>NC_053028.1:66055141-66157411 GCF_003073215.2 Triticum urartu | reverse complement strand
CAAGTCAGGGATGACATGCTAGCAGTGGCCTCTCCCACATAATACTTGCTATCGGTCTAGTAAGGTAGTCAATTGCTTAAGGGGCAATTTCGCAACTCCTACCACCACTTTTCCACACTCGCTATATTTACTTTAGTTGCTTCTTTACCTTAACAGCCCCCAGTTTTATTTTCATGCTCTTTACTTTCTTGCAAGCCTTTCCAAAAACACCTACAAAGTACTTCTAGCTTCATACTTGTTCTAGGTAAAGCGAACGTCAAGCGTGCGTAGAGTTGTATCGGTGGTCGATAGAACTTGAGGGAATATTTGTTCTACCTTTAGCTCCTCGTTGGGTTTGACACTCTTACTTATCGAAAACTGTTGCAATCCCCTATACCTGTGGGTTATCAGCGGCTCTCATGCGTCTATGAGCCCTGATTGAAAAACTTGACATGCCACACACCACTCCGACATGGAGTGCCTGAGCTTTCCTTCTTGAAAGGATCGACCCCTCACATTTATGGCGTGGAATCGACGCAGGTCTTGCTGATAAATGGTCGAGCGGATCAAGTCCATCTCTCTTTCCTCCTCTAAGAGATCGACTGAATCTTGTCGGGCCTGCTCTGCTTCCTCTTCGGAAAAGAGCTCAACTCGGGGTGCATTGTGGAGCAGGTCACTTGGCAGAACAACTTCGGCTCCATAGACTAAGAAGAAAGGAGTTCGTCCGGTCGACCGATTAGGAGTTGTCCCCAAACCCCATAGAACTGACGGAAGTTCATCAACCCAAGCGCCTGCTGCGTGTTTGAGATCACGCATCAGTCGGGGTTTGAGTCCTTTGAGAATTAGGCCATTGGCTCTTTCTGCTTGTCCGTTCGACTGCTGGTGAGCGACAGAAGCATAGTCGACTCGAGTGCCCTGAGAGGCGCAGAAAGCTCTGAACTCATCAGAATCGAAGTTCGATCTGTTGTCCGTGATGATGCTGTGTGGGACTCCATATCGGAATGTCAATTCTCTGATAAAACTGACAGCGGTTCTAGCATCAAGGTTCTTGATAGGTTTAGCTTCGATCCATTTGGTGAACTTGTCGACTGCAACGAGCACATGAGTGAAGCCGCTCCTGCCAGTTCTCAGTGGTCCAACCATATCTAGTCCCCAAACAGCAAAGGGCCAGATGAGGGGGATGGTCTTCAGGGCTGACGCTGGCTTGTGAGACATGTCAGAGTAAAACTGGCAGCCTTTACATCTGTCGACTATATTTTTCGCCATTTCATTTGTGCATGGCCAATAGAATCCAGATCGGTATGCTTTAGCCACGATGGCTCGAGAGGACGCATGATGACCACAGGTCCCCGAGTGGATGTCATTGAGGATCATTCGACCTTCTTCTGGTGTTATGCATTTCTGACCGACTCCAGTCACGCTTTGTCTGAACAGTTGCCCTCTTATCACAGTAAAGGCCTTGGATCGATGGACAATCTGTCGAGCCTCTTCTTCATCCTCTGGGAGTTCTTTCCTGAGGATGTACGCAATGTAGGGCACCGTCTAGTCGGGAGTAATGGCAAGAACCTCCATGATCAGGTCGACCACGGCTGGGACCTCGACTTCACTCGGATCTATGGCGCTCTTAGGTTGCGGGGGCTCTTCAGTAAAAGGATCTTCCTGAACTGTTGGGGAGTGAATATGCTCCAAAAACACATTGCTGGGAATGGCTTCTCTCTTGGAACCTATCTTTGCCAAATCATCGGCTGCTTGATTTTTCAGTCGGGGTATGTGGTGGAGTTCTAACCCCTCAAACTTCTTCTCAACCTTTCTCACCGCGTTGCAGTAACCAATCATGGCTGGGTTTCTGACGTCCCACTCCTTCATCACTTGATTAACTACTAAATCCGAGTCACCATAGACCATGAGGCGACGGACGCCGAGTGAGATGGCCATGCGCAACCCATACAGGAGTGCTTCATATTCTGCTTCATTGTTGGAGGAATCAAAGTGAATCTGGAGGACATATCTAAGCCTGTATCCTCGAGGGGATACCAGAACTACTCCAGCACCAGAACCGTTCAGCATCTTGGATCCGTCAAAGAACATGGTCCAGTGCTCAGAGTGAACTTGAGTCGGCAGTTGCTGTTCGATCCACTCGGCGAGGAAATCTGCTATTGCTTGGGACTTGATAGCTTTCTTTGCCTCAAACTTGATATCCAAGGGAAGGAGTTCAATCGCCCATTTGGCCACTCGACCAGTTGCATCTCTGTTGTGCAGAATCTCTGACAATGGAGCGTCACTGACAACTGTAACAGAGTGATCCGAGAAATACTGTGTGACCTTCTTCATGGTCATTGATACGTCTCCAACGTATCTATAATTTTTGATTGCTCCATGCTATATTATCTACTGTTTTGGGCAATATTGGGCTTTATTTTCCACTTTTATATTATTTTTGGGACTAACCTATTAACCGGAGGCCTAGCCCAGATTTGCTATTTTATGCTTATTTCAGTGTTTCGAAGAAAAGGAATATCAAACAAAGTTGAAACGGAACGAAATCAACTGGAGAAGTTATTTTTGGAAGGAAAGAAACCCAGGGAACTTGGAGTGCACGTCAGGGGAGACACGGGCTGCCCACGAGGGTGGGGGGCGCGCCCACCCCCCTAGGGCGTGCCCCCTGCCTCGTGGGGCCCCCGTGGCTCCTCCGACGTACTTCCTGCACCCATATATATCGTCGTACCCTAAAACTTCCAGAGAGAACAATAGATCGGGAGTTCCGCCACCAGAAGCCTCCGTAGCCACCGAAAACCAATGTAGACCCGTTCCGGCACCGTGCTGGAGGGGGCAATCCTTCTCCGGTGGCCATCTTCATCATCCTGGTGCTCTCCATGATGAGGAGGGAGTAGTTCTCCCTCAGGGCTGAGGGTATGTACCAGTAGCTATGTGTTTGATCTCTCTCTCTCTCTCTCGTGTTCTTGAGATGATACGATCTTGATGTATCGCGAGCTTTGCTATTATATTTGGATCCTATGATGTTTCTTCCCCCCTCTACTCTCTTGTAATGAATTGAGTTTCCCCTTTGGAGTTATCTTATCGGATTGAGTCTTTAAAGATTTGAGAACACTTGATGTATGTCTTGCCGTGGATATCTGTGGTGACAATGGGATATCACGTGATTCACTTGATGTATGTTTTGGTGATCAACTTGCGGGTTCCGCCCATGAACCTAAGCATAGGGGTTGGCACACGTTTTCGTCGTGATTCTCCGGTAGGAACTTTGGGGCACTCTTTGAGGTCCTTTGTGTTGGTTGAATAGATGAATCTGAGATTGTGTGATGCATATCGTATAATCATACCCACGGATACTTGAGGTGACATTGGAGTATCTAGGTGACATTAGGGTTTTGGTTGATTTGTATCTTAAGGTGTTATTCTAGTACGAACTCTAGGGCTGTTTGTGACACTTATAGGAATAGCCCAACGGATTGATTGGAAAGAATAACTTTGAGGTGGTTTCGTACCCTACCATAATCTCTTCGTTGTTCTCCGCTATTAGTGACTTTGGAGTGACTCTTTGTTGCATGTTGAGGGATAGTTATGTGATCCAATTATGTATTATTGTTTGAGGGAACTTACACTAGCGAAAGTATGAACCCTAGGCCTTATTTCCACGCATTGCAATACCGTTTACGCTCACTTTTATCATTAGTTACCTTGCTGTTTTTATATTTTCAGATTACAAATACCTTTATCTACCATCCATATACCACTTGTATCACCATCTCTTCGCCGAACTAGTGCACCTATACAATTTACCATTGTATTGGGTGTGTTGGGGACACAAGAGACTCTTTGTTATTTGGTTGCAGGGTTGCTTGAGAGAGACCATCTTCATCCTACGCCTCCTACGGATTGATAAACCTTAGGTCATCCACTTGAGGGAAATTTGCTACTGTCCTACAAACCTCTGCACTTGGGGGCCCAATAACGTCTACAAGAAGAAGGTTGTGTAGTAGACATCAAGCTCTTTTCTGGCGCCATTGCCGGGGAGGTTAGTGCTGGAAGGTATATCTTTAGATCTTGCAATCGAGTCTTTTAGTTTCTTGTTTTATCACTAGTTTAGTTTATAAAAGAAAACTACAAAAAAATGGAATTGAGTTTGTCTCATACGCTTCATCTTTTTAATATCTTTCGTGAGTATGATGGAAAGGATAATTGTGCTCAAGTGCTAGAAGAAGAGATATCTAAAATGTTTGGCACTAAATATTTGAATGATGAGCATGATTGCAATGTTGTTAGTACGAATTCTTTGAATATCCATGATGCTAATGATGATTGCACTAGTTATGATGAAAATGCCTCCTATAAACATGTCAATTTTTGTGGAGTAGACTGGGTTTGCAAGTACACACCAAATAGGGAAGATAGATATTGCAAGAGGCATAAGTACTTACAAACCAAATTGTTGCAAGAAGAGCTAGATGAATGTGCTGAAAGATTCAATATTTTTCGTGCCCCTTGTGAACTTTGCAATGAACATGGTCATTTAAAGCTCCAATGCTATTTGTTTCATGATCAAGTCGTGTCCAAACATTGTGATAATTTGATTACCCTTGAGCATCATAAAGAGCTTAGCCTTCTTTTGGGTTATGAAAAAATGAAACGTATAACTAAGGGTATTCCAAAGTTTAATCTTGATAGATTTCTTGATTTTTATCTAGAGAAAATTTATATGTATTGTGCGGTGAATTGTATTGAAAATCCTTATATTGCCAACTACATAAAGAAAAGAAAACAAATAGAAGATGAAGAGAATACTAATGAAAGGGAAGATACTTCCAAATACCCTCCTATTATTTCTTATGATGAATCAGGTAACGAGGAGGAGCCTCCTATTCAACGAATCTCATTAATAAGGAGCTCCAAAAAGAGGATTGAACCCACACATGATGTGGTCAAGAAGAAGAAAAGAAAAAGGAAGAGAGGTAAAAAGACATCTCTCCCAAATAATGCTGCTCCTATTACTATTGCGCCTCATGAAAATATAATTGTGGAAGATAATGATGCTTTTTATGATCTTGAAAATCTATTTGGCACTTGCTTTAAAGAATATAATAATTGCTATACTATCGGTGCTATCTATACTATTAATGATGAGAGTGATTATGCTTATGATATGAATAGGCCCAAGCTTGGGGAAGCTATGTTTGATGAGGATGACATATTTGAGAATATATTTGCTGCAATTAATGTTTGTCCCAAGCTTGGGGAAGCTATGGTTAATGAATATGATATTTTTAGTCTCCCAAGTTTTGATATGCAAGTTTATAATGATGATAGCATGCCTCCTACTTATGATGATTATTGTGATGATACTTATGCTACAAAAAGTAGTGATTACATTTATAAAACTTGTCATGGTTATGGTTACCCCTTCTCTAAACATTACTCTTTTAATGTGGAAACAATTTGTAGTATTAAAGTTTCCTATGATACTCCCACTATTCCGAATAAGAAGAATTTTGCTTATGTGGAGAGTAGTAAATTTTCTATGCTTGTAGATCACGAAAAGAATGCTTTAGGTGCTGGTTATATTGTTGAATTCATTCATGATGCTACTGAAAATTATTATGAGGGAGGAACATATGCTTGTAGGAATTGCAATAATATCAAGTTTCCTCTCTATGTGCGTAAAGTTTTGAAGTTATGCTTGTTTTACCTTCCTATGCAAGTTGATTCTTGTTTCCATAAGTTGTTTGCTCACAAAATCCCTATGCATAGGAAGTGGGTTAGACTTAAATGTGCTAGTCATATTATTCATGATGCTCTCTTTATGTTACGATTCTTATCTTTTATATGAGCATCATTGAAATCATCATGCCTAGCTAGGGGCGTTAAACGATAGCGCTTGTTGGGAGGCAACCCAATTTTATTTTTGCTTCTTGCTTTTTGTTCCTGTTTAGTAATAAATAATTCATCTATCCTCTGTTTAGATGTGGTTAGTAGAACCTTTGGGAAGACTTGAGGAGAGTCTTGTTGATCATGCTGTAAAAAAACAGAAACTTTAGCGCTCACGAGAATTGCTGCCATGTTTATTTGGAGATTGATATTTAGTTAATTCTTTTTGCAGATTATTAATAGATAAATTCCTCAGGTCCATCAATTTATTTGAGAATTTTATGAGTTCCAGAAGTATACGTTTGATCCAGATTACTACAGACTGTTCTGTTTTTGACAGATTCTGCTTTTCGTGTGTTGTTTGCTTATTTTGATGAATCTATGGCTAGTAAAATAGTTTATAAACCATAGAGAAGTTGTAATACAGTAGGTTTAACACCAATATAAATAAAGAATGATTTCATTACAGTACCTTGAAGTGGTGATTTATTTTCTTATACTAACGGAGCTCACGAGTTTTCTACTTTAAGTTTTATGTTGTAAAGTTTTCAAGTTTTGGGTAAGGATTCGATGGATTATGGAATAAGGAGTGGCAAGTTCCTAAGCTTGGGGATGCCCAAGGCACCCCAAGGTAATATTCAAGGACAACCAAGAGCCTAAGCTTGGGGATGCCCCGGAAGGCATCCCCTCTTTCGTCTTCGTTCATCGGTAACTTTACTTGGAGCTATATTTTTATTCGCCACATGATATGTGTTTTGCTTGGAGCATCAATTTATTTTATTTTGCTTTGCTTGCTGTTTGAATAGAATACCAAGATCTGAAATTATTAAATGTTAGAGAGTCTTCACATAGTTGCATAATTATTCGACTACTCATTGATCTTCACTTATATCTTTTGGAGTAGTTTGTCATTTGCTCTAGTGCTTCACTTATATCTTTTAGAGCATGGTGGTAGTTCTATTTTGAAGAAATAGATGAACTATCATGCTTCACTTATATTATTTTGAGAGTCTGAAATAGCATGGTAATTTGCTTAAAATCCTAATATGCTAGGTATTCAAGAATAATAAAATTCTCTTATGAGTGTGTTGAATACTAAGAGAAGTTTGATACTTGATAATTGTTTTGAGATATGGAGATGGTGATATTAGAGTCATGCTAGTTGAGTAGTTGTGAATTTGAGAGATACTTGTGTTGAAGTTTGTGATTCCCGTAGCATGCACGTATGGTGAACCGTTATGCGACGAAGTCGGAGCATGATTTATTTATTGATTGTCTTCCTTATGAGTGGCGGTCGGGGACGAGCGATGGTCTTTTCCTACCAATCTATCCCTCTAGGAGCATGCGCGTAGTGCTTTGTTTCGATAACTAATAGATTTTTGCAATAAGTATGTGAGTTCTTTATGACTAATGTTGAGTCCATGGATTATACGCACTCTCACCCTTCCACCTTTGCTAGCCTCTCTAGTACCACGCAACTTTCGCCGGTACCATAAACCCACCATATACCTTCCTCAAAACAGCCACCATACCTACCTATTATGGCATTTCCATAGTCATCCCGAGATATATTGCCATGAAACTTTCCACCGTACCGTTCTTCATGACACAATCATCATTTTCATATTGCTTAGCATGATCATGTAGTTAACATAGTATTCGTGGCAAAGCCACCGTTCGTAATTCTTTCATACATGTCACTCTTGATTCATTGCATATCCCAGTACACCGCCGGAGGCATTCATATAGAGTCATACTTTGTTCTAGTATCGAGTTGTATCATTGAGTTGTAAATAAATAGAAGTGTGATGATCATCATTCAATAGAGCATTGTCCCAAAAAAAGGCCAAAAAAAAAGAAAGGCCAAATAACAAAAAAAGAAAGGCCAAAAAAAGGAAAGGCCAAATAAATAAATAAATAAAAAGGGGCAATGCTACTATCCTTTTTTTCCACACTTGTGCTTCAAAGTAGCACCATGATATAGCGAGTCTCATATATTGTGCTTCAAAGTAGCACCATGTTCTTCATATAGAGAGTCTCATATGTTGTCACTTTCATATACTAGTGGGAATTTTACATTATAGAACTTGGCTTGTATATTCCAATGATGGGCTTCCTCAAAAATTCCCTAGGTCTTCATGAGCCAGGGAGTTTGATGCACACCCACTAGTTTCTTTTGTTAAGCTTTCATACATTTATAGCTCTAGTGCATCCGTTGCATGGCAATCCCTACTCACTCACATTGATATCTATTGATGGGCATCTCCATAGCCCGTTGATACGCCTAGTCGATGTGAGACTATCTTCTCCCTTTTTGTCTTCTCCACAACCACCATTCTATTCCACCTATAGTGCTATATCCATGGCTCACGCTCATGTATTGCATGAAGATTGAAAAAGTTTGAGAACATCAAAAGTATGAAACAATTGCTTGGCTTGTCATCAGGGTTGTGCATGATTTAAATACTTTGTGTGGTGAAGATGGAGCATAGCCAGACTATATGATTTTTTAGGGATAACTTTCTTTGGCCATGTTACTTTGAGAAGACATGATTGCTTAGTTAGTATGCTTGAAGTATTATTATTTCTATGTCAATATGAACTTTTGTCTTGAATCTTATGGATCTGAATATTCATATCACAAGTAAGAAGAATTACATTGAAATTATGCTAACTAGCATTCCACATCAAAAATTATCTTTTTATCATTTACCTACTCGAGGACGAGCAGGAATTAAGCTTGGGGATGCTTGATACGTCTCCAACGTATCTATAATTTTTGATTGCTCCATGCTCTATTATCTACTGTTTTGGGCAATATTGGGCTTTATTTTCCACTTTTATATTATTTTTGGGACTAACCTATTAACCGGAGGCCCAACCCAGATTTGCTGTTTTATGCCTATTTCAATGTTTCGAAGAAAAGGAATATCAAACAAAGTCGAAACGGAACGAAATCAACTGGAGAAGTTATTTTTGGAAGGAAAGAAACCCAGGGAACTTGGAGTGCACGTCAGGGGAGACACGGGCTGCCCACGAGGGTGGGGGGCGCGCCCACCCCCCTAGGGCGCGCCCCCTGCCTCGTGGGGCCCCCATGGCTCCTCCGACGTACTTCCTGCACCCATATATATCGTCGTACCCTAAAACTTCCAGAGAGAACAATAGATCGGGAGTTCCGCCGCCAGAAGCCTCCGTAGCCACAGAAAACCAATCTAGACCCGTTCCGGCACCCTGCCGGAGGGGGTAATCCTTCTCCGATGGCCATCTTCATCATCCCGGTGCTCTCCATAACGAGGAGGGAGTAGTTCTCCCTCGGGGCTGAGGGTATGTACCAGTAGCTATGTGTTTGATCTCTCTCTCTCTCTCTCTCGTGTTCTTGAGATGATACGATCTTGATGTACCGCGAGCTTTGCTATTATATTTGGATCCTATGATGTTTCTTCCCCCTCTACTCTCTTGTAATGAATTGAGTTTCCCCTTTGGAGTTATCTTATCGGATTGAGTCTTTAAGGATTTGAGAACACTTGATGTATGTCTTGCCGTGGATATCTGTGGTGACAATGGGATATCACGTGATTCACTTGATGTATGTTTTGGTGATCAACTTGCGGGTTCCGCCCATGAACCTAAGCATAGGGGTTGGCACACGTTTTCGTCGTGATTCTCCGGTAGAACTTTGGGGCACTCTTTGAGGTCCTTTGTGTTGGTTGAATAGATGAATCTGAGATTGTGTGATGCATATCATATAATCATACCCACGGATACTTGAGGTGACATTGGAGTATCTAGGTGACATTAGGGTTTTGGTTGATTTGTATCTTAAGGTGTTATTCTAGTACGAACTCTAGGGCTGTTTGTGACACTTATAGGAATAGCCGAACGGATTGATTGGAAAGAATAACTTTGAGGTGGTTTCGTACCCTACCATAATCTCTTCGTTCGTTCTCCGCTATTAGTGACTTTGCAGTGACTCTTTGTTGCATGTTGAGGGATAGTTATGTGATCCAATGATGTTAGTATTGTTGAGGGAACTTACACTAGCGAAAGTATGAACCCTAGGCCTTGTTTACCATCATTGCAATACCGTTTACGCTCACTTTTATCATTAGTTACCTTGCTGTTTTTATATTTTCAGATTACAAATACCTTTATCTACCATCCATATTGCACTTGTATCACCATCTCTTCACCGAACTAGTGCACCTATACAATTTACCATTGTATTGGGTGTGTTGGGGACACAAGAGACTCTTTGTTATTTGGTTGCAGGGTTGCTTGAGAGAGACCATCTTCATCCTACGCCTCCTACAGATTGATAAACCTTAGGTTATCCACTTGAAGGAAATTTGCTACTGTCCTACAAACCTCTGCCCTTGGAGGCCCAACAACGTCTATAAGAAGAATGTTGTGTAGTAGACATCACCCACCGCCACGACCACGAAGCCGGCGCGTCCCCTGGCGCCGCCGGCAGGAAGGAGGAGTAGAGCATGGGAGTCCGCCGGCGCTCGTGACCCAGAAAGGCCACACTTCTTCCCTCCTGTTGAAGCCAAGGTTGACGGGCTCATCATCGTCGGCCGATTAGCTACTTAAAGGCCGTGGAGGCGGAGCTTCAGTCCTGGTGCTCATAGCTCGCCTAACATGGGGAACGGGGGTCAACGGTCATTCATACAAGGTTTAAAGTACGGTTTAGTTGAAATATGTCGAAATGTAATGAATTTGCTCTGGTTTAGAGGAAAAGATCCGGTTTATGTAAAAATTATCCAACTATAAATGAATATCACCCGGTTTGTCTAAATATGCATAAAATTTGTTCACTTTCATCATTATTTTTCTAAATGTAACCGGATAAATGTAGATAGCTTTGGATGGTCGGCTCCGCAACAGTGTCCACGGACTGGTCCCTCCGGTCCGTGAACGAATGCGGTGTCGGGTCAGCGTTGGAAATGCCCAAATTTGTGTAGGTGCAAACATCTCATTAAACCCATTAAGAGGCACTAGAATGGTGGTCAAGCAGCTACGCCATGTGGCGCATGCTAGTTGGTCACGACGAGAAAGTATTTTTAGAGTTTTTTTAAATGATAGGGAGACTTTTTTTAAAGAAGTTTTTCTAGTTTTTTTCCTTTTAAGATGGTTGTGATGTCTACATGACGCGATTTTTTTTTTAAATTTTAACGTGATAGTAAGGTGCGCATAGCTTTTTCTCAAACGGCCCGCAATGACGGGCGCCAACCACTAGTCAAAGCACCAAGGCCCGCAATGAGCAGCTCGTGGAGATACAACAAAAAAGAAAAGAAAAAAAAAACCAGCGTGCACACGTTTGCTTCTGTGGGCAAGGCACCGTTGTTGCTTTCAGGTGAACCGTTTGCTTCCGATCTCGTATGTTGCCCATTGGCTGCACGGATCTTTCCTCTTATTTGAAACAACAAGATATATCAGCTATCTTTGTGTGTACACTGTCTAGGTTGCATAGTACCTACAACCTCCAAGCTCTCTAGCTAGAAATGCAGAGCTGTTGCTTTGACGCTACTCTGCTCGTGTTTGAAGGATGTGTTTTCCAGGTGTCTCGTCGTGTTCGACATCGCCTACATCGTGGTGTTCTCCATATTCATCCCGCCGGTGCTCTGGTATCATGCTTCTCTTTTGCATGCCCTGGATCATCTTGTCGATGTGAATTTTTGTTTAGGTCTGTAAAAGGAGATAGGTCAATGGTACAAAAGAAAACAGTAACAAAATTCTAACTTCACGCAAAAAAAAAAAATTCTAACTTCACGCCACCGGCAAGGGAAGAAGGGGAGATTGGACTTGGAAGATGTACTAAGGAATTTGGGGCAATTTCCGAGGAACACAAGGGAGGCGACATGTAGTTTCAAGTGATCAAAACGAACTGCATTCTGGCCTCAATGCAAGTCCTTATAGATCACTTTGTGCGACAAATAGGTGCTATAACACGCGGTGGCCCAGCCTGAAGAGCGTTGTAATGCAGCTCCTTCACCCGTGCCCCTCTACACATACAACAACTGCAAAAATAAGTTAAAAACCAGCAACTTCAAATTTACAAAAAAAACCATTTTTACAGAATTTAAAAATATTCATGAAATCAAAAACATTAATATTTTCTTATAAAAATGTCCTCATTTAAAAAATATGGGATTTGAAAAATGTTCATGAATTTTAAAAAAATGTTAAAAATTAATTTCTAAATGATTTTGAGAATTATTCATATTTTTTAAGAAACTACTCATGATCATTTTTCAAAAATCTTCATGAAAATTATGCAATAATAATAATTAAACACCAATGAAATGGGCTCTAAATTCCGCTTCGAGTGAAGAATAAGATATCCGCCCTCTAGCGCTACTTCAGCTTTGTTTGATTAGCTAATGCTAGATTGGGTCCTAGGGCGCAACTGAAACCGTTAAAGTTAAGGAAAAAACTACAGGCCCGGGCTGCGACATGTGTGCCTAGCTTTCAAAATCCCTATTTGCCGAGAGAAACTAACTAATGGGTACACCTTGAGGGGCTCCAATAAAGGTAACTCTTTTTGTCTGAGAGCACGCCAAGTGGTGCACCTAGCCGTCATCATGTGTCGCAGACTGAGCGCTTCCTTTGAGTTTCATGCTTTTCATGTATGTTTTTATGGGGTTTAGATGAATTTTTTAAGTTATTTTGACTTTTTTCCTGGTTTCCCTTGTTTATAGGAGGATTAGGTTTTTTATATGTATTTTTGGTGGGAAGGAGTGCTTTCCTGTGAGAAGCACAACATAGTCTGTGCTTCCACGATAAGCACAACTGTGTTTCCTGAAAAGAAAAACACACCTGTGCCTCCACGAGAAGTATAACTTGTAGAAACATAGTTGTGCATCATGAGAAGCACATTTTTGCTTCCATGTAAAAGAGGAAGACACAACATGTGCTTCCATGAGAAGAACAACTATGCTTCCTTGAAAAAGGAAAAGCACAACATGTGCTTTTGCGTGAAGCCCCCAAAAAGAGAAGCATGGTTGTGCTTTCGAGAAAAAATTAAATAGCACAACTGTGCTTTTGTTTTTTTTGCCTTTTTTGGGTTCCATTTTTTCATTTTATTTATTTTCGTTGTTTTCCAGTTTCCTGGTTTTTCATTTCCGGGTTTCTTGCCCAAAAAGGACGTTGAAATCGCTAAACATAAGATTAGTTTGAAACATCGACAAAAGAAGTCCAATAGTGAAAAAGGTTCATGATTTGGATGCACAGTTCATGAGATAAACCTTTTGAAAAAAACTAATCTAAAGAAAATCTCCCACTTCCAACAAGTGGCACACATGCAGGTGCGTTACTTGTCAGCATGAGAGAAAGTTGAAGTGACCATTGCAAGTGGTACCTTTTAATTAGTGATCTGGCGATTTGCCGCTCTCTGCGGCAAAACACCGTGGCATCACACAAGCGAGCGAGGAACAAATGGGCCGGCCTAATTAGCTAGGATCCATTTTTTTGTTTTATGGTGTTTTTCATTTTCATTTTTTCTTTTGAACTGTTTATTTTTTTTCCAAAAATGTCCGGAAATTTTAAAATTTGTTCTCGTTTTCTAAAAGTGTGTGTGTTTAAAGTAATCATTGCATTTTTATAACATATTCGTGCTTAATAAAATGTTCATAATTTCTTTGTATTTTTAAAATTAAATTCGGAAGCCAGGAAAAATCATAATTTCAACTTTTTTTGAGTTTTCTAGAAAATGTTTGGAATTTCATAAGTTGTTCATGTATTTGAAAAAGATCACGTTTCCTAAAATAGATTCCGATTTTTTTAAGATGTCAGCAAGGGGGGGGGGATCCCTACTTGAATATTGATCTCTATTCAAAGAAAATGAACCAGTTTATGAGAGAAACCAGATTGAAAACCGTGATTCGGTTTATGAGGAAGACCGGATCAAAAACCTTAATCCAGTTTATAAGAAAACTGGACCCAAATACCATACAACCCGACAGGCAAAGAACAGGAAGACGGAAAACA
The DNA here is from genome assembly GCF_003073215.2 of Triticum urartu. NCBI lineage: Eukaryota > Viridiplantae > Streptophyta > Magnoliopsida > Poales > Poaceae > Triticum > Triticum urartu. Next base: position 66,143,563 of record NC_053028.1, on the reverse strand, counting down.
ACCCAAACATAGATACAACAACACAACGCAAAGGCCAACTACCTAAAGAAATAGGAGGTTGGGAGGAGCATCACACGTTGCTTGAGCATCTACAAGGCAGGACTAGCAAGACAACAAGGGACAAAATAGACTCCGAATTGAAAAAAATGTTGATTGGTTTACAAAAATTTGTACACATATTTGTTTTTTCTAAAAATGCTCGCTACATTATTTAGCCGCTAGGTCCAACGGGGCTGTCCCGTTGCGGCTTGCCGCTGTTGGACGCAGCGAGCGTCACAGAGGACGTCCCCCTAGCATTCGCGACTGTGATTGGTAAAAAAATGCAACTGACTGAGTAAACAAGGTGTAAACCTGCTCAGACAATTCATGGCGACGGCATTCCTCACGCCCGTCGCACTCTTCTTCCTCCTATAAATGCACGCGATGGCAATACACACCGCTCAAATACGCACCCACTCCGCTAGCTATTACCTGCATACGTATATCCGCCGGTGATCACGAGCTTCCAGCCAACAGGATGAGCGGGACCAAGTCGTCGTGGCCGGAGCTGGTGGGCGTCCTGGCGACGCTGGCGGCCACGCAGATCACGCACGACAGGCCCGACGTCGCCGTCGAGGTGCTGCCGCCGGGCGCCCCTCTGACACCGGACTACAACGCCGAGCGCGTCCGCGTCTTCATCGACAACAACGGCATCGTCTCCCAGACCCCGGTCATCGGCTAGGCTCCGGCCGGGCCGTGGAACGTAGGATACCAGCCGTGCAGTAGTAGTGCTGCGACTGTATACGGTATAATGGAATAATAAACACTACTCTATCCATGACATGAGTATGTTCAAAACCTGGCTTGTTATCCATGCCACTATATATTTATCATCAATATCATTTGGCAATCATATGTTATACTTCCACCATAAACATTTTCTGATATTGAAAGAAATTTTCACGGCCATCCGCCAAAACGAAAGCGTTGTGCAACTGCGCGTAGATCTCACCGAGATTTATTCATTTGATTGTAGTTTCTGGACAAACTCTCAATCTAAAGCGTTAGATCAAAACTGAAAAGGGGCCAGAGGCCAGACTACGTCTTCTTTCTCCAACATTTTTCTTCATGAAAAACAGACCGCCGCGTTCTTCTTCCTCCTGCCGCCTGCTGCCACCGGCCGCGCTACCACTGCTACCCTCGGCCATCCCTCTAAGCCCGGCCGACCTCCAATTCTAGCGCCAGCAGCCCTTGCATCCCCCACACTCCTAAGATAGACACAGCGGCCTAGCTTCCCTGAGGAACCTGCACCCTCTGCACCCCCTAAAATAGACACCGAGGCTTAGCTTCTTCAGCGAACCGGCGGCCTTGGTGCTCCAAGCCAGGGTTTTTATTTCCGAACGAAATTTTTGAAGACCGGCGGTTTTCGAATATTCAGTTGTACTCCGAGAAAAGTTGGTTCCGCCCAATTGTTTTGAATGAATTTGAATTTTAAATCTTTGATAGTGTTAATTAGAACATGTGTCCTTGTTAAAGCACAATCCATAGTCTGACGGAAGAGCTGCATCTATGACTAGAATTGCCTAACACGGGTCCCTATACGTCCATGGACGTGACCATGCGGGCCTCTAATGTTGCCATTTGCAATCACGAACCCTATTTTTAAAACATGAAATATATGCAAACACATGCACGTCGATTATTTTGTTCAAACATAGTGTAGTGCGCTCAAATACAAATTGTTCATACATAATTATACATAATCCAGACATAGGTCAAACAAAAATATAGTGCATAGTGCATAACTGATAAATTAAAACAAAGTTAGCTGATTTCTATGTGGACTCAAATATGCTCCACAAGATCATCCAGAAGTTGCATATGCACCTGTTGATCTCGCAGTTGTCGATGCATCTCCAGAAAGTTTACAATGTTCTCCGCCTCTTGTTCCGAGAGGCGGACCTCAAGACGAGGCTTCTCAAAATCATGTGTGCGGGTTGCCCCTTCATCCTCATCCTCGATAATCATGTTGTGCAAGATTACACAGCATGTCATGAGCTGTCAAAGTGTCTTCGCTTCCCACATCATTGCAACTCCTCGAAAAATACCCCAACGAGATTGGAGCACTCCAATGCCCTCTCCACATCCTTCCTAGCTGCCTCTTGCATTGTTGCAAACGGGGTTTTTCTTGCCTTGGGGATTAGATATGGTCTTCACAAACACCGCCCATTGAGGATATATACTATCGGCAAGGTAGTACCCCATGGTGTAGTTGTGTCCATTGATGGCACAGTTGCATGGTGGAGCTTCCCCATCACAATGTCTCTTGAACAAAGGAGATAGTTGGAGCACATTGATGTCATTGTGTGAATCTGGCGTGCCAAAGAAAGCATGCCAAATCCACAAATCCCGCGATGCCACTACTTGTATGATGGTGGCTTCTTTGACGTGATCTTAGTATTGCCCACGCAAACCTTTTGGGCAGTTCTTCCATTGCCAGTGCATGCAATCAACTGAACCTAACATATGCCTTCCACTACCTGCAAAGACAAATTTCTTCTCATTCGATACCAACAATGAAAGGAACTTTCAAGGAATGTTGGGACCACTGTGAAGTAGTTAGTGTAAAGAAGCCGTGCAACAATCCTATCACGGGGAATTACTCTCCGAACCTTCGTGGAACCCTTGAACTTTAGGACATGATCCTCATCTTTCTCCAAATCCTCTTGGATGCTCATCATCATCATAATCATCATCATCCTCTAAGTCAGACGACGCGATAAACTCGTTGAATATGAATTCATCAAGGTTTGAGTTTCCATAGCCATCATTCCTTGAACAATCCATTGGTGAACAATCCATAGCCATCATTCCTTGAACAATCCATTGGTGAACTACAAGTAACGTACCAGGGCGGCGTCGGTGGCGGCGACCTTGACTGGTTGCGGCCTGGTCGGCGGCGGTGTGGTTCGGGCATCCGGTGGTGAAGCCCTGGGTTGGGGATGAGGGCGGAAGTCTGGTGGCTAGTGTGCGGACGAGGCCGAACAGAGAAGAGGAGAGGGCTAGTCTGGCAAGTAGGGGGGATGGATATGGGTGATTTGGCATGGCCCTAGTGGTCAGTCCGACATGTGGCGGGGGGTGCGTGTCTGGGCATCTCCATATCTGCTCCACATATGGGCCGGGTATGGCGAGTATCAGTCAGTTCGGGCGTTTGGGCCGAATATGGGGAGCCCGGTTGGGTCACATTTTTCTGTCCGAACACTGACTGGGCAGTCCGGCCGAGAGTTTGGGGCTGATATAGGGAGCCCATTTGTAGATGATCTTACCTTACCTTTTTTGTGGTCACGGGTTCTACTTTCACTTCCACACCTCTAAGTTTTTAGAGGGTTCACGTCATGGGCCGACGACTAAGGCACTCTGAGTGAATAGAGACGCACCTCAATTTTTCGAAGGGATCGGACTCGCGCTGTGGGCGGACAACTAACGCATCATGACCACGAGAAGAGACGTGTTTGTGTACAAGCATTGTTAAAAGTTATCTATTCTGATCCTATATACATTTGCACTTAAAATTGGTTGAAATATTTTGAACAAAAAAAACTTGAAATTACATAATTTTTTCATACACCGGTTATTCCGGCCCCTATATCGAAAGAAAAACACAAGTAGACAACGTACCTTTCATCCGGAGCACTAGTCCCGGCCGGGTTTAGACCCGGGAGTAATGTGAGCATTATTCCTGGTTCCAATGGCTAGGAGCGGACGGGGGGCCCGGCCAGGATTAGTCCCGGTTCAGATGGTACCTTCTTTGTGGTCACGGGATCGAGAAAAAAAACTAGTTCCACGCGCATCCGTTTTCCTTCTCGCCAGAAATCGACTGACCCAAATTCCATTTTAAGGCACTGACTTGCAGCTAAACTAATTTGGCAACTGTACTAAAGAGAGATGGATTAAGAATACATTGCTAGTTAAGTGTTGTTTTCAGCTCATTGTGGTACACGTCTGTTCCTGGTGACAGCGGAATCGGTCGTAGGGGTTGTACAGGAAAAAAACCTATCATCCTCTCTCTTAAATAATAAACAAAGTATTCACAAATAAAACGTAATAAATAAAATCATAATATTCTTGCATACAATTACAATTTTGTATCTTATGCGGCTACAAGAACTTTGCTTGCTGGTGATGATCTCTTCTTGTCCGGCACTTCTTTTGATTTTGTCGAGAGGAAATCTTCTATATCTAAATAGCTAGTCCCCACTAGTCTATTTCTTTCAACATACAAGTATATATGCCACCTCATTATTCAACATGTAAGAAGAAAGGCCCACCACAACATGCAATAATGCATAATAAAAAGCCACTTCGACATGCAAACATGCATGAGAATTTATATTCTATTAGGATATTTACATTATACAATAATCAAACACCACAAATCATACTTATTTTTAGCTCTAGTTCTCATATTATAACTCTAAAAATTCATGTTTCATACAACCAATTCTAACTGGATGTATTGCAAACGTTCCCGCAACAACGTGCGGGGTATCATCTAGTTGTAGAAACATGTCATCCTGTCATCCTCTCTCTTACATAATAAATAAAATCATAATATTCATGTATGCAAGTACAATTTCACGGTTTCTACGGCTACAAAATCTTTGCTTGCCGCTGATGAGCTCTACTTGTCCCGCGCCTCTTTTGATTTTGCCGATAGGAAAATGTAGAGCCCAACAATTACCACTATTGTGCCGAACAGGCTGCAATTATAGAAGAAAGAGGAACAATTCAATTCATTTTATCCCAACTATATTAATTATAAAGAAGTTAAACCTTTCATTGGAGCCAGAAAGATGGCTCCGAGAGAAGAGTAAGAAGAAGCGAAAGGGACAAACCTTCCTACTGTAATCTCATCGCCTATGAAGATTGAGTCCAACAAAACTGTGAATACCACTGACAATGGGCTAAACATTGGAGGATATGCTGGACCTCGCTTGGCCACGACCCATGAGTTCAGGTTATATTTCCCCGCCGTTGCAAGTGCCCCCTACACCAAATAATTTCATGTTGATTACCTAGCAAATAATTTTCCATCTAGGCTTTTCAATTACCAGTGATTTTATTAACCCTGATGAACCAGTTTCAAAGAAATTACGAGCTACTTAGCTTCAAATATATTTCAGATTTTAATATGTATTTTATGGATGTTTTTCAGATCTACTGACTCACTGAGTAGAAGATGGTCATAAGGTTCAGATCCCATCCTAGCTTCCACGTGTTCTTGTCTCTACTCAATATTATTCCAACTAGCGCGGTTTGAAATCCTCCAACAAAGCATGTCACCATAGACGACCAGTATTTGTATGGATACACCTTCATAACCTTTGACTGCATGAACATAGTACAAAAAAAATCAAGATCTAATTTCAACTAACAAAAACAATACACAAAAAAATAATACAAAATGAACTTTCTAATAGTCCCAATCTCGCGTTGGAGTGCTCCTTGCATGCAACAAGATCATCATCAACTCATTCATGACATGCAAATAAAAGCATTGCTAGTAGTTACCCACATGAAAAACTCGATTTGCTAGGTACACACTGATTACATCAACCAATTAAAAGCACGATCAATGTTGAATGCATATAGAACCAAAGTGTTGAGTACACTTAAAGTGTTGTGTCGGTGGTAACTTCAAAAGTAATGGATGATGCTAACTTATAAGGAAAAACTATTTTCAGAACATAGTCGTATATTATCTAATTTTGAAGTCCTTATCAAAACAAAGCCGATAGTGAAGGCGGGTTTCAAATGTTCATCACGTTTAGGGAGTTATAACATTTTGAAGATTAAATCTACTAACAATCTTGATGATGTCATCCCTTTAGCATCTTAATGTATGCATGCAAGTATTTCTCTCCGATGCCCTCTTTCCCCTCCTCTCATCATGTCTACCGGCCCGCTATAATACTAATGAGCACACGTCTCATTAGTCCAACTCTAAATAATATAACAAACTTAACAATAAAAAAGGGATAGTCGCAACATGTCATTGCATGGTCGATCACCTGAATCAGGTACCAGCAAGCAAGTGTGATGCTGCTGCCTACCAAGAATATTGTCCCTCTTAGATGATTGCCTGCAACCTCTGTGGTTTGTTGTCCCTCGTGGTGGTGCTTCATAATGCGATCCCAGAGATGCAGTGTCTTGCCCTTGTAAAGGCTGATGAGCATTGTGCCTCCAACCGAGAGCACAACGGCTACAATCTTCATTGATCCAGCTATGCTCCAGATTTGCAATGTCTCCATTCTTATATGTTCATCCATATATCACATTCCGTATTGGAAAATAAGATATAATGGTGGTTGTTGATTATCAAGAAGTTGATCTTGGGTCCAGCAAATAAAAACTGAAGTTTATTGTGAATGCATGAATAATGAAAGAATTTTGGTACCTGAAGACAAGCGAGAGAATGAATGTGACCAGCGGAATTATGTTCAGAAAGATGACAGCATAAGTTGGCGTTGTATCACTGAGACCATAGTAGTATAGGCTCATTGGCACCGCATACCTACATATCATGACGTGAGGTCACTGGAATTAGTTCATGTTATGCAGTATTTTGTTCACACAATTGGCCCTCTAATCAGGTACGTATTAGCTTGCAAGTGACTACTTTTGTCTCTCAAATTTTCTTTGCGGGATACTTAATTTTCTCTCTGACCGAAGCTCTTTGCAGCCAAGCACTGTGCTATACAGTTGACCTGGAGAACAATTGTGCCCTTTTACTAATCACTATAATATGGCCACTTTTTAACTCATGTGGGGAATGCAGTTACTTTATATAGTATGATAAATCATTGACAACATACGGCAATCTATATATGCATATATGAAAGGAAATCGAGAGATCGATCAGCTGCAATTGCAAGACTAGTGCGATGTGCTGGTTTAACTGAGATCCACGTTGTCTGCCACTGAAATTAATTATATCACCGAAGCTGGGATGTACTTCCTCTGTCTCAAAATAAGTGTCTTAACTTTGTAACTTTGGTTCAAAGTTACAAAGTTAAGACACTTATTTTAAGAAGGAGGTAAAGTTATACTAAGGTTGAGACATTTATTTTGAGACGGAGGGAGTATATAGGGTGGTTCGTTTGGAATTTTGGACGTGGGCTAGACCAGGACATAGGCGATATCACACACTAAACTATTAGCCTACGTGTAGATAACAGCCTTTCGTACGGGGTCTCAGACACTTGGTGGATCAGGCTTGATCCGCCGCTGAATAAGGCATGAATAGAACAAGGTAGTAAAACAACATAAAGAAGTTTTCTTGAGGAAATAACAAACATAAAAAATAAATAAATAAGCATATAGGAAACTAGTTCATGACACTTTTTTTGCGCGTCAACATGTATGTATTGGTGCACACAATGTGCACTAACCGAGTGCGTTTGGACTGCGTACCCGATGAAGGCGTTGAGGAAGATCCATCCCGTAGCGTGCCAACCCATCTCCCTCCACTTGCCCCTGCATGTGCACAGCAAAATTCAAAGCTCGAGTTTAGCCGATTAGAATGCGTTGGGCAGCTAAATCTGCCAAAAAATATTTTGAAGGGAAAATCTTTTGTCAGATGCCCGTCGATACATTTCATAATTAACGTGATCCACTTGTCCGATGCTCGATGATCCTTCTCACAATTAACATGATTCTTTCGTCCAAATGTCCCAATAACGATATTCTTCATAATTAACGTGATCCTCCACTCCAACACTCAATGATACTTTTCATAATTACCGTGATCCTCCCGTCCAAAAAATGATATTATCTATAATTAATGTGATCCTCCCGTCCAACCCTCATGATTATTTCCATAAATTAATACTTGGCTTTATTGTATGCAGCCATGGACTAGGCAAAGATTGGACAAGAGATAATTGGAACGGTTTTTTAGCCGTGCGATACAGACGAAATGACTACGGACTCCCTTGTAATAGTAGAAACTTTTTGGATAATATTCGAACTGTCAATACCATTTGCTCAGCGCACATATATATATATATATATATATATAAAGTTTGACAAACTTTTTTCACTTACATAGTTGCAATTTCTTTTTAGAAATGACACCCCATAATATCAAGAAAACAATAATCTGTACAATAGAAAGATAACAAGAAACAAAACAATCAACATAAAGGTATATATTGAAAACCATACTACCCATCTTCTTCCTTCGATTGTACGCCCCGCTGAAGCATGCAAATTGCACTAAGCCGACAACAAAGAAAGAAAACGCGGCGTACCACAATAGTGACTCGCCCCAGAAACAAGATCTAATCACCACTGAAGTAACATCGGTTGGGGCATCACTCCACGTAACACGGGTTTGGAATCCTTCACCATCAATTCAGAAGGATGCAGAAACAGACCATATGGCAGAACAGATCGAAAGAAGTGGCCGAAGTCGCTGCACAAAGAGCCAGACAATTTCCTCCAAATGTCAAGATCGGAAGAGAACGAATAGAACTGGCAACACCTACCCTCACATGTCCTTTAGCGGCACTCGGCCGAACATCGTTGAGGTAGGGAGAGACTAAAGAGTCACTATTACAACTTGTCATTGCCAGCATCACCTTGCAAATGTTACCAGGGGACCTAAACCTAGCGAAACAAAAGGGGCAGGTCCCTATTGTCTTGCCATCGATGAGGCTGCCAAACGGGAGAGATAAGGGATGCCACGACAACAGGGCGGAGAAGAGAACCTTGGGTGACAGATATGGTTGGGAGCGAGGAGAACCGGTGTGCGAGAGGACAATTTCGAAGGGCCCGAGTGATAGTTTTTAAAGTTGGAAGAACAGAAAGGTTACGGTAATTGAGAGTAAATAGATAAGCATGCCAGCATGCCGCACACTTCATGCATACTCTTACCTTTCAAAGATGAGCGCCAATGGGAGAATGAAGGCGGCGCCGAAAAGACTGCGGTAGGCGAGGAGGGCGAAGATGAACATGCCACCACCGATGGACACCTTGGACAGCAGGATCATCCCCGTGATGAACAGCTGCACCAACACCATCGATGCGGGAGCCTTCCACTCCCACCCCACCGCCGTCTTCGTCTCCGTTGCCTTGATGTCCATCGGTCACGCGACGACAGTTGCGGGCTCTTGCTGCCAACTGCCGTCTCAATCTCCGGCTATATAAAGGGCGCACTATCCTAGCTTGCTAGCAGCTAGCTAGCCAAAGGGGCATGCATTTGGATGAAGATAAAACTTGTGACTGAGCACGCAGATCTCTACTCCTATATAGAGGGAGTTGGTAGGCTCTCCTCACTATTTTTGCCTCCAGTCCCCACCACCCCTGTCATTGGTATATTTTTGCCTCGCCTTCCATCTCATCATCTCGCACTGCTTTATTTTTCCCTGACCTCCCACCACCCCTCCCATTGGATTTTTCTTGCTCGCATTAAAAAACCATATTCGATTAAAGGTTGCGATCTTGTTTCATTCTTGCTTTGGCAAGTGCTGATTCAGTTCAATCACGTAAGTAATAGGTAATTAAGAATTAGAAATCACACTATATATGAGAGATCATCTTCCTGAAAGACAGACACAATATTATTTTTTGATAACCTTCCAAAACAAATACAAATATTCTTCAACGTGCTGTCATTTATTATTATCATTATCTCTACTTTTAGATGACAATCACAACTTTCCTAATACAACAAAAATAATATATCTTTTTTATCTTACCAAATCACAAAAAGATTATCTTACCAAATCACATAATTTTTTTATCTTACCAAATCACTATCTCTACTATTAAAGGGGAGTTGATAGGCTGGTGCACACGGTTTATTTTCGCATGCACGGTTTATTTTTGCCTTCACATCCCACCACCACCCCTCCATGCTGTTTTTTTTCTTCCTTGCACACTCCCACCTCTGTGGCGGCAGGCGGGTCATCGGACCGCCACGTACATGCGCTTGTGGAAGTAGTCGTATTATATTTCTTGTCAGTCATACAGAGAGCCAGACATGACACATTCTCAAATTAAGTGTGTACAATACTTGGTATGCCTTGCACAAATGAATCCACTCCAAGAGGCATGTCAAATGTGTAATATCTTTATTATCAAAGGGAATATCCACGTAGCAGTCGTTCAGCCATTCATGCAAAAATAATTTGGATAGAATGCTAAATCAATTCGGAAATCAAATCATTAATTTAATTAATTAGCTAGGTAATGAATTACATATGCAATTAACTAGGTCCATTTGAATATGATTTTTTTCGCACCAAATCAATTTAGAAACTGAGTGACTAATACAATTATTTAATTGGGCAACAGATAATTATGCCTATAGATAATTGGAAAAAGGGAATTTTCCCAATTAGGCATATAATTAATTGATTTGGTTGGCAGTTAATTAGGCATACAGAGAATTAGGTAGGAAGTTAATTATCTATGTAATTAATTAATTAAGAAGATAGTTAATTGTGTTGAATCATTTTGAAAGCGCTCGCGGGCAAGAACAGTCATCAAGCTCTCTCTGACTAGGCCATGCACCGCTTGACAATATGGAGAACGGCCACTATGCGCGTGCGACTTGGGTGATCAAGCATTCACCACGATGGATGACGGCCATTCTCTACAGATGTCCACATGCCAACGGTTGCCGAAACGTTCGCTGGCCAGGACAATACGACACTACACTGGCCAGGTGGTTCATGCTATTATAGAAAATAATAGTGTTGTAAGAATAAGAATAAAAAGAACTAAATCGGCCAAGTGGTCCATGATGTTGGATAAGGAAAGAGTGTTCCTGAAAAGAAAAAAGAAAAAAAGATTATTCTAGGAAATAAGTAGGAACTAAAACGAAAGCTGGCAAGGAAGGAGAAAGAAAACGATGAGGCGTCTCTGATGAACACATTAATGTTGACGTGGTGCTGGTTGGCTACAACGAATTGAAGGAAATATGCCTTAGAGGCAATAATAAAGTTGTTATTTTATATTTCCTTATTCATGATAAAGGTTTATTATTCATGCTAGAATTGTATTGGTCGAAAACCTAAATACATGTGTGAATACATAGACAAACACTGTGTCCTTAGTAAGCCTCTACTTGACTAGCTGTTTGATCAAAGATGGTTAAGGTTTCCTAACCATAGACATGAGTTGTCATTTGATAACAGGATCACACCATTAGGAGAATGATGTGATGCACAAGACCCACCTGCTAGCTTAGCATAATGATCGTTCAGTTTTATTGCTATTGCTTTCTTCATGTCAAATACATATTCCTTCGACTATGAGATTATGCAACTCCCGAATACCCGAGGAATGTCTTGTGTGCTATCAAATGTCACAACGTAACTAGGTGATCATAAAGATGCTCTACAGGTATCTCCGAAGGTGTTTGTTGAGTTGGCATAGATCGAGATTAGGATTTGTCACTCCGAATATCGGAGAGGTATCTCTGGGCCCTCTCGGTAATACACATCATAAGCTTGCAAGCAAACGACTAAGGAGTTTGTCACGAGGTGATGTATTACGGAATGATAAAGATACTTGCTGGGAACGAGATCGAACTAGGTATGTAGATACCGACGATCGAATCTCGGGCAAGTAACGTACCGATAGACAAAGAGAATAACGTATGTTGTCATAAGGTTCGACCGATAAAGATCTTCGTAAAATATGTAGGAGCCAATATGAGCATCAAGGTTCCGCTATTGGTTATTGACCGAAGAGGTGTCACGGTCATGTCTACATAGTTCTCGAACCCGTAGGGTCCGCATGCTTAACTTCGATGATGATATTATATTATATGAGTTATGTGATTTAGTGACTGAATGTTGTTCGGAGTCCCGAATGAGATCACGGACATGACGAGCATTCTGTAAATTGTAAAGAGGTAAATATTGATATATAGGACGATAGTATTCGGACACCAGAAGTATATCGGGTATTTATCGGAGTACCCCCCCGGGGGGATATATGGGCCATATGGGCCATGAGAGGGGAGCACACCAGCCCACAAGTGGTGGCGCGCCCCCCTATGGCAGGTGGCCGAATAGGAGGAGAAGAGGGGGTTCTGTCCCCCTTCCTTTCTTCTCCTGTGGAAAAAGGTAAGGGGGCGCCACTTGGGGAAACCCCAAGTAGGATTCGAATCCTGCTTGGGGTTCCCCTGGCTGCCTCCCCTCCCCTCCCACCTATATATATGTGTGTGGAGGGGGCGCCTAGAACACACAACATCAATTGTTAGCCGTGTGCGGCGCCTGATAACCCACAAGTATAGGGGATCGCAACAGTTTTCGAGGGTAGAGTATTCAACCCAAATTTATTGATTCGACACAAGGGGAGCCAAAGAATATTCTCAAGTATTAGCAGCTGAGTTGTCAATTCAACCACACCTGGAAACTTAGTATCTGCAGCAAAGTGTTTAGTAGCAAAGTAATATGAGTAGTGGTAACCGATAGCAAAAAGTAACGGTAGCAAAGTAATGTTTTTGTATTTGTAGTGATGATAACAATAGCCAACGGAAAAGTAAATAAGCGAGAACAATATATGGAAGCTCGTAGGCAATGGATCAGTGATAGAGATTATGCCGATGCGGGTCATCATGTAACAGTCATAAACCTAGGTGACACAGAACTAGCTCCAATTCATCAATGTTAATCTAGGCATGTATTCCGAATATAGTCATTACGTGCTTATGGAAAAGAACTTGCATGCATCTTTTGTCCTACCCTTCCATTTTCCTCGTGAGTGAGGAGCGAGTCCACTCCTCTTGAGAATAACCCTCCTAACATGGAAGATACGGACAACCCTAGTTTATACATGAGCTATTCGAGCATACAAAACATGATATTTATTTGAAGGTTTAGAGTTTGGCACATACAAATTTACTTGGAACGGCATGTAGATACCGTATATGAAGGTATAGTGGACTCATATGGCATAACTTTGGGGTTTATAGAATTGGATGCACAAGCAGTATTCCCGCTTAGTACAAGTGAAGGCTAGCAAAAGACTGGGAAGCGACCAACTAGAGAGCGACAATAGCCATGAACATTCATTAAAGTTAATGAACATCGAGTGCAAGTATGAGTAGGATATAATCCATCATGAACATAAATATCGTGAAGGCTATGTTGATTTTGTTTCAACTACATGCGTGAACATGTGCCAAGTCAAGCCACTCGAATCGTTCAAAAGAGGATACCACCCTATCATACCACATCACAACCATTTTAATAGCATGTTGGCACGCAAGGTAAACCATTATAAGCTCCTAGCTAATTAATCATGGCATAAGCAACTATAATCTCTATTGTCATGCAAACATGTTTATTCATAATAGGTTGAACAGGAACGATGAACTAATCATATTACAGAAACAAGAGAGGTCGAGTTCATACCAGTTTTCCCATCTCAATCAGTCCATCATATATCATCATAATTGCCTTTCACTTGCACGACCAAATGATGTGAATAATAATAACAGTGCACGTGCATTGGACTAAGCTGAATCTGCAAGCATTCAATAAACAGGAGAGACAAGATATGGTTTTGTCAGATCAACAATATTGCATATAGGAGTCACTTTCAACAATTTAGTTATGGTCTTCTCCTATCGACCCCCAAAGAAAGAAAGAAATAAACTATTTACACAGAAAGCTCCCAAAACAAGCAAAAGAAGAATAGGAATCTTTTTAAGTTTCTTTTAATTACTACTACAAGCATAGAAATTAAAGCTAGCTAAAAGCTACAACTATTTTTTTTGTTTTTCTTAAGGTTTATCAAACACACAAGAAGAAGCATAAAAAGAGAAAATAAAACTAGCATGGATGATACAATGAAAAATTGAGCACTGACATCTTGCAACGAGTGTTGTGAACATGAATTGTAATGTCGGTGGGAAAATGGTACTCCCCAAGCTAGCTTTTGGCCTAAGTTGTCTAATGCCACAGAGGCCTAACGGATATCCAAAGTTGTAGTTGGTCGTACTGAGTTGCAGCAGTCAATTGCATTGGGGTTGCAAGCTTGGAGCGAGCTATCTCAGCGCTCCTCTTATAACTCTTCCGCCTCCTCCTCTGGTTATAAAAATAATCTCCCTTTTTGCCTGAAAGTCAAGAAAGTAAGCAGGGAGAGCGACATGATAGAGCATCGCCTGTCAAAGATTAGTCGGGTACTGGAGAACTAATCGTTCCTCTCACAACAAAACTGATGACGAACCATAAGCCTCATAATCCAAATAAGTAGGGCAACTCAATATCATCCTCATGTATGGTTATACCAAGAAATTAGCTATGCGGGTTGCATAAATCCACCAAAGAAATTCTCCATTAAATCTATTAAGATGCAACCTACGTGCAACAATGGCTCCAAATTATAAGATTTATCTCCTAACACGGACACTCCTAGATATTGAGGTCAGGGACACACATGTGACATGCTTCATCTTTACCATTAATGCTTCTAACCTATTGAAGAGAGCAAAATAATGTATAGAAGGAAAAGATGCTCCGATGGTAGCTTGTGTTATATCTCTACATTCCCCCACAGTTATACTAGCAAGAAAATCTCTAAACTCAGATTTGCGAGGTTCCCTAGTACTACCCCATTGTGGTGTTGGAAATATGCCCTAGAGGCAATAATAAATTAGTTATTATTATATTTCCTTGTTCATGATAATTGTCTTTATTCATGCTATAACTGTATTATCCGCAAAATCGTAATACACGTGTGAATACATAGACCATAATATGTCCCTAGTAAGCCTCTAGTTGACTAGCTCGTTGATCAATAGATGGTTACGGTTTCCTAACCATGGACATTGGATGTCGTTGATAACGGGATCACATCATTAGGAGAATGATGTGATGGACAAGACCCAATCCTAAGCATAGCACTAGATCGTGTAGTTCATATGCTATAGCTTTTCTAATGTCAAGTATCATTTCCTTAGACCATGAGATTGTGCAACTCCCGGATACCGTAGGAATGCTTTGGGTGTATCAAACGTCACAACGTAACTGGGTGACTATAAAGGTGCATTACAGGTATCTCCGAAAGTGTCTGTTGGGTTGGCACGAATCGAGACTGGGATTTGTCACTCCGTGTAAGCGGAGAGGTATCTCTGGGCCCACTCGGTAGGACATCATCATATGCGCAATGTGACCAAAGAGTTGATCACGGGATGATGTGTTACGGAACGAGTAAAGAGACTTGCCGGTAACGAGATTGAACTAGGTATTGGATACCGACGATCGAATCTCGGGCAAGTAACATACCGATAGACAAAGGGAATTGTATACGGGATTGATTAAGTCCTTGACATCGTGGTTCATCCGATGAGATCATCGTGGAACATGTGGGAGCCATCATGGGTATCCAGATCCCGCTGTTGGTTATTGACCGGAGAGTCGTCGTCATGTCTGCATGTCTCCCGAACCCGTAGGGTCTACACACTTAAGGTTCGGTGACGCTAGGGTTATGAAGATATGTGTATGCAGTAAACCGAATGTTGTTCGGAGTCCCGGATGAGATCCCGGACGTCACGAGGAGTTCCGGAATGGTCCGGAGGTAAAGAATTATATATAGGAAGTGCTGTTTCGGCCATCGGGACAAGTTTCGGGGTCATCGGTATTGTACCGGGACCACCGGAAGGGTCCCGGGGGTCCACCGGGTGGGGCCACCTTGCCCCGGGGGGCCACATGGGCTGTAGGGGGTGTGCCTTGGCCTATATGGGCCAAGGGCACCAGCCCCAAGAGGCCCATGCGCCAAGAGATGGGAAAAAGAGGAGAGTCCTAAAAGGGGAAGGCACCTCCGAGGTGCCTTGGGGAGGATGGACTCCTCCCCACCCTTGGCCGCACCCTTCCTTGGAGGAAGGGGCAAAGGGCTGCGCCTCCCCCTCTCCCTTGGCCCTATATATAGTGGGGAAAAAGGAGGAGCAAACCAATCTCTAAGGCCTGGCGCCTCCCTCTCCCTCCCGTGACACATCTACCTCCTCCCGCAGCGCTTAGCGAAGCCCTGTTGGAATCCCGCTACTTCCACCACGCCGTCGTGCTGCTGGATCTCCATCAACCTCTCCCTCCTCCTTGCTGGATCAAGGCATGGGAGACGTCTCCGTTCCGTACGTGTGTTGAACGCGGAGGTGCCGTCCGTTCGGCGCTAGGATCATCGGTGATTTGAATCACGACGAGTACGACTCCATCAACCCCGTTCTCTTGAACGCTTCCGCGCGCGATCTACAAGGGTATGTAGATGCACTCTCCTTCCCCTCGTTGCTAGTCTCTCCATAGATTGATCTTGGTGATGCGTAGAAAATTTTGAATTTATGCTACGTTCTCCAACAGTGGCATCATGAGCTAGGTCTATTGCGTAGATTCTATGCACGAGTAGAACACAAAGTAGTTGTGGGCGTTGATTTTGTTCAATATGCTTGCCGTTACTAGTATTATCTTGATTCGGCGGCATCGTGGGATGAAGCGGCCCGGACCGACCTTACACGTACTCTTATGTGAGACAGGTTCCACCGACTGACATGCACTAGTTGCATAAGGTGGCTAGCGGGTGTCTGTCTCTCCTACTTTAGTCGGATCGGATTCGATGAACAGGGTCCTTATGAAGGGTAAATAGCAATTGGCATATCACGTTGTGGTCTTTGTGTAGGTAAGAAACGTTCTTGCTAGAAACCCATAGCAGCCACGTAAAAAACATGCAAACAACAATTAGAGGACGTCTAACTTGTTTTTGCAGGGTATGCTATGTGATGTGATATGGCCAAAGGATGTGATGAATGATATATGTGATGTATGAGATTGATCATGTTCTTGTAATAGGAATCACGACTTGCATGTCGATGAGTATGACAACCGGCAGGAGCCATAGGAGTTGTCTTTATTTATTTATGACCTGCGTGTCAACATAAACGTCATGTAATTACTTTACTTTATTGCTAACCGTTAGCTGTAGTAGTAGAAGTAATAGATGACGTGACAACTTCAAGAAGACACGATGATGGAGATCATGATGATGGAGATCATGGTGTCATACCGGTGACAAGATGATCATGGAGCCCCAAGATGGAGATCAAAGGAGCTATATGATATTGGCCATATCATGTCACTATTATTTGATTGCATATGATGTTTATCATGTTTATACATCTTGTTTACTTAGTACGACGGTAGTAAATAAGATGATCCCTCATTAAAATTTCAAGAAGTGTTCTCCCCTAACTATGCACCGTTGCTACAGTTTGTCGCTTCGAAGCACCACGTGTTAATCGGGTGTGATAGATCCTTTCGTTCACATACAACGGGTGTAAGAAGTTTTACACATGCAAAAACACTTAGGGTTAACTTGACGAGCCTAAGCATGTGAAGACATGGCCTCGGAACACAGAGACCGAAAGGTCAAACACGAGTCGTATGGAAGATACGATCAACATGGAGATGTTCACCAACGATGACTAGTCCGTCTCACGTGTTAATCGGACACGGATTAGTTGACTTGGATCGTGTAACACTTAGATGACTAGAGGGATGTCTATCTGAGTGGGAGTTCATAAGATGAACTTAATTATCCTGAACATAGTCAATAAGGATTTTTGCAAATTATGTCGTAGCTTACGCTATAGTTCTACTGTTTAATTATGTTCCTAGAGAAAATTTAGTTGAAAGTTGATAGTAGCAATTATGCGGACTAGGTCCGTAAACTGAGGATTGTCCTCATTGCTTCATAGAAGGTTTATGTCCTTAATGCACCGCTCAGTGTGTTGAACCTCGAACGTCGTCTGTGGATGTTGCGAACATCTGACATACACGTTTTGATAACTACGTGATAGTTCAGTTAAACGGTTTAGAGTTGAGGCACCAAAGATGTTTTTGAAACGTTGCAAAACATATGAGATGTTTTGAGGGCTGAAATTGGGATTTCAGGCTCGTGCCCACGTCAAAAGGTATAAGACCTCCGACGATTTTCTTAGCCTGCAAACTAAGGAGAAAAGCTCAATTGTTGAGCTTGTGCTCAGATTGTCTGAGTACAACAATCATTTGAATCGAGTGGGAGTTGATCTTCCAGATGAGATAGTGATGTTTCTCCGAAGTCATTACCACCAAGCTTCTAGAGCTTCGTGATGAACTATAATATATCAGGGACATATATAATGATCCTTGAGATGTTCGTGATGTATGACACCGCGAAAGTAGAAATCAAGAAGGAGCATCAATTGTTGATGGTTAGTGAAACCACTAGTTTCAAGAAGGGCAAGGGCAAGAAGGGATACTTCATGAAACGGCAATTCAGCTGCTGCTCTAGTGAAGAAACCCAAGGTTGAACCCAAACCCGAGACTAAGTGCTTCTGTAATAAAGGGAACAACCACTAGAGCAGAATTACCCTAGATACTTGGTAGATTAGAAGGCTGGCAAGGTCGATAGAAGTATATTGGATATACATTATGTTAATATGTACTTTACTAGTACTCCTAGTAGCACCAGGGTATTAGATACCGGTTCGGTTGCTAAGTGTTAGTAACTCGAAATAAAAGCTACGGAATAAACGGAGACTAGCTAAAGGTGAGCTGACGATATGTGTTGGAAGTGTTTCCAATGTTGATATGATCAAGCATCGCACGCTCCCTCTACCATCGAGATTGGTGTTTGCGTTGAGCATAGACATAATTGGATTATGTCTATCGCAATACGGTTATTCATTTAAGGAGAATAATGGTTACTCTGTTTATTTGAATAATACCCTCAATGGTCTTACGCCTAAAATGAATGGTTTATTGAATCTCGATCGTAGTGATACACATGTTCATGCCAAAAGATAGCAATGATAGTACCACCTACTTGTGGCACTGCCACGTAAGTCATATCGGTATAAACGCATGAAGAAGCTCCATGTTGATGGATCTTTGGACTCACTCATTTTTGAAAGGTTTGAGACATGCGAACCATGTCTATTGGTGCATATGCATGAAGAAACTCCATGCAGATGGACCGTTTGAACTCACTTGATTTTGAATCACTTGAGGCATGTAAATCATACCACATGGGCAAGATGACTGAAAGCCTCGGTTTCAGTAAAATGGAACTAGAAAGCAAATTGTTGGAAGTAATACATTTTGATGTGTGCAGTCCAATGAGTGCTAAGGCATGTAGTGGATATCGTTATGTTCTTACTTCACAGATGATTTGAGTAGATGTTGAGTATATTTACTTGATGAATCACGAGTCTGAATTATTGAAAGGTTCAAGTAATTTCAGTGTGAAGTTGAAAGATCGTCGTGACAAGAGGATAAAAGATCTATGATATGATCATAGAGATGAATATCTAACTTACGAGTTTGGCACAGAATTAAGACATTGTGGAAATTGTTTCAAAAACTAATACAGCCTGGAACACCATAGTGTGATGGTGTGTCCGAACATCATAACTGCACCCTATTGGATATGATGCATACCATGATGTCTCTTATCAAATTACCATAATAGTTTATGGGTTAAAGCATTAAAGACAACCACATTCACTTTAAATAGGGCACCACGTAATTCCGATGAGATGACACCGTATGAACTATGGTTTAGAGAAACCTAAGCTGTCATTTCTTAAAAGTTTGGGACTGCGATGCTTATGCGAAAAAGTTTCAGGCTGATAAGCTCGAACCCAAAGCATTATAAATGCATCTTCATAGGACACCCAAAACAGTTGGGCATACCTCCTGTCTCAGATCCGAAAGCAATAAGGGATTGTTTCTAGAATCGGGTCCTTTCTCGAGGAAAAGTTTCTCTCGAAAGAATTGAGTGGGAGGATGGTGGAGACTTGATGAGGTTATTGAACCGTTACTTCAACTAGTGTATAGCAGGGCACAAAGAGTTGTTCCTGTGGCACCTACACTAATTGAAGTGGAAGCTTATGATATTGATCATGAGACTTCGGATCAAGTC
Organism: Triticum urartu; assembly: GCF_003073215.2. Classification (NCBI taxonomy): domain Eukaryota; kingdom Viridiplantae; phylum Streptophyta; class Magnoliopsida; order Poales; family Poaceae; genus Triticum; species Triticum urartu. The sequence continues at coordinate 66,123,613 of NC_053028.1, read as the reverse complement.
ACTACCAAACCTCGTGGGATGACAAGGATGTGTACTACTTCAGAGTGGTACGTAATCCTGTCTTGGAAGTCTTGTTGCTAGACAACAATGAACCTATGAGCTATGGAGAAGCGATGGTGGGCCCGGATTCCGATAAATGGCTCGAGGCCATACAATCCGAGAGAGGATCCATATATGAAAACAAAGTGTAGACTTTGGAAGAACTACTTGATGGTCGTAAGGCTGTTAAGTACAGATGGATTTTAGAAGGAAGACGGACGATGATGGTAAATGTCACCATTAAGAAAGCTCGACTTGTTGTTAAGATGTTTCCCGACAAGTTCAAGGAGTTGGCTACGGTGAGATTTTCTCACTCGTAGCGATGCTAAGAGTCTGTTGGAATTATATTAGCGATTACTGCATTATTTATGAAATCTTGCAGATAGGATGTCAAAACATTGTTTCCTCGACGACATTTTCTTGAGGAAAGGTTGTATGTGATACAACCGGAAGGTTTGGTCAATCCTGAAAGATGCTAATAAGTATGCAAAACTCCAGCAATCCTTCTGAGGACTGGAGTGAGCATCTCGGAGTTGGAATGTACACTTTGATGAGATGATCAAAGATTTTGGGTGTATACAAAGTTTATGAGAAACTGGTATTTCCAAAGAAGTGAGTGGGAGCACTATAGAATTTCTGATGAGTATATGTTTTAACATATTGTTGATCAGAAATGATGTAGAATTTCTCGAAGGCATATAGGGTTATTTGAAAGGTGTTTTTCAATGTAAAACCTGGATTAAGCTACTTGAATATTGAGCATCAAGATCTATGAGGATAGATCAAAACGCTTAAAAGTACTTTCAAATGAGCACATGCCTTGACGTGATCTTGAAGGTGTTCAAGATGGATCAGTCAAAGAAGGAGTTCTTGCCTGAGTTGTAAGGTATGAAGTTAAGACTTAAAGCTTGACCGCGGCAGAATAGAGAGAAAGGACGAAGGTCGTCCCCTATGCTTAAGACATAGGCTCTACAGTATGCTATGCTGTGTACCGCACCTGAAGTGTGCCTTGCCATGAGTCAGTCAAGGGGTACAAGAGTGATCCAAGAACGGATCATGGGACAACGGTCAAAGTTATCCTTAGTAACTAGTGGACTAAGGAATTTTCTCGATTATGGAGGTGGTAAAAGAGTTCGTCGTAAAGAGTTACGTCGATGCAAGCTTAACACCTATCCGGATAGCTCTGAGTAGAGATACCGGATGCATATAATGGAGCAACAATTTAGAATAGCTCCAAGTAGAACAGTTATTTGGAATAGCTCCAAATAGAGCATGGTAGCTACATCTAGAAGATGACATAGAGATTTGTAAAGCACACACGGATCTGAAAGGTTCGGACCCGTTGACTAAAACCTCTCTCACAAGCAACATGATCAAACCTAAAACTCATTGAGTGTTAATCACATAGTGATGTGAACTAGACTACTAACTCTAGTAAACTCTTGGGTGTTAGTCACATGGCGATGTGACCTGTGAGTGTTAATCACATGGCGATGTGAACTAGATTATTGACTCTAGTGCAAGTGGGAGACTGTTGGAAATATGCCCTAGAGGCAATAATAAATTAGTTATTATTATATTTCCTTGTTCATGATAATTGTCTTTATTCATGCTATAACTGTATTATCCGGAAATCGTAATACACGTGTGAATACATAGACCATAATATGTCCCTAGTAAGCCTCTAGTTGACTAGCTCGTTGATCAATAGATGGTTACGGTTTCCTAACCATGGACATTGGATGTCGTTGATAACGGGATCACATCATTAGGAGAATGATGTGATGGACAAGACCCAATCCTAAGCCTAGCACAAAGATCGTATAGTTCATATGCTATAGCTTTTCTAATGTCAAGTATCATTTCCTTAGACCATGAGATTGTGCAACTCCCGGATACCGTAGGAGTGCTTTGGGTGTATCAAACGTCACAACGTAACTGGGTGACTATAAAGGTGCATTACAGGTATCTCCGAAAGTGTCTGTTGGGTTGGCACGAATCGAGACTGGGATTTTTCACTCCGTGTAAGCGGAGAGGTATCTCTGGGCCCACTCGGTAGGACATCATCATATGCGCAATGTGACCAAAGAGTTGATCACGGGATGATGTGTTACGGAACGAGTAAAGAGACTTGCCGGTAACGAGATTGAACAAGGTATTGGATACCGACGATCGAATCTCGGGCAAGTAACATACCGATAGACAAAGGGAATTGAATACGGGATTGATTAAGTCCTTGACATCGTGGTTCATCCGATGAGAACATCGTGGAACATGTGGGAGCCATCATGGGTATCCAGATCCCGCTGTTGGTTATTGACCGGAGAACGTCTCGGTCATGTCTGCATGTCTCCCGAACCCATAGGGTCTACACACTTAAGGTTCGGTGACGCTAGGGTTATGAAGATATGTGTATGCAGTAAACCGAATGTTGTTCGGAGTCCCGGATGAGATCCCGGATGTCACGAGGAGTTCCGGAATGGTCCGGAGGTAAAGAATTATATATAGGAAGTGCTGTTTCGGCCATCGGGACAAGTTTCGGGGTTATCGGTATTGTACTGGGACCACCGGAGGGGTCCCGGGGGCCCACCGAGTGGGGCCACCTGTCCCGGGGCCACATGGGCTGTAGGGGGTGTGCCTTGGCCTATATGGGCCAAGGGCACCAGCCCCAAGAGGCACATGCGCCAAGAGATGGGAAAAAGAGGAGAGTCCTAAAAGGGGAAGGCACCTCCGAGGTGCCTTGGGGAGGATGGACTCCTCCCCACCCTTGGCCGCACCCTTCCTTGGAGGAAGGGACAAGGGCTGCGCCTCCCCCTCTCCCTTGGCCCTATATATAGTGGGGAAAAAGGAGGAGCAAACCAATCTCTAAGGCCTGGCGCCTCCCTCTCCCTCCCGTGACACATCTACCTCCTCCCGCAGCGCTTAGCGAAGCCCTGTTGGAATCCCGCTACTTCCACCACGCCGTCGTGCTGCTGGATCTCCATCAACCTCTCCCTCCTCCTTGCTGGATCAAGGCATGGGAGACGTCTCCGTTCCGTACGTGTGTTGAACGCGGAGGTGCCGTCCGTTCGGCGCTAGGATCATCGGTGATTTGAATCACGACGAGTACGACTCCATCAACCCCGTCCTCTTGAACGCTTCCGCGCGCGATCTACAAGGGTATGTAGATGCACTCTCCTTCCCCTCGTTGCTAGTCTCTCCATAGATTGATCTTGGTGATGCGTAGAAAATTTTGAATTTATGCTACGTTCTCCAACATGTGGAAGTTTGCAAGCAGTGGTAAAATCCTCTAAGTCCATGGTATAAGAATTTTCATAAAGATCAAACAGGACAGTTTGAGAATTGCGTGAAGATGAAAATTCAAACCTCCTCACAAAGGAACTAGTGAGATAGTGGTACTGACGGCACTTTTCTTCCTCGAAGCTCACAAGATCAGCATTATGCAAATATGCGTTAAATTCTTCCTTAATTCCTGCTTGGTCCATGAAGTCCTCTGAAGGCCATTCACAAGGCCGCACTGGAGCGTCCCTTGGTGGCTCATCATCAGCATCACGCATTGCAAGCCTGGGTCCTTGTTTCCTTGAAGAACCACCTTGGTACATTTTCCTAAACATATTTCTTCCTCTGAAAAATTTCTGAAATTTTTAGTAACTTCAAATAAAAGTGAACCAAACTCAACAATATTGATAGCAACTACTCCTACAAGTGCCTAGAGCCTATATCATGCATTAGAACTACTTGGAACCATATAAATTTGACATGCAAGCTCAAGAACAGGGTCACCTAAGCAGCAAAAATATGCAATGAATAAAGCACTAGAACAAAAACTAATTGGACCAATGGAGGAGTCACATACCAAGGAACAATCCCCCAAACCAGTTTTGTGAGAGGTGCTTTGAGCAAGGAGATCGGAAATCGTAGCAAAATGAGCTAGAACTCGTGCTTGAGCTGGATAATGGTGTTTGTGGGAGGAAGAAGGAGTGTGTGGGTGCAGGAATAAGTGGAGGAGGGCCACCGTGGGCCCACAAGGCAGGGGGCATGCCTAGGGGGTAGGGCGCGCCCTCCACCCTCGTGGCCAGGTGGATGCCCCCTGCTGTGTTCTCAGTGCCAAATATTCTCAAATTTTCCAGAAAAAAATCATATTTAAATTTCAAGGCATTTGGAGAACTTTTATTTTCGGGGTAATTTTATATTGCACGGATAATCATAAAACAGACAGAAATTACTATTTTTGCTTTATTTAAACTAAATAACAGAAAGTAAAAAGAGGGTAAAGAGAGTTGTGTTTTCTAAATTCATCCATCTCATGATCATCAAAAGGAATCCATTAACAAGGTTGATCAAGTCTTGTTAACAAACTCATTCTGAATAACATGGAACCGGAGAATTTTCGAATAACACTAGGTTACCTCAACGGGGTTATGCACATCCCCAACAATAAGAATATCATATTTCTTCTTGACAGTAGGAAGAGGAAATTCAAAACCTCCAAAAATAACCGATGGAATTTTTCCAATAGAATTGATACTATGGACTTGAGGTTGTTTCCTCGAAAAGTGTACCGTATGCTCATTACCATTAACATGAAAAGTGACATTGCCTTTGGTGCAATCAATAACAGCCCCTGCAGTATTCAAAAAGGGTCTTCCAAGAATAATAGACATACTATCGTCCTCGGGAATATCAAGAATAACAAAGTCCGTTAAAATAGTAACATTTGCAACCACAACAGGCACATCCTCACAAATACCGACATGTATAGCAGTTGATTTATCAGCCATTTGCAAAGATATTTCAGTAGGTGTCAACTTATTCAAATCAAGTCTTTACTACGTATGTCGGGTTATCAAGACCATGTGTTTCTTCAATAGGCGATGGATTAAAACCATATATTTCTTCAACGGGCGGTAAATTAAGACCATGTATTTCTTCAATAGGAGGTAAATTCTTAACATCTTCATCTTTAATACCCTTTTATTTCATGGATTTCCTTGCCTCTTGCATATCTTCAGGACTGAGAAATAGAACACCCCTTTTCTTCGGAGTTGGTTTAGGAATAGGCTCAGGAGTTGGCTCAGGAAGTGTCCAATTATTTTCATTTGTCAACATATTATTCAATAGAATTTCAGCTTCATCCGGTGTTCTTTCCCTGAAAACAGAACCAGCACAACTATCCAGGTAATCTCTGGAAGCATCGGTTAGTCCATTATAAAAGATATCAAGTATTTCATTTTTCTTAAGAGGATGATCAGGCAAAGCATTAAGTAATTGGAGAAGCCTCCCCCAAGCTTGTGGGAGACTCTCTTCTTCAATTTGCACAAAATTATATATATCCCTTAAGGCAGCTTGTTTCTTATGAGCAGGGAAATATTTAGCAAAGAAGTAATAAATCATATCCTGGGGACTACGCACACAACCAGGATCAAGAGAATTAAACCATATCTTAGCATCACCCTTTAATGAGAACGGAAATATTTTAAGGATATAAAAGTAGCGAGTTCTCTCATCATTAGTGAACAGGGTAGCTATATAATTTAATTTAGTAAGATGTGCCACAACAGTTTCAGATTCATAGCCATAAAAAGGATCAGATTCAACCAAAGTAATTATATCAGGATCAATAGATAATTCATAATCCTTATCAGTAACAAAGATAAATGAAGTAGCATAAGCAGGATCATATTTCATTCTAGCATTCAGAGTTTTTTGTTTAAGCTTAGCTAATAATTTCTTAAGATCACTTCTATCATTGCAAGCAAGAAAGTCTCTTTTAGTTTCTTCATCCATAACATAGCCCTTAGGCACAACAGGTAATGCATATTTATTAGGAGAGCCTTCATAATCACTTTCATCAGTATTATTAGTTTCAATAATTTCATTCTCTCTAGCCCTAGCAAGTTGTTCATCAAGAAATTCACCAAGTGGCACAGTTGTATCAAGCATAGAAGTAGTTTCATCATAAGTATCATGCATAGCAGAAGTGGCATCATCAATAATATGCGACATATCAGAATCAATAGCAGAAACATGTTTAGGTGTCGCAAGCATACTCAAAACAGAAGGTGAATCAAGTGCAGAGCTAGATGGCAGTTGCTTACCTCCCCTCGTAGTTGAGGGATAAATCTTGGTTTTTGGATCTCTCAAGTTTTTCATAATGATAAGCAGATATAAATCCCAAGTGACTCAAAGAATAGAGCTATGCTCCTCGGCAACGGCGCCAGAAAATAGTCTTGATAACCCATAAGTATAGGGGATCGCAACAGTTTTCGAGGGTAGAGTATTCAACCCAAATTTATTGATTTGACACAAGGGGAGCCAAAGAATATTCTCAAATATTAGCAGCTGAGTTTTCAATTCAGCCACACCTGGAAACTTAGTATCTGCAGCAAAGTGTTTAGTAGCAGAGTAATATGATAGTAGTGGTAACGATAGCAAAAGTAACGGTAGCAAAAGTAATGTTTTTGGTATTTTGTAGTGATTGATAACAATAGCAACGGAAAAGTAAATAAGCGAAGAACAATATATGGAAAGCTCGTAGGCAATGGATCGGTGATAGAGAATTATGCCGGATGTGGTTCATCATGTAACAGTCATAACATAGGGTGACACAGAACTAGCTCCAATTCATCAATGTAATGTAGGCATGTATTCCGAATATAGTCATACGTGCTTATGGAAAAGAACTTGCATGACATCTTTTGTCCTACCCTCCCGTGGCAGCGGGGTCCTAGCGGAAACTAAGGGATATTAAGGCCTCCTTTTAATAGAGTGCCGGACCAAAGCATTAACACATAGTGAATACATGAACTCCTCAAACTACGATCATCACCGAAAGTGGTCCCGATTATTGTCACTTCGGGGTTGCCGTATCATAACACATAGGAGGTGACTATAGACTTGCAAGATAGGATCAAGAACTCACATATATTCATGAAAACATAATAGGTTCAGATCTGAAATCATGGCACTCGGGCCCTAGTGACAAGCATTAAGCATAGCAAAGTCATAGCAACATCAATCTCAGAACATAGTGGATACTAGGGATCAAACCCTAACAAAACTAACTTGATTACATGATAAATCTCATCCAACCCATCACTGTCCAGCAAGCCTACGATGGAATTACTCACGCACGGCGGTGAGCATCATGAAATTGGTGATGGAGGATGGTTGATGATGACGATGGCGACGGATTCCCCTCTCCGGAGCCCCGAACGGACTCCAGATCAGCCCTCCCGAGAGAGTTTAGGGCTTGGTGGCGGCTCCGTATCATAAAACGCGATGAATCTTTCTCTCTAATTCTTTTCTCTCCGAACACGAATATATAGAGTTGGAGTTGAGGTCGGAGGAGCTCCAGGGGGCCACGAGGTAGGGGGGCGCGCCCAGGGGGGCAGGCGCGCCCCCACCCTCGTGGCTAGGGTGTGGGCCCCCTGGTCTTGATCTTTTGCCAATATTTTTTTATTATTTCCAAAAATAATCTCCGTGAAGTTTCAGGTCATTCCGAGAACTTTTGTTTCTGCACATAAATAACACCATGGCAATTCTGCTGAAAACAGCGTCAGTCCGGGTTAGTTCCATTCAAATCATGCAAGTTAGAGTCGAAAACAAGGGCAAACGTGTTTGGAAAAGTAGATACGATGGAGACGTATCAGCACCCCCCTCCACTGTTTACATCCCTGGTCATATTCTCACGGGGCTTAGGCGAAGCCCTGCGCAGATCACTTCACCATCACCGTCACCATGCCGTCGTGCTGAGAGAACTCATCTACTTCCTTGACATCTTGCTGGATCAAGAAGACGAGGGATGTCACCGAGCTGAACGTGTGCAGAACTCGGAGGTGTCGTACGCTCAGTGCTTGATCGGTCGGAGCTAGAACAAGTTCGACTACATCAACCGCGTTGTCAAATGCTTCCGCTTTCGGTCTACGAGGGTACATAGACACACGATCCCCCTCGTTGATATGCATCTCCATGGATAGATCATTGCGTGTGCGTAGATTTTTTGTTTTTGTTTTTCCATGCAACGTTTCCCAACAGTGGCATCCGAGCCAGGTCTATGCGTAGATTTTTTTTATTTTTCCATGCAACGTTTTCCAACACCGTTGTGGTTTTGATGCATAGGTAAGAACGGTTCTTGCTAGAAGCCCGTAGCAGCCACATAAAACTTGAAACAACAAAGTAGAGGACATCTAACTTGTTTTTGCAGGGCATGTTGTGATGTGATATGGTCAAGACATGATGTGATAATTGTTATTGTATGAGATGATCATGTTTTGTAAGATATCTGACAACCGGCATGAGCCTTATGGTTGTCTCTTTATTGTATGAAATGCAAACGCCATGTAATTGCTTTACTTTATCACTATGAGTTAGCAATAGTTGTAGAAGCAATAGTTGGCTAGACGACCACGACGCTATGATGGAGATCAAGGTGTCGAGCCGGTGACGATGGGGATCATGATGATGCTTTGGAGATGGAGATCAAAAGCACAAGATGATGATGGCCATATCATGTCACATATTTTGATTGCATGTGATGTTTATCTTTTATGCATCTTATTTTGCTTAGTACGGCGGTAGCATTATAAGATGATCCCTTAACTAAATTTCAAGGTATAAGTGTTCTCCCTGAGTATGCACCGTTGCGACAGTTCGTCGTGTTGAGACACCACGTGATGTTCGGATGTGATAGACTCTATGTTCACATACAATGGGTGCAAGACAGTTTTGCACATGCGGAATACTCGGGTTAAACTTGATGAGCCTAGCATGTACAGACATGGCCTCGGAACACTAGAGACTGAAAGGTCGAACGTGAATCATATAGTAGATATGATCAACATAGAGATGTTCACCATTGATGACTACTCCATCTCACCTGATGATCAGACATGGGTTAGTTGATTTGGATCACGTATCATTTAGAAGACTTGAGGGATGTCTATCTAAGTGGGAGTTCTTAAGTAATTTGATTAACTGAACTTAATTTATCATGAACTTAGTCTTAGTAGTTTTGCTTATCTATGTTGTAGATCAATAGCTCGCGAAATAGCTCCCCTGTATTTTTGATATGTTCCTAGAGAATAATAAGTTGAAAGATGATAGTAGCAATGATGCGGACTAGGTCCGTGGTCAGAGGATTATCCTCATTGCTGCACAGAAGAATTATGTCCTTGATGCACCACTAGGTGACGAACCTGTTGCAGGAGCAGATGCATACGTTATGAGCATTTTGCAAGCTCGATATGATGACTACTTAATATTTTAGTGTGCCATGCTTTACGGCTTATAATTGGGACTTAAAAAATGTTTTGAATGCCATGGAGCATATGAAATGTTTCGAGAGATGAAATTGGTATTTCAGACTCATGACTGTGTCAAGAGGTATGAGACCTCTGACAAGTACTTTGCCTGCAAGATGGAGGAGAATAGCCCAGCCAATAAGCATGTACTCAGAATGTCTGGGTACTACAATCACTTGAATCAAGTGGGAGTTAATCTTTCCATATAAGATAGTGACTGACAGAGTTCTCTAATCACTATCACCAAGCTACTAGAAATTTGTGATGAACTATAATATGCAAGGGATGACAAAAACAATTCCCAAGCTCTCCGCGATGCTGAAATCGGTGAAGGCAGAAATCAAGAAAGAGCATCAAGCGTTGATGGTTAATAAGATCACTAATTTCAAGAAAAAGGGCGAGGGAAAGAAAGGGAACTTCAAGAAGAATGGAAAGCAAGTTTCCACTCCCGTGAAGAAGCCCAAAGCTGGAGCTAAGCCTGAAACTGAGTGCTTCTACTTCAAAGGAAATGGTCACTGGAAGTGGAACTGCCCCAAATACTTGGCGGATAAGAAGGATGGAAAATTGAACAAATATATATTTGATATACATGTTACTGAAGAGTATTTTACTGGTGTTCGTAGTAACCCCTAGGTATTTGATATCGTTCAGTTGCTAAGATTAGTAACTCGAAACAGGAGTTGCAGAGACTAGTTAAAAGCAAGGTGATGATGTGTGTTGGGAATGATTCCAAGGTTGGTATGATCACAATCACACACTCCCTCTACCTTCGGGATTTGTGTTGAACCTAAATAAATGTTATTTGGTGTTTGCGTTGAGCATGAATATGACTAGATCATGTTTATTACAATACGCTTATTCATTTAATTCAGAGAATAATTGTTGTTCTGTTTACACGAATAAAACCTTCTATGGTCATACACCCAATGTGAATGGTTTATTGAATCTCGATCGTAGTAATACACATATTCATAATATTGATGCCAAAATGATGCAAAGTTGATAATGATAGTGCAACATACTGATATGTCTCCAACGTATCTATAATTTTTGATTGTTCCATGCTATTATTATCTGTTTTGGATGTTTAATGGGCTTTAATATGCTCTTTTATATTATTTTTGGGACTAACCTATTAACCGGAGGCCCAGTGCCAATTTCTGTTTTTTGCCTATTTTAATGTTTCGCACAGAAGGAATATCAAATGGAGTCCAAATGGAACGAAACCTTCGCAAGGATCTTTCTTGGAACAAATGCAATCCAGGAGACTTGGAGTGGAAGTCTGGAAGTCCGCGAGGCGGCCACTGATACGTCTCCAACATATCTATAATTTTTGATTGCTCCATGCTATATTATCTACTGTTTTGGACATTATTGGGCTTTATTATCCACTTTTATATTATTTTTGGGACTAACCTATTAACCGGAGGCCCAGCCCAGAATTGCTGTTTTTTGCCTGTTTTAGGGTTTCGAAGAGAAGGAATATCAAACGGAGTCCAAACGGAATGAAACCTTCGGAAATGTGATTTTCTCATCAGATAAGATCCAGGAGACTTGGACCCTCCGTCAAGAAAGCCACGCGGCGGTCACGAGGGTGGAGGGCGCGCCCCCCTAGGGCGCACCCCCTACCTCGTGGGCCCCTCGAAGCTCCACCAACATACTTCTTCCTCCTATATATATCCACGTACCCCCAAACGATCAGATACATAGCCAAAAACCTAATTCCACCGCTGCAACTTTCTGTATCCACGAGATCCCATCTTGGGGCCTGTTCCGGAGCTCCGCCGGAGGGGGCATCGATCACGGAGGACTTCTACATCATCATCCAAGCCTCTCCGATGAAGTGTGAGTAGTTTACTTCAGACCTACGGGTTCATAGTTAGTAGCTAGATGGCTTCTTCTCTCTTTTTGGATCTCAATACAATGTTCTCCCCCTCTCTCATGGAGATCTATTCGACGTAATCTTCTTTTGCTGTGTGTTTGTTGAGGTCGATGAATTGTGGGTTTATGATCAAGTCTATCTATGAATAATATTTGAATCTTCTCTAAATTCTTTTATGTATGATTGGTTATCTTTGCAAGTCTCTTCGAATTATCAGTTTGGTTTGGCCTACTAGATTGTTTGTTCTTGCCATGGGAGAAGTGCTTAGCTTTGGGTTCGATCTTGCGGTGTCCTTTCCCAGTGACAGAAGGGGCAGCAAGGCACGTATTGTATCGTTGCCATCGAGGATAACAATATGGGTTTTTATCATATTGCATGAAACTATCCCTCTACATCATGTCATCTTGCTTAAGGCGTTACTCTGTTTTTAACTTAATACTCTAGATGCATGCTGGATAGTGGTCGATGAGTGGACTAGTAGTAGTAGATGCAGAATCGTTTCGGTCTATTTTTGTCTCGGACGTGATGCCTATATACATGATCATACCTAGATATTCTCATAACTACGCTCAATTCTGTCAATTGCTCAACAGTAATTTGTTCACCCACCGTAGAATATTTATGCTCTTGAGAGAAGCCACTAGTGAAACCTATGGCCCCCGGGTCTCTTTCTCATCATATCAATCCCAATCACTTTATTATTGCTTTGCTTTTACTTTGCTTTTACTTTTCACTTTGCATCTCTATACCGAAAATACCAAAAATATTATTTATTATCTCCATCAGATCTCACTTTCGTAAGTGAACGTGAAGGGATTGACAACCCCTAAGAGTGTTGGTTGCGTTGAGCTATTGTTTTTGTGTAGGTACGAGGGACTTGTGCGTAGCCTCCTACTAGATTGATACCTTGGTTCTCAAAAACTGAGGGAAATACTTACGCTACTTTGCTGCATCATCCCTTCCTCTTCGGGGAAATCCAACGCAGTGCTCAAGAGGTAGCAAGAAGAATTTCTGGCGCCGTTGCCGGGGAGTCTGCGCAAGAGTCAACATACCAAGTACCCATCACAATCCCTATCTCCCGCATTACATTATTTTCCATTTGCCTCTCGTTTTCCTCTCCCCCCCAATTCACCCTTGCCGTTTTATTCGCCCTCTCTCTCTATCCTCCCTCTCTCTCTATTTGCCTCTTTTTGCCCGTTTGCCTTTTGTTTGCTTGTGTGTTAGTTTGCTTGTTTGTCGTGATGGCTCAAGATAACACTAAATTTGTGTGACTTCACCAATACCAACAATAATGATTTCCTTAGCACTCCGATTGCTCCTCTTACCGGTGCTGAATCTTGTGAAATTAATACTGCTTTGTTGAATCTTGTCATGAAAGATCCGTTCTCCGGCCTTCCTAGTGAAGATGTCGTTACCCATCTTAATAGCTTCGTTGATTTGTGTGACATGCAAAAGAAGAAAGATGTCGATAATGATATTGTTAAATTGAAGCTATTTCCTTTTTCGCTTAGAGATCGTGCTAAAGCTTGGTTTTCATCTTTGCCTAAGATAGTATTGATTCATGGGACAAGTGCAAAGATGCTTTTATCTCTAAGTATTTTCCTCCTGCTAAGATCATCTCTCTTAGAAACGATATTATGAATTTTAAGCAACTTGATCATGAACATGTTGCACAAGCTTGGGAGCGAATGAAATTAATGATACATAATTGCCCTACTCATGGTTTGAATTTGTGGATGATTATACAAAATTTTTATGCCGGATTGAAATTTTCTTCTAGAAATCTTTTAGATTCGGCCGCGGGAGGCACTTTTATGGAAATCACTTTAGGAGATGCTACTAATCTCCTAGATAATATTATGGTTAATTATTCTCAATGGCACACTGAAAGATCTACTAATAAAAAGGTGCATGCGATAGAAGAAATTAATGTTTTGAGTGGAAAGATGGATGAACTTATGAAATTATTTGCTAATAAGAGTGTTTCTTCTGATCCTAATGATATGCCCTTGTATACTTTGATTGAGAATACTAATGAATCTATGGATGTGAATTTTGTTGGTAGGAACAATTTTGGTAACAATGCGTATAGAGGAAATTTCAATCCTAGGCCTTATCCTAGTAATCCCTCTAATAATTATGGTAATTCCTACAACAATTCTTATGGAAATTATAATAAGATGCCCTCTGATTTTGAATCTAATATTAAAGAATTTATTTCTTTGCAAAAGAATTTTAATGATATGATTGAAGAAAAATTGCTTAAGATTGATGATTTGGCTAGGAACGTTGATAGAATTGCTCTTGATGTTGATTCTTTGAAACTTAGATCTATTCCACCTAAGCATGATATCAATGAGTCTCTCAAAGCCATGAGAATTTCCATTGACGAGTGCAAAGAAAGAATCGCTAGGATGCGTGCTAAGAAAGATGCCTTTATAAAAGCGTGTTCTTCTAGTTCCTATGAAAATAATGATGAAGATCTAAAAGTTATTGATGTGTCCCCTATTAAATCTTTGTTTTGCAATATGAATCTTGATAATGATGGGACTGAATATGATCCACCTTTACCTAGAAGGCGTTCTAAGAATTCGGAATTTGTTGATCTTGATGCTAAATTTGATAAAAGTGGGATTGAAGAAATTAAAACCCTAGATGTTGCTAAACCCACTATTATGGATTTAAAGGAATTTAATTATGAAAATTGATCTTTAATTGATTGTATTTCCTTGTTGCAATCTGTGCTAAAATCTCCTCACGCTTATAGTCAAAATAAAGCGTTTACTAAACATATCGTTGATGCCTTGATGCAATCTTATGAAGAAAAACTTGAATTGGAAGTTTCTATCCATAGAAAACTTTATGATGGGTGGGAACCTACTATTAAAATTAAAATTAAAAATTATGAGTTTTATGCTTTGTGTGATTTGGGTGTTAGTGTCTCTACTATTCCCAAAACTTTGTGTGATTTGCTAGATTTCCGTGATTTTGATGATTGCTCTCTAAACTTGCATCTTGCGGATTCCACTATTAAGAAACCTATGGGAAGAATTAATGATGTTCTTATTGTTGCAAATAGGAATTATGTGCCCGTAGATTTTATCATTCTTGATATAGATTGCAATCCTTCTTGCCCTATTATTCTCGGTAGACCTTTCCTTAGAACGGTTGGTGCAATTATTGATATGAAGGAAGGGAATATTAGATTTCAATCTCCATTAAAAAAAGGGCATGGAACACTTCCTGTCGGTGTCAAAACCAGCGGATCTCGGGTAGGGGGTCCCGAACTGTGCGTCTAGGCCGGATGGTAACAGGAGGCAAGGGACACGAAGTTTTACCCTGGTTCGGGCCCTCTTGATGGAGGTAAAACCCTACGTCCTGCTTGATTGATATTGATGATATGGATGTTACAAGAGTAGATCTACCACGAGATCAGAGAGGCTAAACCCTAGAAGCTAGCCTATGGTATGATTGTATGTTGTGATTGTTGTCCTACGGACTAAAACCCTTTGGTTTATATAGACACCGGAGAGGGTTAGGGTTACACAAGGTCGGTTACAAAGGAGGAGATATCCATATACGTATTTCCTAGCTTGCCTTCCACGCTGAGGGAGTCCTGGATTAGGGGGTCTTCGGGTAGCTGGACTATACCTTCAACCGGACTCCAGGACTATGAAGATACAAGATTGAAGACTCCGTCCCGTGTCCGGATGGGACATTGCTTGGCGTGGAAGGCAAGCTTGGCGACGCGGATATTCAAGATCTCCTACCATTGTAACCGACTTTGTGTAACCCTAACCCTCTCCGCTGTCTATTTAAACCGGAGGGTTTTAGTCCGTAGGACAACTTCATCATACAACAATCATACCATAGGCTAGCTTTTAGGGTTTAGCCTCCTTGATCTCGTGGTAGATCTACTCTTGTACTACCCATATCATCAATATTAATCAAGCAGGACGTAGGGTTTTACCTCCATCAAGAGGGCCCGAACCTGGGTAAAACATTGTGTCCCTTGTCTCCTGTTACCATCCGGCCTAGACGCACAGTTCGGGACCCCCTACCCGAGATCCGCTGGTTTTGACACCGACATTGGTGCTTTCATTGAGAGTTCCTCTGTGTCGTCGCTTTCAGGCCCGATGGCTTCTTCAATCATCAACCATGATGCAGTCCAGGGTGAGACTTTTCTCCCCAGACAGATCTTCGTCTTTGGCGGCTTCGCACTACGGGCCAACTCGCTTGGTCACCTTGAGCAGATCGAAAGTTACGCCCCTAGCCATCAGGTCAGGTTTGGAAGCCTAAACTACACGGCTGACATCCGTGGGGACTTGATCTTCGACGGATTCGAGCCATAGCCAAGCGTGCCGCACTGTCTCGATGGGCATGATATAGCTCTGCCGCCGAACAGCGCCTTGGAGGCCGCACACACATCGGTTCCAACCATTGATTCGGAGCCCACTGCGCCAATCGAGGATCAGCGGTTGGACGCTGCCTCAGGGGCTGCGATCTCCGAGGCGATCGAGCCGAACTCCATCCCCGCACTCCGCATGGCCCATGACTCTGAGGAGCCAGATTCCTCTCCAAACTCTGAGCCCCGCGCCCCCGCCAATCGAATCTGATTGGGCGCCGATAATGGAGTTCACCGCCGCGGACATCTTTCAGCACTCGCCCTTCGGCGACATCCTGAATTCTCTAAAGTCTCTCTCTTTATCAGGAGAGCCCTGGCCGGACTATGGTCAGCAAGGTTGGGATACGGACGATGAAGAAATTCAAAACCAACCCACCACCCACTTCGTAGCCACTGTCGATGACTTAACCGACATGCTCGACTTCGACTCCGAAGACATCGACGGTATGGACGGCGATGCAGGAGACAACCAAGAACCAACGCCTATAGGGCATTGGACAGCCACCTCATCTCACGATGTGTACATGGTGGATACCCCTAAAGGAAGCAACAACGAGGAAAACGGGGAGGGGGATCGATCTCTCGAAAAACAATCAAAGCGTCGGCGTAAACGCCGACCTAAGCCCCGCCTCGATAAAGACCCAGCCATAGAGCAGGATGAGCCGGTAGACAACGAGCATGCCTTAGAGCAACCGTCCCAACAAGAGAACCCGGATAGAGAAACCGAACATTCCTCCCCCGGCGAAAATGGCATTCCGGACGACCCTACGCCGGACAAGCCCACGAAGCAGAAGAACCTCCACAAACGGCTCGTTGCAACCGCACGCGGCCTGAAAAAGCAGAAGCGGAAGCTAAAGACTGCGGAAGATGCACTCAGGATCAGATGGAGTAAAGTAATCAATGCCGCAGACAAATACGGTGGCAGCCGCCGCACTAAAAGCTATCCGAGGAGAAAACTACTACCTAAATTCGACGAGGAGGCCTTAGAGCCCTCGCATTCAAAAAGTAAGAAAGCCACACGGTTGGATAGACGACCCCAGGGCCAGCTTAAAGCGGCAAGCAGCGCCGCACTTAAGCCGGTATGCGACCCACTTAAGGATTCACATCATGGCCCAGCTAGGTCCATTTATGGGCCAAGAAAGCAAGCTCTCATAAGCAATGCAATAAAGCCATTATCAGAATATGGCACACCCAAATACAGGGGTGCCGCACACCCCCTATGTTTCACCGATGAGGTCCTGGATTATGAATTTCCAGCGGGATTCAAACCCGTAAACATAGAGGCATATGATGGAACAACATACCCTGGAGTCTGGATCGAGGATTATATCCTCCACATACATATGGCTCGAGGAGATGACCTTCACGCCATAAAATACTTACCCCTCAAGCTTAAAGGGCCATCCCAGCATTGGCTTAAAAGCCTTCCTGAAAACACAATCGGATGTTGGGAAGAGCTCGAGTATGCTTTCCGAGCAAATTTTCAAGGGACCTATGTCTGCCCTCCGGATGTAGACGATCTTAGTCACATAACTCAACAGCCCGGAGAGTCAGCTCGGCAATTCTGGAATAGATTTCTTACTAAAAAGAATCAGATAGTCGACTGTCCGGATGCTGAAGCCTTAGCAGCTTTCAGGCATAATGTCCGAGACGAATGGCTCGCCAGACACCTCGGCCAAGAAAAGCCAAGAACAATGGCCGCACTAACAAGCATCATGACCCACTTTTGCGCAGGAGAGGATAGCTGGTTGGCAAGATGCAGCACCAGCGACCTAAGTGCATCCGAAACTAGGGATGGAAACGGAAAACCGTGACGCAATAAGGACCGTCGCCGGACTAAGGAAAAAAGTCCGAAGAGCACGACATTTAGCGCCGGATTCAAAAGCTCACGACAGAATCAGAAAAAGCCTCCCCTCCAAGATAACAGGGACGACCTATCCAACCTAAACAAAATCCTGGATAGGATATGTCAAATACACAGTACTCCCGGAAAGCCTGCTAACCATACCCACAGAGATTGTTGGGTTTTCAAACAATCCGGCAGACTCAACGCCGAACGCAAGGGGCTCGATACACCAAGCGAAGACGAGGACGAACCCCAAAAGCAGAGTACCAGGAAACAAAAGAATTTCCCACAAGAAGTAAAAACAGTAAACTTACTCCACATAACAAAACGTGCGATGCCCATAAAGGTACGCGCCCCACGGTCTATCCCAAAGGAATCCTGCCACTGGTTGTCAAAACCAATCATCTTCGATCATCTGGATTATTCTAGAAGTATCAGGAACCCAGGCTGGACTGCCCTGGTACTCGATCCAATAATTGGTGGACTCCAGTTTTCAAAAGTCCTTATGGACGGTGGCAGCGGACTCAACCTGATATATCAGGACTCAATCCGCCACATGGGGATCGAGCCAAAAAGAATTCGCCACAGCAAAACCTCCTTTCAAGGAGTAACGCCAGGTCCGGACACCCATTGCATGGGTTTTCTCCGGCTCGAGGTTATTTTCGGCTCTGCCGATAACTTCCGTCGCGGAAAGCTGACTTTCCACATCGTCCCATTCTCAAGTCGCTATCAAGCACTGCTGGGACGCGAAGCTTTCGCCCGCTTTAACGCAATACCGCATTATGCATCTCTTACGCTTAAGATGCCCGGTCCACGCGGCATCATCTCCTTAACGGGGAAGCAGTAAGGGCGCCTCCCCCAAGCAGAGGATTGTGCGGCCGCTTTAACAGCCCCACAATACAATGGCTTCACCAGCCAGAACATCGGAACAGGTCATTAAGACCACGGAAACGGATAGACGAGTCCGGCACAAAAGTATCGTTGATAAAGGCTTAGTGGCCATATACCCCTGGACTAGGGGCTTCACACGTATAAAATAAGAGACAATAAAGCTCAATTTTCCATATTTTACTTTACACTTTGTTTATTTCATATAACTTTTGTTCGGCATGCCCCTTTTTCAACTTAGTTGCTCTCTTTTTTACAGATGAACGTCGTGCTGCGCCCGTCCAGGATACGGCACAACGGAGACACAGGCACAGACGTGCAGTAGGGACCCGTTCCAAGGATTCTTTTTTTAGATTAAGACCCTGTGTAAACCTTTTTTACTGTCTCTTGTTGATACACATCCCCTGGTTCTATGACCACGGAGGAGGCTGGCATCTTGGCATGTGGCCACGTCAGAATTCTTGCGCGTACCTGGACACTAGGGGCTTATACCTCAGAGCGTTACTTAGCCCGCTCTCATAAAGACCGAATACCTTACGGAGTGTTCGGCATCGCGAGTTTGGCCTTATATGCATCAGCTCCGAGTCATGATTTTGGTCAAATGTTGGGTTGCCCGGCTCCTGTGTTCGGCCGCCTTATGTTCCGCTCTATCGGCTAAGGCGGCACCAGGAGAACTACTGCGATTGTGCCCTGGTTCGGCCAGGCGAGCACCTCAGTAGAGAAAGCCGAAAACCGACTGTCATGATATGGCGTGAGACTAGTCAACCACTCGATGACTCTCCGGAATCTATAGGATTCCCCCGCATTAACGAAGGGCCGTTTCTCGGACAGGCACATACGCGCCCCGAATTCGGGCGAGCGCAGTCGCCACCAGGGGCTACCTAAATAGTCCCATTGTCAAGCTCCTATGGCTAAGTGAAAGTGTTAAAGCATTATAGTCCGGTTGCCTAGCTCGCTGCACTATCACCTCCTTTGTAGGACCAAGACATTGGATTAAGTGTGAAAATGCGCCTTCTGCGAGCACCCCCGCACTATGTGCGTGGGGGCTGAAGCCAACGACTGCCATCTTTCAGATTTTGTATGTATATCTTAAAACGGCCGCATAGGAGGTGTTCCACATACTTGCAGGCACAAGTATAAAAGGCTACTACAATTCATCAAAATATTGCTTCATAATTACATATGCTATCAGAACATAGCATCCTTTGAGCACTGCGTCTCTATTACACGAGCGCCTTCAAGGACTTCCCAAAAATAGTGCTCGGCGGGTACTCGGCTTTGGTCCGAATCTCGGGATGCAACAACGATGGTCTCCATCTCTGCCCAATATGTCTTGACATGGGCCAGAGCCATCCGTGCGCCCTCTATGCATGCTGACCTCTTCATCGCATCAATACGTGGCATCATGCCAAGGAATTGCTGCACCAAGCCGAAATAACTCTTCGGCTCCGATCTCCTCGGCCACAGATGACCCATGACGTACTTCATGGCGAGTCCGGACAATCTATTCAGTTCGGCCCATTGAGCCAGACGATCATCCACTGCCAGTGGACGCTCTGGATTGTGAACTGCGACCAGAAAAGCCTTTCCACTTCGCGATCTTCTTGATCTCGAAAGTGTTCGGTCGCATCAGCAGCACTCGCTGCCAAATCCAGATAGGTGTCCTTCGCACTCCACATCCGGTCCAACGGAGCAAACTTCGGATCACCAAACTTCCTCCACAGCATAAAGGGCTTTCCAGCCGCAATCTGTCCGGCCTGACGCAGCTCCTCCTTCGCAGCTCTCATCGCAGAGCGATAGTCCTTGGCATCAACAACGACCTTCTCTAAGTCCGTTTGTCTCGCCCGGTCTTCTTTCTCAAGAGACTTGCAACAGTCAGCAGCGCTTTTTAACTTCACGGCCATCTCGGCCATCTCCTTCTTGCTTCGGCAGTGAGCAGCCTGTTCGGCTCTCAGCTCTTCAAGTGCTTTCTCGGCAGCCGCATCACTTGTCCTGGCTTGTTCCTTAGCTCGGGCAAGTTCCGCCCGGAGACTCTCCACGGCGGCCGCACCATCTACGTCAAGCACACAGATTGTAAGATACTGGCATAAAAGCTCCTCTTACCAGATGCCGCCCGAGGAATTGCATACCTTGAGCATTATCAAGTCGCTCATCGATGAGCGCGATGTCGGCATCTGCCATGTCAAGTTGCCGCTTTATTTCGGCAAAATCATTAGTTCGGCTCGATTCCGGACACTTCGCCACCTATATACAAAGGCGAAAATTAGACCTAGGATTATGATCCTCTGCGCGCCGTCAATTTTGACAACACACAGAGTCTCAGGGGCTACTATCTACACAGGGCGCATCTTGTTTATGCGCAACTGACAGAGAAGTACATTATCAAACGTACCTCAAAACCCGTCAGTAAACTTCTGAAGGCCTCATGCAATCCGCTTTCCGCGGACGAAATCCTTCCAATCACCATACCCATCAATGCACGGTGCTCCTCTGAGATAGAAGCTCGCCCCAGCAGAATCATTAGCTCCTCCGACCACGCACCAGACGGTGCCGAACTCGTCCTATGACCTCCATCGAAGGCAGGACGCGGAGAACCTTGGGGGGCCATATGGCTACCTTCCACCCCTGCCGGATTCGGAGAAACCCTCCGCGACGACACCTCAGGGTCGCCCGCCTCGCTAGGCGGTACGGCAGGGGGAGGCGTTCCACTCTCCATCATCTCCGGAAGAAGATCCCCCGAAGACGAGCTCTGCTGAGAAGGGCTGAGGTCCGAGCTACAAGGTAAAATTTCGGTTAATCTTCTCAGATAAAAAGTAAGGATTTCTCTCATCCCTCTAAAGGAAAATCTTTCTCTACTTACGGCTCGCTGGAGGGCTGATCCCTTTGGGGGCGTAGTTCGGCCGAGGATCTCCCCGGCGCCGGACCCTCTGACGAGGACATCTTCCCCCGCTTTGAGGCCATGGTCTCCGGGTCGTCAGAGGCGGCCCTCTTCTTCCCCCTAGGAGAGGAATTGTCGGTTCGTCCCTTCGGAGCAGCCTCCTTCGAGGAGGCCATAGTTTCCTTGTCCTCCCCCTCACTTCCCTCCAAAGGCACGATCTTTAACATCCTGACTAGCATGGGATCTGGCCTGGTCTCAGGAAGGGGAGCCGGACACCTGATCAGCTTCGCCTTTGCTACCCACTCCTGTTTAAAAGGACAGCTCTTTTAGGGGCGAGTTTAGGACAATTTTATGGATAGCGAGTCCGGGCACAAGGTTACTTACTTGAGTATTCGGGCGATTGCAGCTTAAACCTGCGTCCTCGGTCAAATCCGGACACATTGCTTGTGATCCAAAGAACATTTTATACATCTCCACGGGTGTTGCGCCCATAAAATGTTGGAGAGCTCGTGGTCCCTCCGGATTAAACTCCCACAGACGAAGGGAGCGACGTTTGCCGGGAAATGTTCGGCGAATCAGCATGACCTACGTCACCTTGACTAGGTTGGGTCTCTTTCTAAGATATCCCTAATGCGGCCCTGCAACAGGGGCACGTCTTTGGATAACCCCCAATCTAATCCTTTGTTGACCCATGACGCTAGCCGTGGTGGGGACCCGAGCGAAAGGCAGGAGGCGCCACCCACTTGGCGCTCCTGGGAGCGGTGATATAGAACCACTCTCGTTGCCACAAGCCGAGCTCCTCTTGAAAGGAGCCCTCGGGCCATGGAGCATCGGCATTCTTACTTATGACAGCACCTCCGCACTCTGCGTGCCGTCCCTCGATCATCTTTGGCTCCACTCCAAAAGTCTTGAGCCATAATCCGAAGTGAGGAGTAACACAGAGGAACGCTTCACACACAATGATGAATGAGGAAATGTGGAGGATGGACTCCGGAGCTAGGTCATGAAATTCCAGCCCATAATAGAACATCAGCCCCCTCACGAAGGGATCCATCAGGAAGCCTAAACCCCGAAGGAAGTGAGACATGAACACTACGCTCTCACCAGGCTGGGGACTGGGAATAGCCTGCCTTTGAGCAGGCAACCTATGCGAAATTTCGGCGGTCAAAAACTTAGCCTCTCTCAACCTTAGCACGTCCTCCTCCGTGACGGAGGAGGGCATCCATCGGCCTTGTAGGTCGGAACCGGACATTGTCGAAAGTTCGAAGCGCCTGGAATCTGGAGCCTAGGGTGTTGGAACTCGAGGCGACAGGCGAACTTGTTTTGAGATTGGAGAAAAGGAGTAAGGCCTTGGTCTCTTTATAAGAGGTTGAATACCAGGAGCCCTCCCCGTAACCGTTTGGGACTCGCCTTTAATCGAGAAAACATGCTAACGGGCATGATTGGGTTACCCACGTCCGTATTGATGAGAATCCCGTAAATAAAGGGGACACGATCTCTGCTTTGACAAGACGTGCCAAGGAAACCACCTCGCAAAACACACTGAGGTGGAGAAGTGAAAACAATTCGAATAAATGCTTGGCCGTAGTGTGATGTCACGCTGCGGAATATGTCAGCAGATTAGATTTGTGTTAATATTATTCTCTCTATGGCAATACGTGGAAGCTTATTTTGCAGAGCCGGACACTACTCTTGATGTTTACAAACTTTTATGAAGAATTTGGAGGAGAAACCCGCCTTGCAATGCCGAAGACAATCTGCGCGCTGGACTCATCGTCATTGAAGCCTGGTTCAGGGGCTACTGAGGGAGTCCTGGATTAGGGGGTGTTTGGGTAGCCGGACTATACCTTCAGCCGGACTCCAGGACTATGAAGATACAAGATTGAAGACTCCGTCCCGTGTCCGGATGGGACTTTCCTTGGCGTGGAAGGCAAGCTTGGCGACGCGGATATTCAAGATCTCCTACCATTGTAACCGACTTTGTGTAACCCTAACCCTCTCCGGTGTCTATATAAACCGGAAGGTTTTAGTCCGTAGGACAACTTCATCATACAACAATCATACCATAGGCTAGCTTTTAGGGTTTAGCCTCCTTGATCTCGTGGTAGATCTACTCTTGTACTACCCATATCATCAATATTAATCAAGCAGGACGTAGGGTTTTACCTCCATCAAGAGGGCCCGAACTTGGGTAAAACATTGTGTCCCTTGTCTCCTGTTACCATACGGCCTAGACGTACAGTTCGGGACCCCCTACCCGAGATCCGCTGGTTTTGACACCGACACACGCCAAGTAGAGTCCCATCCGGACACGAGACGAAGTATTCAATCTTGTATCTTCATAGTCTAACAGTCCGGCCAATGGAGATAGTCCGGCTATCCGGAGACCCCCTAATCCAGGACTTCCATAGTAGCCCCTGAACCAGGCTTCAATGACGACGAGTCCGGCGCGCAGTTGTCTTCGGCATTGCAAAGCGGGTTCCTTCTCCGAATACATCACAGAAGAATTTGAATACGAGGATAGTGTCCGACCCTGCAAAATAAGTTCCACATTCCACCGTAGAGAGAATAATGTTTTTGCAGATCTAATTTGCTAGCTTATTTTAGCAACACGACGTTACGTCATGGCCCGATGATTATTCGAACCGTTTCTTTTAACCAGCCTCGCACATAACGTGAGGCAGTTTTTCGACACGTCTTGTCAATGCAGAGATCGTGTCCCCTTATTACAGGATTCTCATCAATACGGGCGTGGGTAACCCAACCGCGCCATCAATTGCGGCGCTTGGGGGATAAGTGAGTTTTTCTAGGCAAGTGGGGACGCTTAATTTTTTCCGCCCATATAAAGGGATAGGGATTCACCTTTCTATCCACGCCTTCTTCCTCCTCTGCTCATCCGCTCCCGCACACTCGAGCTCTAGCACCCAAGCTCTCACTTCCATCTCAACCTTCTCCAACCATGTCCGGAGCGGGAGGCAAGTGGATGGTCTCCTCCGTCATGGAGGGAGACGTCAAGAAACTGAGGAGAGCCGGATACCTGCCCGACGACATCGCACACCGGCTCCCAGATGAGGGACAGCTCATCCCCACCCCTGAGCCCCATGAGAGGGTGGTATTCCTCACCCATTTCCTCCGCGGACTAGGATTCCCTCTCCATCCCTTCGTCCGGGGGCTCATGTTTTATTATGGCCTGGATTTCCACGATCTGGCCCCGAACTTCATCCTCAACATCTCGGCTTTTATCGTCATGTGCGAGGCCTTCCTCCGCATCAAGCCCCACTTCGGCTTATGGCTGAAGACCTTCAATGTCAAGTCGAAGGTAGTGAGCGGCCGCCAGGCGGAGTGCGGAGGCGCCATGGTGGGCAAGATGCCCAACATCACATGGCTCGAGGGCACCTTCGTGGATACCATAAAGGGGTGGCAATCGGGGTGGTTCTATATCACCGAGCCGCGTGACCCCGCATGGGTAGCGGCCCCCGAGTTCCGATCTGGCATCCCCATGCGGCTCACCTCCTGGAAAGAGAAGGGCCTGTCCTGGGGTAATTCAAAAGAGCTGACCGGACTCCAGTCATGTATTCAGAACATGGTGGACAAGAAGCTCAAGCTTGTCAACATAGTCCAGGTTATGCTCGTCCGCCGGATACTCCCGTGCCAACAACGGGAGTTTACCTTGTGGGAGTTCAATCCGGCGCAACACCGAACTCTGAATAGGCTCTTCGATACGACTCATGAAGATGCCTGGAGGGTGCTGTTCAAGAGCGCCGAGGTCCCTCCCCCCATTACTGAGGATCGCAGATTCAGCGCGAAGCGCCACACCAGTGCGGTAAGTTGTTTTACCTTTTACATGATATTTGTTTTCTATATAGATTGGCTCTATGCGGGATCTAAACTCCCGTAATTTTGATAGGACTGGCAGAAGATGGCCGGACAGATTAACTGTCCGGCTCCCTTGCCTGAAGGCCCCGCAGACGCTCTTCTGACGAAGATGCTGACTCCAGCCCCTTATAAGGTGTCGGAGAAGACCAAGAAGGCCAAGGGAGCTCGAAAGAGTTCCCGACGCCAGGTGTCGTCGGACTCACCGTCCGATGAGTCTGCGGCGCACTCTTCCCCTGAAGACGAGGAAGAGGAAGAAGAGGCTCCCCCACCGACTGGGGGAGACAAGAAAAGGAAGGCCGCCCCAGCTGGGGAGGCCGGAGGGTCCAAGAAGGGAAGGACGCTCCTTCCGGACATCTCCACCGCCGCCGACAAAAGTGAAGACGAGTGGTTGCCCAGGGCCAAGCCCGGGGGAGATCGTAAGTATTCGGATATCAAAGTGACCCATAGGATTCCTTTGTCGCATTGCTTTCCCTAACGCCGAACTCAATTGTGCAGGCTGCCCCGAGCCAATATCGAGGTATCCTCAGACGGCTCCCTGGGCTTGTCGGATATGGATAGCGATCCAGTCCCGACCGCCACCTCCCCTCATCCTGCCGACGACACCGAGGTGTTGTCCCAAGAGGTACCGGATCGAGGGGAGAAAATCTTGAAGGCGCCTCAAGGCGACCTTCCGGACTCCGGGAGCAGAGAGGACGGGCCCCCTGAGAGCTCCGAGTTTGGCCCTCAGCCGAACCCCGCGCCAGAACCTCCAGCGGTTCCGGGCTCGGGCATGCTGTCTCCTTCTAAGAGGGGTGAGACGCCTGTGCCGGTGACCTCTGTCCATCCAGAGGCGCCAGATAATATGTTGGAAGCGCTTCATAGCGCTTCCATCAAGGAGGAGCACCGCACTATCATGAGTGCGGTGATCCAGAAGGTTCAGTCCGCCAAGAGCGGATTGACTGAAGCCTGTACTAGCCTTCTAACAGGCTTTGAGGTAAGTGTTTTAAAACGTAGAAGGAATATTACCGCATAGACAGTAGCCCCTGATGCTTTGTTCGGTGTTCACAAGGAAAAGCCGAACAGGGGATCAAATAATATCACAGGAGTCTAATATGAGTATGTCAATATGCATATGCAGGCTTCGCTGCTGGCGTCCGCCGCACTAACTGCGGAGGTCGCTGTACTGAAGGAGGCCCTCGAGGGGTCCCAGAAAGAGCTCGGCCTTGCTAAGAGGTAGCTCGAGGAGAACAAGGGTAAGTAATACCCCGTCTATAGATGAGAAAAAGGACGCAGTTGCTAAATGACAGGATCGTTGTATGTTTGCCAGGGGCCACGATCGAGGTGGCGACCCTGAAGCAAGTGCTATCCCAGGTCGAAGAGAAGGCGGCCCAGGAGCGCACCGAGCGAGAGTGGCATGAGGCGCGGGTGGGCGAGGTGCAGCAAGAGCTCCAGGCTCTCGTGACGAAGCACGAGGCGTTGGAGCTTGACTTGAAGACGCGAGAGTCTGAGCTTGCCACGGCCCGTGAGAGCGCGAAGAGTGCCAAGGCCAAGGCCTAGAAGGCCCTTCAGGAGATCGACGCGATGAAGAAGATAGCGGCGGGTAAGGCTTTCTATATGCAAAGCAAGCATGTAAAAGTAAATTATCGATTACTTACCCGGATCCGGAGCTCTTTAGGAGCATTCACAGATTTGCCCCGCAGTGTGTCTGATGCCGCACACTTTTACCAGGCCGAGGACGGGAGCTCGATGGAGAAGCTGTTCTGGTCTCAGTATGTTGAGGCCGAACATCCGGTGCCGATGAGCAACCAGCTGAAGCAGATGGCCGAGCTACATAAGGCGGCCGATCAGGCCATGAAGGGCTTCATAGTCCAGTTGTGGCCTGGCGATGCCCTTTCGAACAGCTTCTTCGGCCTGGTGAGGCAGCTTGTGGATGCCTGCCCACGGCTGGAGGTCGTCAAGCGATCCGTCTGCATTGAAGGTGCATGCTTGGCCTTCGCCCATGTAAAAACGCAGTGGGTCAAGCTATACGCCGTGAAGCTGATCAAGGAGGGGCCGCCGGAGGGCAAGGAGCACCGCCACCCCGAGATGTACTACGAGGGTGTTCTGCCGGGCGCCCATCTTATCACGGATGAGTGTTCGCAAAATGTAATATTTGAATGAGACTTGCTCGTTTTGTCCTGTATGTATGAAAACTTGTATCGTATTCGCTATGCAATGCTTGTGTGAATTTAAAATATTACCTTCTGTTTGGCTGTTTATCCAATCTGAGAGATGGCTAGTCCTCGGCTTCTGCCCCCATGCCACGAGTGCTGGGGTGTTTGGGATAAACCTGAGCACTCTTGTTCCCATGCTTGGGTCCTTTGAGGGAGGTGCTCAGCACAACGAACAAGGCAACCGGACAAATAATGCTTTATCACTCTCACTTAGCCATAGAATTCTATAATTTTAAATTTCGGCGAAGCCCCTGGTATTCGGAAGGCCGAATTCGGGGCGCGATACACGCCTGTAAGCCGGACGGAGCTGGCCCCTCGCCCTAAGCGGTATAAGTCTTTAGGGACTCGAAAAACCTCGCCGAACAGCGACCAGTCTCTCCCCTTATCATGACAGTCAGTTTTAGCTTTCTCTACTGAGGTGCTCGGCCCGGCAGAACCGGGGCACAATCACAGTAGTTCTCCTAGCGCTACCTTAGCCGATAGAGCGGAACGTAAGGTACCAAAATATAGGAGCCGGGAAAACCCAACATTTGACCAAAGACATGATTCGGAGCTGATGCATATAATGCTATAAGTTTGGGGTGCCGCACTTGTGAAAGTGTTCAGACTTTTCACACCATATTGTGGGTACGCAAGCCCATGGTGCATTGGCCGTACCAGAGTGTACGGTTGCAAGGCATCATTAATGAACACACACACACACACACATATATATATATATAACAAAAATGCAATAATAGTCGTAATGTCATGCATTGTGTATTAAAAAATTGCATTAAAGCAGAGTGATACAGATAGTGCAATAAGCAAAAGAGTAGGACTATGTCCCTTCCAAGGGCGAGCTGAGGAATGATATGAAATCTGTAATCCACCTAGGAATTCCATAGTTGTCTGCCTCCTTGGTTGCTGTATCATGTGTTCGGCAATAGAGCGGCTGGACAGTGTTTCCAGAGATTAAAGTCCCAAAAAAAGAAAAATAGCCAAACGGGAAGCCCCTAGTGCGGTTTAGGCCGCATTTTGGGCCATGCCGCAGTTGTGCCCCCCTACCCACCTGTGCCCATGGTATTTTTAATGCATAATTATGTACGCGCGACATGAATAACGCTTTTGGGCTGGGATTGGGGTAGGGGCCGTATTGCTACGCGAGCTCAGATCGCGCCAGGCGGTCTGTTTGCCGATTGCCCCGGGCACGCTTGAAGGTGTCCGGGCTTTGAAACGCCAAACTGGTAGATTGCCTTGAGAGGCTTCTTTGCGCTTCTGCTGCAAGGGCCGCCGTGTGCTCCTCTGTTCGGAGAGAGCGCTCTGTGTTTCCATTGACTGTGATAACTCCACGAGGTCCTGGCATCTTGAGCTTGAGGTATGCATAGTGTGGTACCGCATTGAATCTAGCGAATGCGGTTCGTCCGAGCAGCGCGTGATAACCACTGCGGAACGGGACTATATCGAAGATTAACTCTTCGCTTCGGAAGTTATCCGGGGATCCGAAGACCACATCCAGTGTTTTTGTGGGTTTGATCCTTGAGGGGTCTATACCCATTTTGCGCACTGTGTCCTGATAAAGCAGGTTCAGGCTGCTGCCACCATCCATAAGGACTCGAGAGAGGTGAAATCCTTCGATGATTGGGTCTAAGACCAGTGCGGCGAATCCGCCATGACAGATACTAGTGTGGTGGTCCCTGCGATCGAAGGTGATCGGACAGGAGGACCAAGGGTTGAACTTTGGGGCGACTAGCTCCAACGCATATACGTCCCTGAGCGCACGCTTCCGCTCCGGGGATGTGGGTTGCGTATATCATGTTCACTGTCCGCACTTGAGGGGGAAACCTTTTCTGTCCTCCAGTGTGCGGCTGCCGGGGTTCTTCCTCGTCATCGCTATGCGGCCCCTTGTCCTTGTTTTCGGCAATTAACTTGCCGGCCTGCTTGAACATCCAACAATCCCTGTTGGTGTGATTGACTGGCTTGTCTGGGGTGCCGTGTATTTGGCATGAGCGATCGAGTATACAGTCCAAGCTGGACGGACCCGACATACTTTGTTTAAACGGCTTTTTCCGCTGACTGGGTTTAGAGCCTTTGAATCCGGCATTGACTGCCGTATCCTCAGTACTTTCGCCGTTAATGTGGCGCTTATGCTTGTTGCGACGTGACCTGCTATTGCCGTCCTTGGTATCTGAGGTACCATGGTTCTTGGATATGTTATTACTGTGATCCAACCAGCTGTCTTCTCCCGCACAAAAGCGGGTCATGAGTGTCGTGAGGGCTGCCATAGATTTCGGCTTTTCCTGACCAAGGTGCCGGGCTAGCCACTAGTCTCGGATGTTGTGCTTGAAAGCCGCTAAGGCCTCCGCATCTGGACAGTCGACGATTTGATTTTTCTTTGTAAGAAACCGAGTCCAGAATTGCCTGGCCGACTCTTCTGGCTGCTGAATTATGTGGCTCAAGTCATCGGCGTCTGGTGGTCGCACATAAGTGCCCTGAAAGTTGTCGAGGAATGCGGCTTCCAGATCTTCCCAAGAGCTGATGGAGTCCGTTGGCAAGCTATTAAGCCAATGCCGCGCTGGTCCTTTGAGTTTTAGTGGGAGGTACTTGATGGCATGTAAGTCATCACCGCGGGCCATGTTGATGTGGAGGAGGAAGTCCTCAATCCATACCGCGGGGTTTGTAGTGCCGTCGTATGATTCAATGTTTACAGGTTTGAAACCTTTTGGGAATTGATGTTCCATTACTTCGTCTGTGAAGCATAAGGGGTGTGCGGCACGTCTGTATTGGGCTATATCGCGACGTAGCTCGAATGGGTCCTGCCCGCTATGTTCAGCCCGGCCGGATATGCTTTTATTGTATCCGGCATGACGTTTATCGTCTCGTAGAGTGGTGCGCCCTCGTGATCCGTAGATCGATCTTGAATGCTTTGTTTTTTCCTCCAATATGTCTCGCAGGTCTGGCGTATCTCCCCATGCCTTTTTATTTGAACGGCGTTGGGGTGGAGGCTGAGCTTTTGGCTGGAATGCCTCTCTATCGCGGCCATGAGGTGGCCGATCAGCCGTTTCATACGCTTCTTCCTCCAGTCGGGGAAGTAACCTGCGCCTTGGATAACTCTTGGAGGGATGCTCGAGTTTATATTGCTCGGCTGCGAGGACTTCAGTCCATTTGTCAGCTAGTCGATCTTGATCAGCTTGAAGCTGCTGCTGCTTTTTCTTCAGGCTATTTGTCGTGGCCATAAGCCTGCGCTTGAA
The DNA here is from genome assembly GCF_003073215.2 of Triticum urartu. NCBI lineage: Eukaryota > Viridiplantae > Streptophyta > Magnoliopsida > Poales > Poaceae > Triticum > Triticum urartu. The sequence goes on along the minus strand of NC_053028.1, from coordinate 66,093,075 downwards.
GTGCTCTTGTTTGACAGGATCCTCTGGTACGGCGAATTCATCGTCGCCGAGGCTTGCCTCGTCTTCGGAGGGGGCATGTAATTGTCATCCTCCTCCTCTCCGCGAGTCGCTCTCTCAGGAGAGCTAGCTCCTTCCTCCTCCTGCTCTAAATCTTGCTGGAGGGGATTGTTGTTGTCTTCGGTGCTATCCGGAGTGTTATTATCTCCTGTGCCGGTATCACCACTTTTGCTTTGGCGGGACTTAGAGTGGCGCCTCTGACGTCGGCGCTTGGGTTGCTTCTTGGAGGGGTCATCCTCCATTATCTCGTCACCATTGCCTTCATTGGGTGTATCCACCATGTATATGTCATAAGACGAGGTGGATGTCTAGTGCGCTGTAGGTGCTGGTTCATGTTCGTGTCCTATGTCGTCGTCCATACCGTCGATGTCTTCGGAGTCGAAGTCGAGCATGTCGGTTAAATCATCGACCGTGGCTACAAAGTGAGTGGTGGGTGGGCATCGAATTTCTTCGTCGTCCGCATCCCAGTCCTATTGGCCATAATCCGGCCAGGGCTCTCCTGACAAAGAGAGAGACCTTAGTGAATTCAGAATGTCTCCGAAGGGCGAGTGCTGAAAGATATCCGCGGCGGTGAATTCCATGATCGGCGCCCACTCGGATTTGATTGGCAGGGGCGCGGATGGTTCGGGGTCCGGAAGAGAGTCCGGCACCTTGGAGTCACGGGCTGCGCAGAGGATTATGCTGGTGTTTGGCTCGATCGCCGTCGAGACTGCAGCCCCTTAGGCGGTGTCTAGCCACCCGTCCTCGATTGGCGCAGTTGGCTCCGAGCTAAGGGTCGGAGCTGATGTGGTCGCGGCCTCTAGAGTATCGTCCGGTGGCAGAGCTAGGTCATACCCATCGCAACAGTGCGGCGCACCCGGCTGTGGCTCGAATTTGTCGAAGATCAAGTCTCCGCGGATGTCAGCCGTGTAGTTCAAACTTCCAAATCTGACCTGATGGCCAGGGGTGTAGCTTTCAATCTGCTCCACATGGCCAAGCGAATTAGCCCGCAGTGCAAAGCCGCCGAATACGAAGATTTGTCTGGGGAGAAAAGTCTCACCCTGGACGGTATCGTTATCGATGATAGTAGGAGCCATCAAGCCTAATGGTGACGACACAAAGGAACTCTCAATGAAAGCACCAATGTCGGTGTCAAAACCGGCGGATCTCGGGTAGGGGGTCCCGAACTGTGCGTCTAGGCCGGATGGTAACAGGAGGCAAGGGACACGAAGTTTTACCCAGGTTTGGGCCCTCTTGATGGAGGTAAAACCCTACGTCCTTCTTGATTGATATTGATTATATGGATGTTACAAGAGTAGATCTACCACGAGATCAGAGAGGCTAAACCCTAGAAGCTAGCCTATGGTATGATTGTATGTTATGATTGTTGTCCTACGGACTAAAACCCTTCGGTTTATATAGACACCGGAGAGGGTTAGGGTTACACAAGGTCGGTTACAAAGGAGGAGATATCCATATACGTATTGCCTAGCTTGCCTTCCACGCCAAGTAGAGTCCTATCCGGACACAAGACGAAGTCTTCAACCTTGTATCTTCATAGTCTAACAATCCGGCCAATGGAGATAGTCCGGCTATCCGGAGACCCCCTAATCCAGGATTCCCACACTTCCCTAGAAAGAAAATAAAATTACCATATGAATCTATTATGAGAGCCACTTATGGATTGCCTACCAAAGATGGCAATACCTAGATCTATTATGCCTAGCTAGGGGCGTTAAACGATAGCGCAGGTTGGGAGGCAACCCAACTTTATTTTTATTCCTTGCTTTTTTTCTCCTGTTTAGTAATAAATACATTATTTAGCCTCTGTTTTGGTTGTGTTTTTTGTGTGTTTAATTAGTGTTTGTGCCAAGTAGAACCGTTGGGAAGACTTGGGGAAAGTCTTGTTGAACTTGATGTAAAAAACAGAAACTTTAGCGCTCACGAGAACTGCTGTCATTTTTATTTGAAGAGTGCTATTTAGTTAATTCTTTTTTAGATGATTAATAGATAAATTCCTCATGTCCGGCAATTTATTTTAGAATTTTTGGGGTTCCAGATCTTGTGCTAGCTACAGATTACTACAGACTGTGCTGTTTTTGACAGATTCTGTTTTTCGTGTGTTGTTTGCTTATTTTGATGAATCTATGGCTAGTAAAATAGTTTATAATTCATAGAGAAGTTGGAATACAGTAGGTATAACACCCATATAAATAAAGAATGAGTTTATTACAGTAGCTTGAAGTGGTCTTTTGTTTTCTTTCGCTAACGGAGCTCACAAGTTTTCTACTTTAAGTATTGTGTTGTGAAGTTTTCAAGTTTTGGGTAAAGATTTGATGGATTATGGAACAAGGAGTGGCAAGAGCCTAAGCTTGGGGATGCCCATGGCACCCCCAAGATAATCTAAGGACACCTAAAAGCCAAAGCTTGGGGATGCCCCGGAAGGCATCCCCTCTTTTTCGTCTACTTCTATCGGTAACTTTACTTGGAGCTATATTTTTATTCACCACATGATATGTGTTTTGATTAGAGCGTCTTTTATGATTTGAGTCTTTTCTTATTAATTTACCAGAATCATCCTTTCTCTACACACCTTTTGAGAGAGCCATACATAATTTGGAATTTGATAGAATACTCTATATGCTTCACTTATATCTTTTGAGTTATATAATTTTGCTCTAGTGCTTCACTTATATTTTTTAGAGCACGATGGTGGATTTGTTTTATAGAAACTATTGATATCTCATGCTTCACTTAGATTATTTTGAGAGTCTTAATAGCATGGTAATTTTCTTAATAATCATATGCTTGGTATTCAAGATTTGTAAAACTTTCTTTTGAGTGAGTTGAATACTAAGAAAAAAATTGATGCTTGATAATTGTTTTGAGATATGAGGATGGTGATATTAGAGTCATGCTAGTTGAGTAGTTGTGAATTTGAGAAATGCTTGTATTAAAGTTTGTGATTCCCGTAGCATGCACGTATGGTGAACTGTTATGTGATGAAGTTGGAGCATGATTTATTTATTGATTGTCTTCCGTATGAGTGGCGGTCGGGGACGAGCGATGGTCTTTTCCTACCAATCTACCCCCCTAGGAGCATGCGCGTAATACTTTGCTTTGATGACTTCTAGATTTTTGCAATAAGTATATGAGTTCTTTATGACTAATGTTGAGTCCATGGATTATACACACTCTCACCCTTCCACCCTTGCTAGCCTCTCTAATACCGCGCACTTTCTGCCGGTATCATACACCCACCAAATACCTTCCTCAAAACAGCCACCATACCTACCTATCATGGCATTTCCATAGCCATTCCGAGATATATTGCCATGCAACTTTCCACCATTCCGTTCATTATGACACGCTCCATCATTGTCATATTGCTAGCATGATCATGAAGTTGACATCGTATTTGTGGCAAAGCCACCGTTCATAATTCTTTCATACATGTCACTCTTGATTCATTGCATATCCCGGTACACCGCCCGAGGCATTCATATAGAGTCATATTTTGTTCTAAGTATCGAGTTGTAATTGTTGAGTTGTAAGAAAAATAAAAGTGTGATGATCATCATTTTTAGAGCATTGTCCCAAGTGAGGAAAGGATGATGGAGACTATGATTCCCCCACAAGTCGGGATGAGACTCCGGACGAAAAAAAGAGGCCATAAAAAAGAGAAGGCCCAAACAAAAAAATGAGAGAAAAAGAGAGAAGGGACAATGTTACTATCCTTTTACCACACTTGTGCTACAAAGTAGCACCATGATCTTCATGATAGAGAGTCTCTCATTATGTCACTTTCATATAATAGTGGGAATTTTTCATTATAAAACTTGGCTTGTATATTCCAATGATGGGCTTCCTCAAAATGCCCTAGGTCTTCGTGAGCAAGCGAGTTGGATGCACACCCACTTAGTTTCTTTTGAGCTTTCATATACTTTGATATCCCTACTCACTCACATTGATATCTATTGATGGGCATCTCCATAGCCTGTTGATATGCCTAGTTGATGTGAGACTATCTTCTCCCTTTTTGTCTTCTCCACAACCACCATTCTATTCCACATATAGTGCTATATCCAAGGCTCCCGCTCATGTACTGCGTGAAGATTGAAAAAGTTTTGAAAATGTCAAAAGTATGAAACAATTGCTTGGCTTCTCATCGGGGTTGTGCATGATTTAAATACTTTGTGTGGTGAAGATAGAGCATAGCCATACTATATGATTTTGCAGGGATAGCTTTCTTTGGCCATGTTATTTTGAGAAGACATAATTGCTTTGTTAGTATGCTTGAAGTATTATTATTTTTATGTCAACATGAAATTTTGTCTTGAATCTTTTGAATCTGAATATTCATACCACAATTAAGAAGATTTACATTGAAATTATGCCAAGTAGCACTCCGCATCAAAAATTCTATTTTTATCATTTACCTACTCGAGGACAAGCAAGAATTAAGCTTGGGGATGCTTGATACGTCTCAAACGTATCTATAATTTTTTATTGCTCCATGCTATATTATCTTTTGTTTTGGACATTATTGGGCTTTATTATCCACTTTTATATTATTTTTGGGACTAACCTATTTACTGGAGGCCAAGCCCAGAATTGCTGTTTTTTGCCTGTTTTAGGGTTTCGAAGAAAAGGAATATCAAACGGAGTCCAAATGGAATGAAACCTTCGGAAACGTGATTTTCTCATCAGATAAGATCCAGGAGACTTGGACCCTCTATCAAGAAAGCCACGAGGCGGTCACGAGGGTGGAGGGCGCCCCCTAGGGCGCGCACCCTGCCTCGTGGGCCCCTTGAAGCTCCACCAACGTACTTCTTCCTCCTATATATATCCACGTACCCCCAAACGATCAGATATGGAGCCAAAAAACTAATTCCACCGCCACAACTTTCTGTATCCACGAGATCCCATCTTGGGGCCTATTCTAGAGCTCCGCCGAAGGGGGCATCGATCACAATGGGCTTCTACATCATCATCCCAGCCTCTCCTATGAAGTGTGAGTAGTTTACTTCAAACCTACGGGTCCATAGTTAGTAGCTAGATGGCTTCTTCTCTCTTTTTGGATCTCAATACAATGTTCTCCCCCTCTCTCGTGGAGATCTATTCGATGTAATCTTCTTTTTGCGGTGTGTTTGTTGAGGCCGATGAATTGTGTGTTTATGATCAAGTCTATCTATGAATAATATTTGAATCTTCTCAGAATTCTTTTATGTATGATTGGTTATATTTGCAAGTCCCTTCGAATTATCAGTTTGGTTTGGCCTACTAGATTGGTTGTTCTTGCCATGGGAGAAGTGCTTAGCTTTGGGTTCGATCTTGCGGTGTCCTTTCCCAGTGACAGAAGGGGCAGCAAGGAACGTATTGTATCATTGCCATCGAGGATAACAAGATGGTTTTTTTATCATATTGCATGAAACTATCCCTCTACATCATGTCATCTTGCTTAAGGCGTTACTCTGTTTTTAACTTAATACTCTAGATGCATGCTGGATAGCGGTCGATGAGTGGACTAATAGTAGTAGATGCAGAATCGTTTCGGTCTACTTGTCTCGGACGTGATGCATATATACATGATCATACCTAGATATTCTCATAACTATGCTCAATTTTGTCAATTGCTCAACAGTAATTTGTTCACCCACCGTAGAATATTTATGCTCTTGAGAGAATCCACTAGTGAAACCTATGGCCCCCGGGTCTCTTTATCATCATATCAATCTCCATCACTTTATTATTGCTCTGCTTTTACTTTTTACTTTGCATCTCTATACCAAAAATATTATTTATTATCTCTATTAGATCTCACTTTCGTAAGTGACCGTGAAGGGATTGACAACCCCTAAGCGCGTTGGTTGCGTTGAGCTATTGTTTTTGTGTAGGTACGAGGGACTTGTGCGTAGCCTCCTACTGGATTGATACCTTGGTTCTCAAAAACTGAGGGAAATACTTACGCTACTTTGCTGCATCATCCCTTCCTCTTCGGGGAAATCCAATGCAGTGCTCAAGAGGTAGCAGCCACGAGGTAGGAGGGCGCGCCCCCAACCTCGTGGGCCCCACGGAGCTCCATAGACGTACTTCTTTCGCCTATATATACTCTTGTACCCTAAAAACATCGAGGAGAGCCACGAAACCACTTTTCCACCGCCGCAACCTTCCGTACCCATGAGATCCCATCTGGGGCCTTTTCCTGCGATCTGCCGAAGGGGGAATCAATCACGGAGGGCTTCTACATCAACACCATAGCCTCTCCGATGAAGCGTGAGTAGTTTACCACAGACCTTCGGGTCCATAGTTATTAGCTAGATGGCTTCTTCTCTCACTTTGATTCTCAATAAGAAGTTCTCCTCGATGTTCTTAGAGATCTATTTCATGTAATACTCTTTTGCGGTGTGTTTGCCGAGATCCAATGAATTATGGATTTATGATCAAGATTATCTATGAATATTATTTGGTTCTTCTCTGAATTCTTATATGCATGATTTGTTATATTTGCAACTCTCTTCGAATTATCGGTTTAGTTTGGCCTACTAGACTGACCTTTCTTGCAATGGGAGAAGTGCTTAGCTTTGGGTTCAATCTTGCAGTGTCCTTTCCCAATGACATTAGGGGCAGCAAGGCATGTATTGTATTGTTGCCATTGAGGATAAAAAGATGGGGCTTATATCATATTGCTTGAGTTTATCCCTCTACATCATGTCATCTTGCCTAATGCATTACTCTGTTCTTATGAACTTAATACTCTAGATGCATGCTGGATAGCGGTCGATGTGTGGAGTAATAGTAGCAGATGCAGAATCGTTTCGATCTACTTGACACGGACATGATGCCTATAATCATAATCATTGCCTAGATATTCTCATAACTATGCTCTCTTCTATCAATTGCTCGACAGTAATTTGTTTACCCACCGTAATTTATGCTATCTCGAGAGAAGCCACTAGTGAAACCTATGCCCCCGGGTCTCTTTCTTATTATATTGCATCTCTTTTATTTACATCACATCTTGTTTCATTATTTTGCAATCTTTACTTTCCAATCTATACAACTTAAATACCAAAAATATTTATCTTATAATCTTTGTTAGATCTAACTTTTGCAAGTGGCTGCGAAGGGATTGACAACCCCTTTATCGCGTTGGTTGCAAGGTTCTTGATTGTTTGTGCAGGTACTAGGTGAGTTGAGCGTTGTCTACTACTGGATTGATACCTTGGTTCTCAAAACCGAGGGAAATACTTATGCTACTTTGCTGCATCACCCTTTCCTCTTCAAGGGAAAACCAACACGTGCTCAAGAGGTAGCAAGAAGGACTTCTGGCGCCGTTGCCGGGGAGATCTACACACAAGTCAAGACATACCAAGTACCCATCATAAACTCTTCTCCCTAACATTACATTATTTTCCATTTGCCTCTCGTTTTCCTCTCCCCCACTTCTAAAATGATTTTCGAAAACCTTTGCCTTTTCTTCGCCCTTCTTCTGTTTGATCTTTTGTTTGCTTGTGTTACCATGTACCTTATTTTTGCTTTCATCTTTGCTTGCTAAAGTTTATGGATCCTCATCCACTTGCTAATTTCTTTAAGAGATCCAATTATGATGAACCTATTGCTAGTGAGTTGAGTGCACTAGATTATCTTTATGAGGCTTTGCTTGAAATTCGTGAATCTGAAAATTGTGATGAAGTACTTTATGAAGCGATTCACGATAGATCTTTGAATAAAAAGCATGATTGCAATGATTTTATTATAAATTCTATTGATGTAAATTGTGCTAATAATATGCAAAACCCTAAGCTTGGGGATGCTAGTTTTGCTATGTCCTCTACTTGTTGCAATGATCATGATTGGGGTGATAGTGCTTCTTATGATCTTGAAAATTTATTTAAGCCCCATGATGAATATGAGATTGATAATAATGTTTTCAATAATGTTGAAAGTGGTTTTGGAAGAGTGTCGACTTTAGATCCCACATATTTGGAGAATATTCAATCTTATGATTTTTTGATAAAAGTGGGTTCGGAGAGGTCATGACTTTATTTTATGATGATCCCACTATTTTGGAAGAGTGTCAACTTCGCATGCATGTGGATCGTGTTGAAAATATTTTATGTGATAGCTATTTTGTTGAATTTCCTTATGATCCCACATGCAATTATTATAAGAGAGGAAAATATGGTTGTAGAATTTTACATGTTGCTAAATTACCTCTTGTTAGGTTGAGATTGCTATTGTTTCTTTCCTCTTCCTTGCATATGCTAGTTTTTTCTTGCTATGATAATTTGTTTGCCTATAAGATGCCTATGCATAGGAAGTATGTTAGACTTAGAGGTGTTTTTAACATGCTATATGATGCTCCCTTTGTGTTTCAATTGCTATGTTTCATGTGAGCATCATTAAATTATCAATGCCTAACTAAGGGCGTTCAACGATAGCGCTTGTTGGGAGGCAACCCAATTTTATTTCTGTTCCTTGCCTTTTGTTCCTGTTTAGAAATAAATAATTCATCTAGCCTCTGTTATGATTGTATTTTTTATGTTTTAATTAGTGTTTGTGCCAAGTAAAGCCTTTAGGAACTTCTTGGGTGATTGTTGTTTGATCTTTCTGAAAAAAACAGAAAGTATGCGCTCATGAAAATAATTATTATTTTTTACCAGAGAGCGATAAAATACCAATTGCAACTGTAGTATATCGATATACAAATTATTTAGGTCTTCGTAATTTTGCAGAATTTTTGGAGTTGCTGAAGTATTCGAACTATCCAGATTGCTACAGACTGTTCTGTTTTTGACAGATTCTGTTTTTCATGTGTTGTTTGCTTATTTTGATGAATCTATGGCTAGTACCGTGGGGTATGAACCATAGAGAAGTTGGAATACATTAGGTTTAACACCAATATAAATAAAGAATGAGTTCATTACAGTACCTTAGAGTGGTGATTTATTTTCTTATACTAACGGAGCTCATGAGATTTTCTGTTGAAGTTTTGTGTTGTGAAGTTTTCAAGTTTTTGGGTAAAGATTTGATGGATTTTGGAACAAGGAGTGGCAAGAGCCTAAGCTTGGGGATGCCCAAGTCACTCCAAGGTAAAATTCAAGGACAACCAAAATCCTAATCTTGGGTATGCCCCGGAAGGCATCCCCTCTTTCGTCTTAGTCTATCGGTAACTTTACTTGAGGCTATATTTTTATTCACCACATGATATGTGTTTTGCTTGGCGCGTCTTGTATGATTTGAGTCTTTGCTTTTTAGTTTACCACAATCATCCTTGCTGTACACACCTTTTGGGAGAGACACTCATGAATCAGAATTTATTAGAATACTCTATGTGCTTCACTTATATCTTTTGAGCTAGATAATTTTGCTCTACTGCTTCACTTATATCTTTTTAGAGGACTGTGGTGGTTTTATTTTATAGAAATTATTGATCTCTCATGCTTCACTTATATTAATTTGAGAGTCTTTTAGAACAACATGGTAATTTGCTTTGGGTATAAAATTAGTCCTAATATGATGGGCATCCAAGATGGGTATAATAAAAACTTTCATATAAAGTGCATTGAATACTATGAGAAGTTTGATTCCTTATGATTGTTTTGAGATATGAAGATGGTGATATTAGAGTTATGCTAGTTGAGTAGTTGTGAATTTGAGAGATACTTGTGTTAAAGTTTTGTGATTCCCGTAGCATGCACGCATGGTGAACCGTTATGTGATGAAGTCGGAGCATGATTTATTTATTGATTGTCTTCCTTATGAGTGGCGGTCAGGGATGAGCGATGGTCTTTTCCTACCAATCTATCCCCCTAGGAGCATGCTCTTAGTACTTCATCTCGATAACTAATAGACTTTTTGCAATAAGTATGTGATTTCTTTATGACTAATGTTGAATCCATGGATTATACACACTCTCACCCTTCCACCATTGCTAGCCTCTCTAGTACCGTGCAACTTCCGCTGGTATCATAAACCCATCATTTTCCTCAAAACAGCCACCATACCACCTATTATGGCATTTCCATAGCCATTCCGAGATATATTTCCATGCAACTTTCCACTGTTCCGTTTATTATGACACGCTCCATCATTGTCATATTGCTTTGCATGATCATGTAGTTGACATCGTACTTGTGGCAAAGCCACCTTCATAATTCTTTCATACATGTCACTCTTGATTTATTGCACATCCCGGTACACCGCCGGAGGCATTCACATAGAGTCATATTTTGTTCTAAGTATTGAGTTGTAATTCTTGAGTTGTAAGTAAATAAAAGTGTGGTGATCTTCCTTTTTACAGCATTGTCCCAGTGAGTAAAGGATGATGGAGACTATGATTCCCCCACAAGTCAGGATGAGACTTCGGACGAAAAAAGAGGCCATAAAAAAGAGAAAGGCCCAAATAAAAAAATGAGAGAAAAAGAGAGAAGGGGCAATGCTACTATCCTTTTACCACACTTGTGCTTCAAAATAGCACCATGATCTTCATGTTAGAGAATCTCCTATTTTGTCACTTTCATATACTAGTGGGACTTTTTCATTATATAACTTGGCTTGTATATTCCAATGATGGGCTTCCTTAAAATGCCCTTGGTCTTCGTGAGCAAGCAAGTTGGATGCACACCCACTTAGTTTCTTGTTGAGCTTTCATACACTTATAGCTCTAGTGCATCTGTTGCATGGCAATCCCTACTCACTCATGATATCTATTGATGGGCATCTCCATAGCCCGTTCATACGCCTAGTTGATGTGAGACTATCTTCTCCTTTTTGTCTTCTCCACAACCACCATTCTATTCCACCTATAGTACTATGTCCATGGCTCACGCTCATGTATTGCGTGAAGATTGAAAAAGTTTGAGAACATCAAAGTATGAAACAATTGCTTGGCTTGTCATCGGGGTTGTGCATGATTTAAAATTTTTGTGTGATGAATATAGAGCATAGCCAGACTATATGATTTTGTAGGGATAGCTTTCTTTAGCCATGTTATTTTGAGAAGACATGATTACTTTATTAGTATGCTTGAAGTATTATTATTTTTATGTCAATATTAAACTTTTGTCTTGAATCTTTCGGATCTAAACATTCATGCCACAATAAAGAAAATTACATTGATGATTATGTTAGGTAGCATTCCACATCAAAAATTCTGTTTTTATCATTGACCTACTCGAGGACGAGCAGGAATTAAGCTTGGGGATGCTGATACGTCTCCAACATATCTATAATTTTTGAATGGTCCATGCTATTATATTATCTGTTTTGGATGTTTAGTGTGCTTTAATATGATCTTTTATATTATTTTTGGGACTATCCTATTAACCGGATGCCTGGTGCCAGTTTATGTTTTTTTTGCCTATTTTAGTCTTTCACAGAAAAGGAATATCAAACGAAATCCAAACGGAACAAAACCTTCGCGAGGATCTTTCTTGGAACAAATGCAATCCAGGAGACTTTGAGTGGAAGTGTGGAAGTCCGCAAGGCGGCCACGAGGCAGGAGGGCGCGCCCAGGGGGGTAGGTGCGCCCCCACCCTCGTGGGCCCAATGGAGCTCCATCGACATACTTCTTTCGTCTATATATACTCTTGTAACCTAAAAACATCAAGGAGAGCCACGAAACCACTTTTCCACCGCCGCAACCTTCCGTACCCATGAGATCCCATCTGGGGCCTTTTCCAGCGATCTGCGGGAGGGGTAATCGATCAGGGAGGGCTTCTACATCAACACCATAGCCTCTCCGATGAAGCATGAGTAGTTTACCACAGAACTTCGGGTCCATAGTTATTAGCTAGATGGCTTATTCTCTCTCTTTGATTCTCAATAAAAAGTTCTCCTTGATGTTCTTGGAGATCTATTTGATGGAATACTCTTTTGCGGTGTGTTTGCCGAGATCCGATGAATTGTAGATTTATGATCAAGATTATTTATGAATTTTATTTGGTTATTCTCTGAATTCTTATATTCATGATTTGTTATCTTTGCAAGTCTCTTTGAATTATCAGTTTAGTTTGGCCTACTAGATTGATCTTTCTTGCAATGGGAGAAGTGCTTAGCTTTGGGTTCAATATTGTGGTGTCCTTTCCCAGTGACAGTAGGGGCAGCAAGGCACGTATTATATTGTTGCCATCGGGAATAAAAAGATGGGGTTTATATCATATTGCTTGAGTTTATCCCTCTACATCATGTCATCTTGCCTAATGCGTTACTCTGTTCTTATGAACTTAATACTCTAATTGCATACTGGATAGCGGTCGATGTGTGGAGTAATAGTAGTAGATGCAGAATCATTTCGATCTACTTGACACGGACGTGATGCCTACAATCATAATCATTGCCTAGATATTCTCATAACTATGCGCTCTTCTATCAATTGCTCGACAGTAATTTGTTCACCCATCGTAATTTATGCTATCTCAAGAGAAGCCACTAGTGAAACCTATGGCCCCCGGGTCTCTTTCTTATTATATTGCATCTGTTTTATTTAAATCACATCTCATTTTATTATTTTACAATCTTTACTTTCCAATCTATACAACAAAAATACCAAAAAATATTTATCTTATTATCTTTATCAGACCTCACTTTTGCAAGTGGTCGTGAAGGGATTGACAACCCCTTTATCACGTTGGTTGCAAGGTTCTTGATTGTTTGTGCAGGTACTAGGTGACTTGAGCGTTGTCTCCTACTGGATTGATACCTTGGTTCTCAAAACTGAGGGAAATACTTACGCTACTTTGCTGCATCACCCTTTCCTCTTCAAGGGAAAATGAACGGATACTCAAGAGGTCGCACATACTTGTGGCACTACCGTTTAGGTCATATTGGTGTGAAGCGCATGAAGAAACTTCATACAGATGGACTTTTGGAATCACTTGATTATGAATCATTTGATACTTGCTAAGCATGCACCATGGGCAAGATGACTAAAACTCCATTCTCTGGAACAATGGAGTGAGTTAATGACTTATTGGAAATAATACATACCGATGTATGTGGTCCAATGAGTATTGAAGCACGTGGCGGGGTATCGTTATTTTTTGACCTTCACAGATGATTTGAGCAGATATTGGTATATCTACTTGATGAAACACAAGTCCGGAACATTTGAAAATTTCAAAGAATTTCAGAGTGAAGTGGAGAATCATCGTAACAACAAAATAAAGTTTCTACAATCTGATCGTGGGGGCAAAAATATTTGAGTTATGAGTTTGGCCTTCATTTAAAATAATGTGGAATAGTTTCACAACTCACGCCACCTGGAACACCACAACGTAATGGTGTTTCCGAATGTCGTAACCATACTTTATTAGATATGGTGCGATCTATGATGCCTCTTATCGATTTACCACTATCATTTTGGGGTTATGCATTAGAGACAACAACATTCATGTTAAATAGGGCACCGTCTAAATCCACTGGGACGACACCCTATGAACTATGGTTTTGCAAGAAACCTAAGCTATCGTTTCTTAAAATTTGGGGTTACGACACTTATGTCAAAATGCTTCAGCCTGATAAGCTCGAACCCAAATCGAAGAAAGTGCGTCTTCATAGGATACCCTAAGGAAACAAATGGGTACACCTTCTACCACAGACCCGAAAGGCAAGATCTTTGTTGCCCAAAATGGATCCTTTCTAGAGAAGGAGTTTCTCTCGAAAGAAGTGAGTGGGAGGAAAGTAGAACTTGATGAGGTAATTGTACTTTCTCTCAATTTGGAAAGTATCACATCTGAGAAATCCGTTCCCGTGATGCCTACACCAACTAGAGAGGAAGCTAATGATGATCATCATGAAACTTCAGATCAAGTTATTACTGAACCTCGTAGGTCAACCAGAGCACGATCCTCATAAGAGTGGTACGATAATCTTGTTCTGGAAGTCATGTTACTAGACCATGGCGAACCAGCGAACTATGAAGAAGCAATGATGAGCCTAGATTCCGATAAATGGCTTGAAGGCATGAAATCTGAGATAGGATCCATGTATGAGAATAAATTATTGACTTTGGTGGACTTGCCCGATGATCGGCAAGCCATTTATCGGAATCTATGGCTGAGGCACAGGGAATGACTTTCATTCTCTCTTTATCTTCTGCCGTGGTCGGGTTTTGAGTCTTACTCAACTTCACACCTTGCAACACAGAAAATAACCCTTTCTTTGACTTATCTATTTTGGACTTCTTCAAAATTTTGCCAAGTATATACTTTGTGAAAGTCCTATTAAGCGTCTTGATCTATACCTATAGATCATGATGCCCAATATGTAAGTAGCTTCACTAAGGTCTTTTCATTGAAAAAATTCTTATTCATGTATCCTTTTATGCTATCCAGAAATTCTACATCATTTCCAATCAATAATATGTCATCCACATATACTATCAGAAATGCTACAGAGCTCCCACTCACTTTCTTGTAAATACAGGCTTCATCGTAAGTCTGTATAAAACCATATGCTTTGATCACCTTATCAAAGCGTATATACAAACCAGTCCATAGATGGATCGCTGGAGCTTGCACACTTTTTTAGCACCTTTAGGATCAACAAAAACTTCTGTTTGCATCATATACAACTCTTCTTTTAAAAAATCCATTAAGGAATACAGTTTTTGACGTCCATTTGCCAGATTTCATAAAAATTCGGCAATTGCTAACATGATTCGGACGGATTTAAGCATCGCTATGGGAGAGAAAGTCTCATCGTAGTAAACCCCTTGAACTTGTCGAAAACCTTTTGTGATAAGTCGAGCTTTGTAGATAGTAACATTACCATCAGCATCAGTCTTCTTCTTGAAGATCCATTTATTCTTTATGGCTTGCCGATCATCGGGCAAGTCCACCAAATTCCACACTGTGTTCTCATACATGGATCCTATCTCAGATTTCATGCCCTCAAGCCATCTGTCAGAATCTGGGCTCATCATAGCTTCATCATAGTTCGTAGGTTCGCCTTGGTCTAGTAAGATGACTTCCAGGACAGGATTATCGTACCACTCTGGTGTGGATTGTGCTCTGGTCTACCTACGAGGTTCAGTAGTAACTTGATCTGAAGTTTCATGATCATTATCATTTGCTTCCTCTCTAGTTGGTGTAGAAATCACGGGAACGGTTTTCTCTGATGTGGTACTTTCCAATTCGAGAGAAGGTACAATTACCTCATCAAGTTCTACTTTCCTTCGACTCACTTCTTTCGAGAGAAACTTCTTCTCTAGAGCGGATCCATTCTCAGCGACAAAGATCTTGCGTTTGGATCTGTGGTAGAAGCTTTACCCAATGGTTTCCTTAGGGCATCCTATGAAGACGCACTTCTCCGCTTTGTGTTTGAGCTTATCAGGCTGAAACCTTTTGACATAAGCGTCGCTTCCCCAAACTTCTAAGAAATGGCAGCTTAGGTTTCTTGCCAAACCACAATTCATACGGTGTCATCTCAACGGATTTAGACGGTGCCCTATTGAACGTGAATGTGGCTGTCTCTAATGCATAACCCCAAAATGATAGTGGTAAATCAGTAAGAGACATCATAGATCGCACCATATCAAATAAAGTATGGTTACGACATTCGGACACACCATTACGTTGTGGTGTTCCAGGTGCCATGAGTTTTGAAACTATTCCACATTGTTTTAAATGAAGGACAAACTCGTAACTCAAATATTTGCCTCAATGATCAGATTATAGAAACTTTATTTTCTTGTTACGATGATTCTCCACTTCACTCTAAAATTCTTTGAACTTATAAAATGTTTAAGACTTGTGTTTCATGAAGTAGATATACCCATACCTAATCAAATCATTTGTGAAGGTCAGGAAATGACAATACCCATCGGGTGCTTCAACACTAATCGGACCGTATACATCGGTATGTATTATTTCCAATAAGTCATTAGCTCGCTCCATTGTTCCGGAGAATGGAGTTTTAGTTATTGATACGTCCATTTTGCATCATGCTTTTATATCGATATTTATCGCATTATGGACTGTTATTTCACTTTATGTCACAATGCTTATGGCTATTCTCTCTTATTTTACAAGGTTTACATGAAGAGGGAGAATGCCGGCAGCTGGAATTCTGGACTGAAAAGGAGCAAATATTAGAGACCTATTCTGCACAACTCCAAAAGTCCAGAAACTCCATGGAACGTCTTAAAATAAATAAAGAAAAATCCTCGCCAAAGATGAAGGCCAGGGGGCCCACACCCTGCTCATGAGGGTGGGGGGCGCCCCTGTTGGAAATATGCCCTAGAGGCAATAATAAATTAGTTATTACTATATTTCCTTGTTCATGATAATCGTTTATTATCCATGCTATAATTGTATTGATAGGAAACTCAGATACATGTGTGGATACATAGACAACACCATGTCCCTAGTAAGCCTCTAGTTGACTAGCTCGTTGATCAATAGATGGTTACGGTTTCCTGACCATGGACATTGGATGTCATTGATAACGGGATCACATCATTAGGAGAATGATGTGATGGACAAGACCCAATCCTAAGCCTAGCACAAAGATCGTGTAGTTCGTATGCTAAAGCTTTTCTAATGTCAAGTATCATTTCCTTAGACCATGAGATTGTGCAACTCCCGGATACCGTAGGAATGCTTTGGGTGTACCAAACGTCACAACGTAACTGGGTGACTATAAAGGTGCACTAGAGGTATCTCTGAAAGTGTCTGTTGGGTTGGCACGAATCGAGACTGGGATTTGTCACTCCGTGTAAACGGAGAGGTATCTCTGGGCCCACTCGGTAGGACATCATCATAATGTGCACAATGTGATCAAGGAGTTGATCACGGGATGATGTGTTACGGAACGAGTAAAGAGACTTGCCGGTAACGAGATTGAACAAGGTATAGGGATACCGACGATCGAATCTCGGGCAAGTACAATACCGCTAGACAAAGGGAATTGTATATGGGATTGATTAAGTCCTTGACATCGTGGTTCATCCGATGAGATCATCGTGGAACATGTGGGAGCCAACATGGGTATCCAGATCCCGCTGTTGGTTATTGACCGGAGAACGTCTCGGTCATGTCTGCATGCTTCCCGAACCCGTAGGGTCTACACACTTAAGGTTCGGTGACGCTAGGGTTATAGAGATATTAGTATGCGGTAATCTGAAAGTTGTTCGGAGTCCCGGATGAGATCCCGGACGTCACGAGGAGTTTCGGGATGGTCCGGAGGTAAAGAATTATATATAGGAAGTGCTATTTCGGCCATCGGGACAAGTTTCGGGGTCACCGGTATTGTACCTGGACCACCGGAAGGGTCCCGGGGGTCCACCGGGTGGGGCCACCTGCCCCGGGGGGCCACATGGGCTGTAGGGGGTGTGCCTTGGCCTATATGGGCCAAGGGCACCAGCCCCAAGAGGCCCATGCACCAAGAGAGAAAAAAAAGGGGAGAGTCCTAAAGGGGGAAGGCACCTCCGAGGTGCCTTGGGGAGGATGGACTCCTCCCCCCCTTGGCCGCACCCTTCCTTGGAGGAAGGGGCAAGGGCTGCGCCTCCCCCCTCTCCCTTGGCCCTATATATAGTGGGGAAAAGGAGGAGCAACCATACCTAAGGCCTGGCGCCTCCCTCTCCCTCCCGTGACACATCTCCCTCCTCCCGCAGCGCTTAGCGAAGCCCTGTTGGAATCCCGCTACTTCCACCACGCCGTCGTGCTGTTGGATCTCCATCAACCTCTCCCTCCTCCTTGCTGGAAGCCCCAAGATGGAGATCAAAGGAGCTATATGATATTGGCCATATCATGTCACTATTATTTGATTGCATTGATGTTTATCATGTTTATACATCTTATTTGCTCAGAACGACGGTAGTAAATAGATGATCCCTCATTAAAATTTCAAGAAGTGTTCTCCCTAACTGTGCACCGTTGCTACAGTTCGTCGTTTCGAAGCACCACGTGATGATCGGGTGTGATAGATCCTTACGTTCACATACAACGGGTGTAAGACAGTTTTACACAGCAAAACACTTAGGGTTAACTTGACGAGCCTAGCATGTGCATAGACATGGCCTCGGAACACAGAAGACCGAAACGTCGAGCATGAGTCGTATGGTAGATACGATCAACATGAAGATGTTCACCGATGTTGACTAGTCCGTCTCACGTGATGATCGGACACGGCCTAGTTGACTCGGATCATGTAATCACTTAGATGACTAGAGGGATGTCTATCTGAGTGGGAGTTCATAAGATGAACTTAATTATCCTGAACATAGTCAAAAGGATTTTGCAAATTATGTCGTAGCTCGTGTTTTTAGTTCTACTGTTTAGATATGTTCCTAGAGAAAATTTAGTTGAAAGTTGATAGTAGCAATTATGCGGACTAGGTCCGTAAACTGAGGATTGTCCTCATTGCTTCATAGAAGGCTTATGTCCTTAATGCACCGCTCAGTGTGCTGAACCTCGAACGTCGTCTGTGGATGTTGCGAACATCTGACATACACATTTTGATAACTACGTGATAGTTCAGTTAAACGGTTTAGAATTGAGGCACCGAAGACGTTTTGAAACGTCGCAAAACATATGAGATGTTTTGAGGGCTGAAATTGGGATTTCAGGCTCGTGCCCACGTCAAGAGGTATAAGACCTCCGACGATTTTCTTAGCCTGCAAACTAAGGAGAAAAGCTCAATTGTTGAGCTTGTGCTCAGATTGTCTGAGTACAACAATCATTTGAATCGAGTGGGAGTTGATCTTCCAGATGAGATAGTGATGTTTCTCCGAAGTGATTACCACCAAGCTGCTAGAGCTTCGTGATGAACTATAATATATCAGGGACATATATGATGATCCTTGAGATATTCGCGATGTTTGACACCACGAAAGTAGAAATCAAGAAGGAGCATCAACTGTTGATGGTTGGTGAAACCACTAGTTTCAAGAAGGGCAAGGGCAAAAAAGGGATACTTCATGAAACGGCAATTCAACTGCTGCTCTAGTGAAGAAACCCAAGGTTGAACCCAAACCTGAGAATAAGTGCTTCTGTAATAAGGGGAACAGTCACTGGAGTAGAATTACCCTAGATACTTGGTAGATGAGAAGGCTGGCAAGGTCGATAGAAGAATATTGGATGTACATTGTGTTAATGTGTACTTTACTAGTACTCATAGTAGCACCATGGTATTAGATACCGGTTCGGTTGCTAAACGTTAGTAAACTCGAAATAAAAGGCTGCGGAGTAAACGGAGACTAGCTAAAGGTGAGCTGGCAATATGTGCTGGAAGTTTTTCCAAGCTTGATGTGATCAAGCATCGCACACTCCCTCTACCATCGAGATTGGTGTTTGCGTTGAGCATAGACATTATTTGATATGTCTATCGCAATACGGTTATTCATTTAAGGAGAATAACGGTTACTCTGTTTATTTGAATAATACCTTCAATGGTCTTGCACCTAAAATGAATGGTTTATTGAATCTCGATCGTAGTGATACACATGTTCATGCCAAAAGATAGTAATGATAGTACCACCTACTTGTGGCACTGCCACGTAAGTCATATCGGTATAAAACGCATGAAGAAGCTCCATGTTGATGGATCTTTGGGCTCACTCGTTTTGAAAGTTTGAGACATGCGAACCATGTCTATTGGTGTATATGCATGAAGAAACTCCATGCAAATGGACCGTTTGGACTCACTTGATTTTGAATCACTTGAGACATGCAAATCATACCACATGGGCAAGATGACTGAAAGCCTCGTTTTCAGTAAAATGGAACTAGAAAGCAACTTGTTGGAAGTAATACATTTTGATGTGTGCAGTCCAATGAGTGCTGAGGCATGTAGTGGATATCGTTATGTTCTTACTTCACAGATGATTTGAGTAGATGTTGAGTATATTTACTTGATGAATCACGAGTCTGAATTATTGAAAGGTTCAAGTAATTTCAGGGTGAAGTTGAAAGATCGTCGTGACAAGAGGATAAAAGATCTATGATATGATCATAGAGATGAATATCTGAATTACGAGTTTGGCACAGAATTAAGACATTGTGGAAATTGTTTCACAACTAATACAGCCTGGAACACCATAGTGTGATGGTGTGTCCGAACATCATAACTGCACCCTATTGGATATGATGCATACCATGATGTCTCTTATCGAATTACCACGATAGTTTATGGGTTAGGCATTAGAGACAACCACATTCACTTTAAATAGGGCACCACGTAATTCCGATGAGATGACACCGTATGAACTATGGTTTAGAGAAACCTAAGCTGTCATTTCTTAAAAGTTTGGGGCTGCGACGCTTATGTGAAAAAGTTTCAGGCTGATAAGCTCGAACCCAAAGCGGATAAATGCATCTTCATAGGACACCCAAAACAGTTGGGCATACCTCCTGTCTCAGATCCAAAAGCAATATGGGATTGTTTCTAGAATCGGGTCCTTTCTCGAGGAAAAGTTTCTCTCGAAAGAATTGAGTGGGAGGATGGTGGAGACTTGATAAGGTTGTATTGAACCGTCTCTTCAACTAGTGTGTGGCAGGGCACAGGGAGTTGTTCCTGTGGCACCTACACCAATTGAAGTGGAAGCTTATGATAGTGATCATGAAACTTCAGATCAAGTCACTACCAAACATCGTAGGATGACAAGGATGCGTACTACTTCAGAGTGGTACATAATCCTGTCTTGGAAGTCATGTTGCTAGAAAACAATGAACCTACAAGCTACGGAGAAGCGATGGTGGGCCCGGATTCCGAAAAATGGAGAATGGCTCGATGGTCGTAAGGCTGTTGAGAACAGATGGATTTTTAAAAGGAAGACGGACAATGATGGTGAACAACTCGATGGTCGTAAGGCTGTTGAGTACAGATGGATTTTAAAAGGAAGACGGACAATGATGGTAAATGTCACCATTAAGAAAGCTCGACTTGTCGTTAAGATGTTTTCTGACAAGTTCAAGGAGTTGACTACGATGAGACTTTCTCACTCGTAGCGATGCTAAGAGTCTGTTGGAATTATATTGGCGATTACTGCATTATTTATGAAATCTTGCATATAGGATGTCAAAACATTGTTTCCTCGACGATTTTCTTGAGGAAAGGTTGTATGTGATACAACCGGAAGGTTTTATCAATCCTGAAAGATGCTAATAAGTATGCAATGCTCCAGCAATCCTTCTAAGGACTGGAGTAAGCATCTCAGAGTTGGAATGTACGCTTTGATGAGATGATCAAAGATTTTGGGTTTATACAAAGTTTATGAGAAACTTGTATTTCCAAAGAAGTAAGTGGGAGCAGTATAGAATTTCTGATAGTATGTTGACATATGTTGATCAGAAATGACGTAGAATTTTCTGGAAGCATATAGGGTTATTTGAAAGTGTTTTTCAATGGAAAGCCTGGATTAAGCTACTTGACATTGAGCATCAGATCTCATAAGGATAGATTCAAAAGCTTAAAGGTACTTTCAAATGAGCACATACCTTGACATGATCTGAGGTGTTCAAGATGGATCAGTCAAGAAGAGTTCTTGCTGAGTTGTAAGGTATGAAGTTAGACTTAAAGCTCGACCACGGCAGAAGAAAGAGGAAGGACGAAGGTCGTCCCCTATGCTTTTATCATAGGCTCTCTACAGTATGCTATGCTGTGTACCGCACCTGAAGTGTGCCTTGCCATGAGTCAGTCAAGGGGTACAAGAGTGATCTAAGAATGGATTACAAGACAGCGGTCAAAGTTATCCTTAGTAACTAGTAGGCTAAGGAATTTTCTCGATTATGGAGGTGATAAAGAGTTTCGACGTAAAGAGTTACGTCGATGCAAGCTTAACACCTATCCGGATAGCTCTGAGTAGAGATGTCGGATACGTATAATGGAGCAACAATTTAGAATAGCTCCAAGTAGAACAGTTATTTGGAATAGCTCCAAATAGAACGTGGTAGCTACATCTAGGAGATGACATAGAGATTTGTAAAGCACACACGGATCTGAAAGGTTCAGACCCGTTGACTAAAACCTCTCTCACAAGCAACATGATCAAACCCAGAACTCTTTGGGTGTTAGTCACATGGCTATGTGACCTGTGAGTGTTAATCACATGGCGATGTGAACTAGATTATTGACTCTAGTGCAAGTGGGAGACTGTTGGAAATATGCCCTAGAGGCAATAATAAATTAGTTATTATTATATTTCCTTGTTCATGATAATCGTTTATTATCCATGCTATAATTGTATTGATAGGAAACTCAGATACATGTGTGGATACATAGACAACACCATGTCCCTAGTAAGCCTCTAGTTGACTAGCTCGTTGATCAATAGATGGTTACGGTTTCCTCGACCATGGACATTGGATGTCATTGATAACGGGATCACATCATTAGGAGAATGATGTGATGGACAAGACCCAATCCTAAGCCTAGCACAAAGATCGTGTAGTTCGTATGCTAAAGCTTTTCTAATGTCAAGTATCATTTCCTTAGACCATGAGATTGTGCAACTCCCGGATACCGTAGGAATGCTTTGGGTGTACCAAACGTCACAACGTAACTGGGTGACTATAAAGGTGCACTACAGGTATCTCTGAAAGTGTCTGTTGGGTTGGCACGAATCGAGACTGGGATTTGTCACTCCGTGTAAACGGAGAGGTATCTCTGGGCCCACTCGGTAGGACATCATCATAATGTGCACAATGTGATCAAGGAGTTGATCACGGGATGATGTGTTACGGAACGAGTAAAGAGACTTGCCGGTAACGAGATTGAACAAGGTATCGGATACCGACGATCGAATCTCGGGCAAGTACAATACCGCTAGACAAAGGGAATTGTATATGGGATTGATTAAGTCCTTGACATCGTGGTTCATCCGATGAGATCATCGTGGAACATGTGGGAGCCAACATGGGTATCCAGATCCCGCTGTTGGTTATTGACCGGAGAACGTCTCGGTCATGTCTGCATGTCTCCCGAACCCGTAGGGTCTACACACTTAAGGTTCGGTGACGCTAGGGTTATAGAGATATTAGTATGCGGTAACCCGAAAGTTGTTCGGAGTCCCGGATGAGATCCCGGACGTCACGAGGAGTTCCGGAATGGTCCGGAGGTAAAGAATTATATATAGGAAGTGCTATTTCGGCCATCGGGACAAGTTTCGGGGTCATCGGTATTGTACCGGGACCACCGGAAGGGTCCCGGGGGTCCACCGGGTGGGGCCACCTGCCCCGGGGGGCCACATGGGCTGTAGGGGGTGTGCCTTGGCCTATATGGGCCAAGGGCACCAGCCCCAAGGGGCCCATGCGCCAAGAGAGAAAAAAAGGGGAGAGTCCTAAATGGGGAAGGCACCTCCGAGGTGCCTTGGGGAGGATGGACTCCTCCCCACCCTTGGCCGCACCCTTCCTTGGAGGAAGGGGCAAGGGCTGCGCCTCCCCCTCTCCCTTGGCCCTATATATAGTGGGGAAAAGGAGGAGCAACCATACCTAAGGCCTGGCGCCTCCCTCTCCCTCCCGTGACACATCTCCCTCCTCCCGCAGCGCTTAGCGAAGCCCTGTTGGAATCCCGCTACTTCCACCACGCCGTCGTGCTGTTGGATCTCCATCAACCTCTCCCTCCTCCTTGCTGGATCAAGGCGTGGGAGACGTCTCCGCTCCGTACGTGTGTTGAACGCGGAGGTGCCGTCCGTTCGGCGCTAGGATCATCGGTGATTTGGATCACGACGAGTACGACTCCATCAACCCCGTTCTCTTGAACGCTTCCGCGCGCGATCTACAAGGGTATGTAGATCCACTCCTCCCTCGTTGCTAGATGACTCCATAGATAGATCTTGGTGACACGTAGGAAAATTTTGAATTTATGCTACGTTCCCCAACAGCCCCCCCTAGGCCGCGCCCCCTACCTTGTGGGCCCCGTGGTGGGTCTCCGACGTCCATCTTCTCCGATATGAAGTCTTTCGATGAGAAAAAAAGGGAAGCAACCTTTCAGGACGAGACTCATCCGCCACGAGGTGAAACCGAGGCGGAACCAATCTAGAGCTCCAACAGAGCTGTTCTGCGGGGGAAACTTCCCTCCTGGAGGGGAAAATCATCACCGTCGTCATCACCAACGCTCCTCTCATCGGGAGAGGGCAATCTCCATCAACATCTTCACCAGCACCATCTCATCACCAAACCCTAGTTCATCTCTTGTATCCATTTCTTGTCTCAAAGTCCGGGATTGGTGCTAGTAGGTTGCTAGTAGTGTTGATTACTCCTTGTAGTTTATGCTAGTTGGTTTATTTGGTGGAAGATCATATGTTCAGATCCTTTATGCATATTATTACCCCTCTGATTATGAACATGAATATGCTTTGTGAGTAATTACGTTTGTTCCTGAGGACAAGGGAGAAGTCTTGCTATTAGTAGTCATGTGAATTTGGTATTCGTTTGATATTTTGATAAGATGTATGTTGTCTAGCCTCTAGTGGTGTTATGTGAACGTCGACTACATAACACTTCACCATTATTTGGGCCTAGAGGAAGGCATTGGGAAGTAATAAGTAGATGATGGGTTTCTAGAGTGACAGAAGCTTAAACCCTAGTTTATGCGTTGCTTCGTAAGGGGATGATTTGGATCCATATGTTTCATGCTATGGTTAGGTTTACCTTAATACTTTTGTTGTAGTTGCGGATGCTTGCAATAGAGGTTAATCATAAGTGGGATGCTTGTTCAAGTAAGAACAGCACCCAAGCACCGGTCCACCACATATCAAATTATCAAAGTATCAAACGCGAATCATATGAACATGATGAAAACTAGCTTGACGATATTCCCATGTGTCCTCGGGAGCGCTTTTCCTATTACAAGAGTTTGTTCCGGCTTGTCCTTTGCTACAAAAAGGATTGGGCCACCTTGCTGCACCTTATTTAGTTTTTTTACTTGTTGCTCGTTACAATTTACCTTATTACAAAACTATCTGTTACCACTTATTTCAGTACTTGCAGAGAATACCTTGCTGAAAACCGCTTATCATTTCCTTCTGCTCCTCGTTGGGTTCGATACTCTTACTTATCGAAAGGACTACGATAGATCCCCTATACTTGTGGGTCATCAGTCATCTTGCTCATGAGGCATGGTTCGCAAGTATCAAATGATTAATAATCAAGTGATTCCAAAATCCCATCTGCATGGAGTTTCTTCATGCGCTTTACACTAATATGACCTAAACGGCAGTGCCACAAGTATGTTGCACTATCATTATCAACTTTGCATCTTTTGGCATCAATATTATGAATATGTGTATCACTATGATCGAGATTCAATAAACCATTCACTTTGGGTGTATGACCATAGAAGGTTTTATTCATGTAAATAGAACAACAATTATTCTTTGACTTAAATGAATAACCGTATTGCAATAAACTTGATCAAATCACATTCATGCTCAATGCAAACACCAAATAACATTTATTTAGGTTCAACACTAATCCTGAAGGGAGAGGGAGTGTGCGATGGTGATCGTATCAACCTTGGAATCACTTCCAACACACATCGTTACCTTGCGCTTAACTAGTCTCTGTTTATTATGCAACTTCTATTTCGAGTTACTAATCTTAGCAATTGAACCGGTTTCAAATACCCAGGGGCTACTATTAATACTAGTAAGGTACAAATCAATAACATGTATATCAAATATAGCTTTGTTCACTTTGCCATCCTTCTTATCCGCCAAGTATTTGGGGCAGTTCTGTTTCTAGTGACCATTTCCTTTGCAGTAGAGGCACTCAGTTTCAGGCTTCGGTACGACTTTGGGCTTGTTCATGGGAGCGGCAACTTTCTTGCCATTCTTCTTGAAGTTCCCTCTCTTCCCCTTTCCTTTTTTCTTTAATTTAGTGGTCTTGTTAACCATCAACACTTGATGCTCTTTCTTGATTTCTACCATCGTCGATTTCAGCATCGCGAAGAGCTTGCGAATCATTTTCATCATCACTTGCATATTATAGTTCGTCACGAAGTTCTAGTAGCTTGGTGATAGTGACTAGAGAACTTTGTCAATCACTATATTATCTGGAAGATTAACTCCCACTTGATTCAAGTGATTGTAGTACCCAGACATTCTGAGCACATGCTCACTGGTTGTGCTATTCTCCTCCATCTTGTAGGCAAAGTACTTGTTAGAGGTCTCATACCTCTTGACATGGGCATGAGTCTAAAATACCAATTTCAGCTCTTGGAACATCTCATATGCTCCGTGGCATTCAAAACATTTTGAAGTCCCGGTTCTAAGACGTAAAGTATGGCGCACTAAACTATTAAGAAGTCATCATATCGAGCTTGCTAAACGTTCATAACATCTTCATCTACTGCAATAGGTCTGTCACCTAGCGGTGCATCAAGGACATAATCCTTCTGTGCAGCAATGAGTGATGTCTACTATGCAACTTTATTCTTGTAGACACGTGTTGGGCCTCCAAGCGCTGAGTTTTGTAGGATAGTAGCAATTTTCCCTCAAGTGGATGACCTAAGGTTTATCACTCTTTGGGAGGCGTAGGATGAAGATGGTCTCTCTCAAACAACCCTGCAACCAAATAATAAAAAGTCTCTTGTGTCCCCAACACACCAAATACAATGGTAATTTGTATAGGTGTAACATCCCAAATTTTTAAATTTTGGAATGTTATATTAAATAGATAGTTCTGATTGACTATTTCATTGCTTGGGTGAAATTGAGTGAAATTCGACACTTTTGAAAAGTTAAATGAGAGGGAATCAAAGGACTTTCCCAAACTTTCATTTTGCATTTATGATCTCCATGAATTGAAATGCATTCAAACACAAAACCCTAGAGAGAAGATGATATGACTTCTTCCATTTAAATAAATGAAAAGGGTTTTGAAAAGATTTTAATTCCATTTGGAAATATTTCAAATTCACAAACTTTAAGCAACTCAATGATTTTCATGAGAGAAGATAAAATGACTTCTTCAAAACATATGAAATATGAGTTGGGAGTTTCAAAGAATCAATTTAAACTGCCGTAGAAACTATCTTCAATTTGGAGTTACTTGGGTTTTATTCAAATTATTTTTCTACAAAAATAAAATATATGGAAATTAGGGTAAAATGATTCCCTACAATAGAAAATTGGATAAAAATAAATTTGAAAGCATTTTGGTATATTTTAAATGATTCTTATGAGGTTTTATTGCAACAGTAGCACTCTTTTCTTTATTCAAATTTTTGTGGATTTTATTTGATGTTAGAAAAATGTATACGTTGTAGAAAATATTTTTCTGAAAATTTTGATATATAATATGCCTATATTATATTTTTATTTTATTTGGTTTTTCTTTTTGTTTTTATTCTTTTTTAAAAAAACTTCCCTCGACTGGGCCGACCCAGCTCTGGGTCAGGCCGCGGCCCAGCCAGCCCCGCTCGCCTCTGACTCCGGGCGGAGTCCCACTCGAGCACGCTGGCAGCCGTTGTGCCATCTCAGGACTCCGGCGCCTACCCGGCCCCTCCTCCAAGCCACGCGTGCCCCTCCCGCCTATAAAGGTCGCAGCCCCGGTCCCCTCGCCTCTCCTCCCTGCATCTCGCAGCCGCCGCCGCCGCCCTCGCACTCCTCTGCCGCCACCGCTGCACACCGCCGCCCTCACACTTCCCGCGCCGCCGCCGCCGCACTTCTCCGCCGCCCTGCGCTGCATGCCGCCCCTGCCGATGCCTTGCCCTGCGCAGCGCCGTGCTACCTCTTGAGCACTGCGTTGGTTTTCCCTTGAAGAGGAAAGGGTGATGCAGTAAAGTAGCGTAAGTATTTCCCTCAGTTTTTGAGAACCAAGGTATCAATCCAGTAGGAGATCACGCTCGAGTTCCACGCACCTACACAAACAAATAAGAACCTCGCAACCAATGCGATAAAGGGGTTGTCGATCCCTTCACGGTCACTTACGAGAGTGAGGTCTGATGGATATGATATGATAAGATAATATTTTTGGTATTTTTATGATAAAGAGAAATAAAGATGCAAAGTAAAATAAACGGCAATAGAAATAGCTAAGTATTGGAAGATTAATATGATGGAAGATAGACCCGGGGGCCATAGGTTTCACTAGTGGCTTCTCTCAAGAGCATAAGTATTACGGTGGGTGAACGAATTACTATCGAGCAATTGATAGAATTGAGCATAGTTATGAGAATATCTAGGTATGATCATGTATATAGGAATCACGTCCGCGACAAGTAGACCGAAATGATTCTGCATCTACTACTATTACTCCACACATCGACCGCTATCCAGCATGCATCTAGAGTATTAAGTTCATAAGAACAGAGTAATGCTTTAAGTAAGATGACGTGATGTAGAGGGATAAACTCATGCAATATTATATAAACCCCATCTTTTTATCCTCGATGGAAACAATACAATACGTGTCGGTTCCCTTTCTGTCACTGGGATCGAGCACCGCAAGATTGAACCCAAAGCTAAGCACTTCTCCTATTGCAAGAAAGATCAATCTAGTAGGCCAAACCAAACTGGTAATTCAAAGAGACTTGCAAATATAAACCAATCATACATAAAAGAATTCAGAGAAGAATCAAATATTGTTCATAGATAAACTTGATCATAAACCCACAATTCATCGGATCTCGACAAACACACCGCAAAAGAAGATTACATCGAATAGATCTCCAAGAGAATCAAGGAGAACTTTGTATTGAGATCCAAAGAGAGAGAAGAAGCCATCTAGCTAATAACTATGGACCCGTAGGTCTGAAATAAACTACTCACACATCACCGGAGAAGCCATGGAGTTGGTATAGAGGCCCTCCGTGATCAATGCCCCCTCCGGCGGAGCTCCGGAAAAGGCCCCAAGATGGGATCTCTCGGGTACAGAAGGTTGCGGCGGTGGAATTAGGTTTTCGTGGTGCTCCTGGATGTTTGGGGGGTATGTGGATATATATAGGAGGAAGAAGTACGCCGGTGGAGCAACGAGGGGCCCACAAGGGTGGAGGGCGCGCCCAGGGGGGTAGGCGCGCCCCCTACCTCGTGGCCTCCTCGATTGTTTCTTGACGCCCACTCCAAGTCTCTTGTATCACTTTTGTTGAGAAAATCATGTTCCCGAAGGTTTCATTCCGTTTGGACTCCGTTTGATATTCTTTTTTGCGAAACATTGAAATAGGCAAAAAAACAGCAATTTGGGTTGGGCCTCCGGTTAGTAGGTTAGTCCAAAAAATGATATAAAAGTGTAAAATAAAGCCCATTAACATCCAAAATAGATAATATAATAGCATGGAGCAATCAAAAATTATAGATACGTTAGAGACGTATCACGCCGCAAGCCGCCGCCGCCCGAGCGCCGCTGTTGCTGCTGCCCCGTCTCGCCATGGCCGCCTCCGCCGACGACCGGCCGCCGGAACCGCCATGGACCGGTATAAACCAAACCATAGATCGGTTTCCTGGTTTTCTCGGTTTTTCTTTAAAAACCCGGTTTTTATTAGTCTAGTTATTTAGAGAACGTTCGTCGTTTTGACCTCTGTAGCAAACGGTTTTCGTCGGTTTAGGTTCTGTAGCGAGTGTTCGCTCGATAGATTTTTTCTTTTTCTTTTTAATATTGGCCAGGGACCCAGATGCAATTATTTTATTTACAGTTTAGCCCCTGATCTTTAAACCCTCACTACTTTTTACTCGTTTGTCCAAATTCAATGGAACCAACGCCCACTTATTCGTTATGATCCCCTCTATCTAGTAAAATAACTTAAACATATTTTTGAAAGTTTTAAAATTTGAATTCAAACAGTTTTATATTCAAACTTCGTTTGATCGTAACTCGAGTTTAATAACTCCGATTGAGTTGATTCTTTTTGCAAATCGAAGCCCTTGACCTAAACTTTCTGATAAGGCCAAATTCACATAATTTTGGTGCTGTTAAATTTTTTTTATGTTGCAAGAGTTATTTGCTTGGTTTTGATGTTTTTCGAATTGTCTTCTTCGTTCTTTCCGATCTTTTGAGTGATTGCTTATGTGTGGTTACTATTGCTTGCTTACGATAGATTGACTGGAGTGTGACGAATAGAACTATCAGGAGTTATGAGTGTGAATCATCTACATCAACAGTACAAGGCAAGTTCACACTTTGATCATATCCCTTTCATACCCAGTTTTTATGCATTAGTTTCACCCTCAAACATTGCATGAGTAGGATTGATAACATGTGGGTATTGGGAAGTAGTTGATGAGGTAGGGACCTATTGTCTTGCATTCAAACCCTGGGAGTTACTACATTATGCTTATTGCCATGCTATGCTCGTAGACGTGGATTGGGTTTGAGTGTATCCATGACAGATGTGAGATTGTTAATTAAGGTTTAACTTAAGGTGGCTACTTTAATACACATCTGGGTGGATTGGTTGGGGCACCCTAGAGTACCCATTGGTTTGCGTGGGGCACCTGGAGAACCCAGTGCTTGCCCAAGGGGATCCCGGAGTACCCGTGTGATCACCCTATGGAATGCCACCCAGGCTCAAAGGGATCATAACATTATTCATGCTAGAAACTTCCGTGTGCAGCCACGAGCTATTATGGGCTCTAGCATAGTGGAGTAAGTTGCATGACCTCTTCCAGTTGTAGGCTAGCAGATGTAGGGGATTTAGGTTGGTACTGTCTACCCGGGGTTAGAGTTAATGCTTCTGAAAAACTGTGTCTGAGTCATCCGTTTCTCAAACACAATGTAGTGCGAGAAATCCAACGGAGGAGATCGAGTCTTGTGGGGGAAAAGTGTGCAAACCTCTTTAGAGTGTACAAACTAATCATGATTGGCCATGTCCCCGGTTATGGACATCTTGAGTATCTGGTTCTTGGATTATCATGTTGATCTCCTCACTTTACTTAATTAATTTGTTGGGTTATATTTATTATTTTGGGATTGAGTTGAAGGAACCTTCTTAATGTTTTCAACAAACTTTCTAGTTAAATAAAATATATTCCTTTGTGGTAGAGGAAAATTGGCTTTATGCAAAAACATTATAGCCATAGAGCCTCCACCAGCCAAATATGCATGTAGTGATAGCCATTGTTCATCATCGCTCTTTGGTGTGAATTTGCTAGTACATTCAATGTGCTGACCCTTTGTGGCTGTAACGTCTCATGTTGCAGGATTATCTTACGACGAGTAAGTGGTACGTTAGGGTTACGATTTCTACACTCAACTTTGCCATTGGTGTTGATGGGAATCCACAACCTTGTTTTTACTTCCGATATTTGGATTGAGGTAATAGTATTTATGTTACTTTATACATGTGATTTACCTCTATTATAAATCCTCGAGTACTGTGTGTGTCAGGATACCGATCCAGGGATGACACTTAAGCACAGAGACTTGATCCATTCGGGTCGGGTCGCTACAAGATGGTATCAGAGCACATGTTGACTGTAGGACGTGACCCCTAGAAACTGGCAAGCCCATAGGAAAGATTTTCTCTACAATTTCATTTTCAAAAATATCTTTTACCTCTCTTCTCTTTTGAGATTATTCAAATATTCCCTTTTAGTGAGACCATACCCCTTTTCCCTTTTTGACCACTCGAAGATTCGACTGATGAGTCCACTCCAAGAAGTACAAGATATCAGACAGCTAAGACCACTTCAGAATGAAGAGGGTTTTACCGTGCATTATAACAATGGAAACTACAATGGATGAAGACTCCGAAGACTAGGAGAATTTGAAGGCTCTAAAGAATTCCCCGATTTGTATGACCTAGGAAGGCTACCATTATGGAACTTGGCAGACTATGGAAGCTGTCAATACCCGAGATCAAGGTGTGTCGGAGAAAGACATGAACATGGAGCATTAAAACTCAAAGTTTTGTCAGGAAAACCCTAAGGGAGGAGATATTAACCATGGTGTTATCGGCCTCTTATGCTATTGCCACCATGCTGAGTTAAGCATGCATTTCTTTGGAAGGGCTGGATGACAAGAAGGCTGATGGAGCACCTATCAGCAAGACAAAGTTTTAACCTTAGCTGGAGTATGGCCAGGATGTGGAGAATTACATCAAGAAGTTTAAGATGGACCTGTAGGAAATCATATTTGATAAGAAAGTATTTCGTGAAGAACTCGGGACCCAGAAGCTGAAAGTAGCCAAGCTGGAGGATGCAAAACCTCGATAGCGGAGATTCGTCAGTAACTGAAGGACAGAGGACCAGGGTTCATGCCAAGGATGTTGGAACCCAGAAGTTTGAGTGCAACTCTTAAAGGACGTCACGATAGACTTCGCGTCAATAGAAAATGACCTGGCAAAAGAACTTGAGAAGGACAAACACGATCGGAAGAAGTCATCGGAGACATGAGCAAGACTTGAAAAGTTTGGTGACGTTGAAGATTTATTGACCTTTAGAAGACCAAACCCCTATTATATACCTACGTTAGATGCGATATTTGTGAGCTGTCATTTGTTTGGTGTTTTTCCGACAACCACAAATAAAAAACTGTCTTTTCAAAACTATTGTTTGTATTGTGTGTATCCCTCTCTATCTCTCTTATCTCACCCCAAACCCATGGACCCAATAGAGGATGAATGGAGATGAGCTTGTATTTTCTGGACCGGTGAGTCAATTGGAGAAAGACCGATGGATTCAAAACATGGAGGATCACATGGAAAATAACCCTAAAGTCGGAAAGGATATGACCCAACATGCTCCTCGGTGCTTTGAAAGAGGTGCTGCTACTTGGTGGAGGATGTACCAAACCATCAATGGATGGCAAGGAGTAACCACTTGGAAAGAATTTAAGTTGACTCTGCTAAAGTCTCGTCTTGTGTCCCAGAAGTTGAAGCCTTACGGAAATGATGTGAAGAAACCTTGTTCATGCAAGCTTTGTGGAGAAATAGGACACAACCATAACAAACACAAGGATGAATGCCCTCATTGTGAAGAAAGTCACCCAGATGAAGAATGCCCAACTAGGCAGATTACTTGTTTCTTGTGTGAAGGGAATACCCACTACCCTGCTCAGTGTCACATTTACCCCGTGGTTCAACGAACCATCCAACAGAAGCAAGAAGCAATGAAAGGAGCCCTCATGGAAATTTTAGAAGAAACTGTGTTGAAGGAAGAGGTGGAGGACGCACCCAAAGAATAACCAATTAAACCATGCACCAAGTCATGTTATTCATGTGTAGAAGAAGGACACATCTCCCAGAATTGTATGAATGGGGATCTAGTAGAATTCCCGACAGTGGAAGTAGAGTATGACCCACAGGAAATAAAAGCCCTGATTGGAACGGAAAAGTCCAGGAAGAGAATTAGATTGGATGCCAGGAAGGACCTGAGTCATATCACCTGCTACAGGTGCAAGGAATCAGGGCACTACTTCAGCGGTTGCCCAAAAAGGAAACCTCGAGACTTGTCAGAAGTAATATGTTTTTGTTGTAATGAAGCAGGGCACTTTTCCAGAGATTGTCCCAAGGAGAAGGAGACTTGTGATAATTAGTTGTGTGTTTGTGAGAAGTATAGTAGTAGTAGTGAGAACATTTTCTTTTATATTGAGGTGTTGAGTTGGGGCATGTAATGGAAATGCAGGAGATTGTAAGAATTATAGAATCAATAAAGTTAGCATCGTTGGTACTGATTTGGATTTTATGAGTAGTTACTCTATGAAGAAAGATTTTGACCGTTTTCGAGGATATGAGAAATATGGTCTATGGAAGATTTGTGCATTTTAAGGGTGGTAGTACCCTGTGAGGACACTTGACCCATGGAGAGGAGAATGATATGCCACAGAGTGGATTTCAGACAAAATAAGTATGAGTTTTGTCTCGATATGTAGGATATCCCAAGAATATGAAGGGATGAAGTATTATTGGACATAAAGGAGGTATAATGTTGGTGATAAGGAGCAACTGTAACTCCATGATGAGTCTGAGTAATCACGTCTTAGTTTGTACCAATAGAAGGAAGAGAGACAGTGCAATTAGATGGATTTAAGAATGCTAGGAAGCTGAATGTTGGAATAATCATCAGCTGTCCTGATGATGAGTTTAAGGTTTACAAGTGATGAGATGGGCCATAACCCATAGGCCCCATGACCTTCCAAGAAGCAAGCACATTCTTGCTAAAGGAAAAACCCTGGAAGAAGTTACGATTTTATCGACAAACGATTTTATAGGAGTAACGCAAAACCTGAGAGTTGTGAAGAAACGATAGATGTTAGTTTGGCTTGCAAAATCCATGGATTTATCCGAACTTGGTTCTTCGACAAGAGAAATTCTGCAATGCTTGTGAGGATGACCGAGTGTTATAATGCGAGATTCGCTAAACCATGTACAAGGTAATGATTTGGATGCGGGATGGATTGATCACCATACCGACTTACTCTTATTATTCGCTTTGCTATATGGGATGGTAAATCTGAGTGACTTACCTATAGTAGAGAGACGACGATCAAAAGCTTGTTTAAACCTTAGAATGGTATGCCAATTTTTCGCCTTGTACAAGGCAGCTGTTGCCAATCGTAGGATATACGGTGAGGTTCAGCCAGACCCATTTCCTCTAGGAGAAACCATAAATTGTTGACCACTATGAGATATCGATAGTTTTTTTGTATTGGCGCCAGACCCGTCATCTCAGAAGGCCCAGTCCCAAAAGAACCTTACCAAGATGAAAGGGCAGAAGAATTGAGGAAAAGATTATGCCACCACCAGAAGAGCCTAGAGTAGGAATTTCCCCGAGATCTGAGAAGACCGACACTGTCAACAATAAGGTTGGAGTATATGAGTTTTGATGGAACTGTAACAATGCTTCTAAGGGTGGTAGCACCTGAGACCCCCTGTGATGATCGATGGATTTTGAGGAGACCCCCAAACCCTAACCTATTTCTTGCTAGCTGATACATCTCCAACGTATCTATAATTTTTGATTGCTCCATGCTATATTCTCTACTATTTTGGACTATATTGGGATTTATTTTCCACTTTTATATTATTTTTGGGACTAACCTATTAACTGGAGGCCCAGCCCAGAATTGCTGTTTTTTTTTGCCTATTTCAGTATTTCGAAGAAACGGAATATCAAACGGAGTCCAAATGGAATAAAACCTTCGGGAACGTGATTTTCTCACCAAACGTGATCCAGGAGACTTGGACCCTACTCCAAGGAGTCAAAGAGGCGGTCACGAGGGTGGGGGGCGCGCCCCCTGCCTCGTGGGCCCCTCGATGCTCCACCGATGTACTCCTTCCTCCTATATATACCTACGTACCCCCAAACGATCAGATACGGAGCCAAAAACCTAATTCCACCGCCGCAACTTTCTGTATCCATGAGATCCCATCTTGGGGCCTGTTCCGGAGGTCCGCCGGAGAGGGCCGTCATCACGGAGGGCTTCTACATCATCATAGCCTCTTCGATGAAGTGTGAGTAGTTTACCTCAGACCTTCGGGTCCATAGTTAGTAGCTAGATGGCTTCTTCTCTCTTTTTGGATCTCAATACAAAGTTCACCCCCTCTCTTCTGGAGATCTATTCGATGTAATCTTCTTTTTGCGGTGTGTTTGTTGTGACCGATGAATTGTGGGTTTATGATCAAGTCTATCTATGAATAATATTTGAATCTTCTCTGAATTCTTTTATGTATGATTGGTTATCTTTGCAAGTCTCTTCGAATTATCCGTTTGGTTTGGCCAACTAGATTGGTAGTTCTTGCCATGGGAGAAGTGCTTAGCTTTGGGTTCGATCTTGCGGTGTCCTTTCCCAGTGACAGAAGGGGCAGGAAGGCACGTATTGCATCATTGCCATTGAGGATAACAAGATGGGATTTATTTCATATTGCATGAATTTATCTCTCTACATCATGTCATCTTGCTTAAGGCGTTACTCTGTTTTTAACTTAATACTCTAGATGCATGCTGGATAGCGGTCGATGAGTGGAGTAATAGTAGTAGATGCAGAATCGTTTCGGTCTACTTTTCATGGACGTGATGCCTATATACATGATCATGCCTAGATATTCTCATGACTATGCTCAATTCTGTTAATTGCTCAACAGTAATTTGTTCACCCACCATAGAATACTTATGCTCTTGAGAGAAGCCACTAGTGAAACCTATGGCCCCCGGGTCTATTCTCATTATATCAATCTCCATCACTTTAATCTTGCTTTGGTTTTTTACTTTTCCTTTACTTTTTACTTTGCATCTTCATACCAAAAATATTATATCTATTAGATCTCACTCTTGTAAGTGACCGTGAAGGGATTGACAACCCCTAATTGCGTTGGTTGCGAGTAGCTATCGTTTTGTGCAGGTACGAGGGACTTGAGCGTGGCCTCCTACTGGATTGATACCTTGGTTCTAAAAAACCGAGGGAAATACTTACGCTACTTTGTTGCATCATCCGTTCCTCTTCGGGGAAAACCAACGCAAGCTCAAGAGGTAGCAATAAGGATTTCTGGTGCCGTTGCCGGGGAGGCTCGCGCAAGTCAAGATTTGACTCCCGACAACGAGCCATTTCTGGCGCAGTTGCCGGGGAGGTTTGCGCAAGTCAAGATTTGACTCCCGACAACGAGCCATTTCTGGCGCCGTTGCCGGGGAGACTATGCAAAAAGTTAACATACCAAGTACCCATCACAATTCCTATCTCTCGCATTACATTATTTGCCATTTGCCTCTCGTTTTCCTCTCCCCCACTTCACCCTTGCCGTTTTATTCGCCCTCTCTCTCTCTCTCTTTCTCTCTCTATCCTCCCTCTCTGTTTGCCTCGTTTGCCCGTTTTCTCTTGTCTGCTCGTGTGCTACTTTGCTTGCTTGTCGTCATGGCTAGTCCTCTTTCTGCTCCTTTGTCCCCCGAGTTTGAAGTCCTTCACTTCAAACAAAAGCAAGGAGAAAACTTAAAGGATGCTTGGTTTAGAATGATGGAATCTTATCGTAAATGCACCCTAGAAGTAAATTTCAGAATTTTGCTTCGCAACTTTTATGTTGGGCTTAATATGTCTCATAGACAACTTTTGGATTGTGTTTCCAAAGGCAATTTTATTGAAATTGATCCCAGTATCGCGCATGAAATTATAGAAGGTATAGTAGGAACTTTACCTCAACAAAAGGGTCCCCATCATACCAAAGAGAAAATGCAAGTTTTTGAGAAAATTTGCGAAGTAACTAAGATTTTATAGAAATCTCTTGAACCTCTTAAGAGCGTTAGCATAAATCTTCACCGCATGAATATGTTGATTACTCTTTGCAATAAGCGTCTGGATTCTTTAGATCTCAAGGTCTCTGAATATGAAGGGAAACATAAGGAACCTCCTGGATTCGAGCATAACATCGCTAAAAGAATTAAGAATCAAGATGACAATACCTAGATCTATCTTAGCTTTTATGCCTAGCTAGGGGCGTTAAACAATAGCGCTTGTTGGGAGGCAACCCAATTTTATTTTTACTCCTTGCTTTTTGCTCCTGCTTAGTAATAAATAAATTATTTAGACTCTGTTTTGGTTGTGTTTTTTGTGTTTAATTAGTGTTTGTGCCAAGTAGAACCGTTGGGAAGACTTGGGGAGAGTTTTGTTGAACTTGCTGTAAAAACCAGAAACTTTAGCGCTCACGAGAACTTCTGTCATTTTTATTTGAAGAGTGCTATTTAGTAAATTATTTTTGCAGATGATTAATAGATAAATTCCTCACGTCCAGCAATTTATTTTAGAATTTTTGGGGTTCCAGGTCTTGCGCTAGCTACAGATTACTACAGACTGTTCTGTTTTTGACAGATTCTGTTTTTCGTGTGTTGTTTGCTTATTTTGATGAATCTATGGTTAGTAAAATAGTTTATAATCCATAGAGAAGTTGTAATACAGTAGGTTTAACACCCATATAAATAAAGAATGAGTTCATTACAGTACCTTGAAGTGGTCTTTTGTTTTCTTTCGCTAACGGAGCTCATGAGTTTTCTACTTTAAGTTTTGTGTTGTGAAGTTTTCAAGTTTTGGGTG
>NC_053028.1:65845654-66053837 GCF_003073215.2 Triticum urartu | reverse complement strand
CTCTCCGATATATAATTCCTAAGTGACTCAAAACATTTTTCTAGACACAACTCGACTGCTAAAAACGATCAAGCAATGGGGGCTCCTAAGGTCGGGGAAGGCTCTGATACCAACTTGTAACGCCCTCGATGCGGCTATAGCTCCCACGTGTCGAGGCACGACTTAGAGACATAACCGCATTGAAAGCAATGTCGCAAGTTAGGAAATCATCACAAACATCCCATGTAATACATAATAAAGGGGAGAGACATAGTTGGCTTACACTCGCCACGTCACATCAGAGTACACAAATAACATCCATCATACAAATCACTCATGGCCCGACTACGGTGCCAAAAGAGAAAAGACCCCCAACATGCGACAAGGCCCTGAATCGATAACCCCAACTAGGCACCACTACTGATCGTCGGGAAAAGAAACATAATAATGCTGAGAGTCCTCGTCGAACTCCCACTTGAGCTCGTACTCGTCACCTGGAGCGGAATCACCTGGACCTGCATCTGGAATTATAGTATCTGTGAGCCATAGGGACTCAGCAATCTCGCACCCACGCGATCAAGACTATTTAAGCTTATAGGAAGGACAAGGCAAGTATGTGGAGCTGCAGCAAGCGACTAGCATATGTGGTGGCTAACTTATTCGCAAAAGAGAGCGAGAAGAGGAGGCAAAGCGCGAGCGAGAATCTAGAGGAACAACCTGCGCAAGCATTACTCCAACACCGTGTCCACTTCCCGGACTCCGCCGAGAAGAGGCCATCACGGCAACACACTCAGTTGATTCATTTTAATTAATTAGGGTTCAAGTTATCTACAACCGGACATTAACAAATTCCCATCTGCCCATAACCGCGGGCACGGCTTTCGAAAGTTCAATCCCTGCAGGGGAGTCCCAACTTAGCCCATGACAAGCTCTCACGGTCAACGAAGGAAAAGACCTCCTCCCAAGACGTTCCGATCAGACTCGGTATCTCGGTAACTCAAGACACTTCGACAGGTTAAAACAAGACCAGCAACACCGCCCGAATGTGCCGACAAATCCCGATAGGAGCTGCACATATCTCTTTCTCAGGGCACACTCAGATGAGACTAGCTACGAGTAAAACCAACCCTCAAGTTTCCCCGAGGTGGCCCCGCAGGCAGCTCAGTTCGGACCAACACTC
Source organism: Triticum urartu (assembly GCF_003073215.2). NCBI lineage: Eukaryota > Viridiplantae > Streptophyta > Magnoliopsida > Poales > Poaceae > Triticum > Triticum urartu. The sequence goes on along the minus strand of NC_053028.1, from coordinate 66,052,678 downwards.
AGAGGGAGCACTGGCCCGGAGGGGTTAAAATAAGATGACCCTTGAGTCTGCAGAACCCAAGGGAAAGAAAAGGCTAGGTGGCAAATGGTAAAACCAAGGTTGGGCATTGCTGGAAAAGCTTTAATCAAGGCGAAATATCAAGGGGTTCCCATTATAACCCAACCGCGTAAGGAACGCAAAAATCCGGGAACATAACACCGATATGACGGAAACTAGGGCGGCAAGAGTGGAACAAAACACTAGGCGAGAGGCCGAGCCTTCCACCCTTTACCAAGTATATAGATGCATTAAAATAACATAGTAATATAGTGATATCCCAACAAGCAAATAAGTGTTCCAACAAGGAACGGCTCCAATCTTCACCTGCAACTAACAACGCTATAAGAGGGGCTGAGCAAAGCGGTAACATAGCCAATCAACGGTTTGCTAGGACAAGGGTAGGTTAGAGGTTCAATCATGCAATTGGGAGGCTGACAAGCAAGTGGTAGGCATCGTAGCAGTGGCAAAGCAAAAGAGCGAGCAAACTAGCATAGCAAAGATAGTAGTGATTTCGAGGGTATGATCATCTTGCCTGCACAGTTGTCAGAGTTGACTGGATCCTCACAAGCAAACTCAACGGGCTCCTCGGTAGCGAACTCGTCTCCCGGCTCTACCCAACAATACAAACAAGCAACAAGGATACAATCAACCACGTGCAAGACCAAGCAATATGATGAAATGATGATATGCTATGCGGGATGCGATGCGGGATGCAAAATGCAAGATATGACAGGAAATGCATGAATCTGGCCTCAACTTGGACAACCAAGCGTGCCAATGGATAGAGGGGATGAAATCGCTTGAAAACGATATAAAGACCATTGGAATCGGAGCTACGGTTTGGAAATGGCAAGCGTTTTAAGATATGACACCGGTCTGCGATTTACAGCAAGTAGGCATCTAAACGCAACGAAATGAACATGCTACAGCCACCAAACATGAAAACAAAATGCATGGAAGTGATGTACACAAGATGGTTAACAAAACTCTAGCACTGAGCCATAGGCAAATTCATACATTAAGAGGTTCAAAAAAGCATGGCAAAAACGCAAATGCAAAACAGATTCCAGGCTTAGTGAAAATAACACTAGCCTGAAATTCCAGATCACGATGCTCTCTCTGGAGCAGCAAAACAACATGATAAATGACCTGAACGTGACAAGTAAGAACATGGCATGGAGCTACACAACAAGCTTAACAAAACACCCAAAGTGACCTGGGGCCAAAAGGGTTCACAAAATACTCTACCGAGCTCACGAACATGGCTCGAACACAATCAGTTTTCAGACTTAGTGAAAACTGAGACATGCTGAAATTATAACTCACGAAGGCATGTAAACGAGCTCGATGCACTCACTACGGTGCAAGTCATGACAAGGCAAGCATATATCTAGAAAGAAGACACAATATTCTAGCTACACATGGCAGGAACAAAGGCATAGCATGCATGGAACACTAACGGTAGCATCGGCAAAATCGCAAACAAGTTGACGATCTGCCCAGATTAACAACGAAGCAAAAGTTGAGCTCGATTGAGTCAACCTAGAGCACTCCACATATGCAAAAAAAGACATGGATGGATAGAGCATAACATAAATATCAAAACTCCCTTACTGATCATCCTCAAAAGAGGCACGGATCACTAGGAAACAAGCTGGACATATAGCATCACGAACTAAAATATCCCAGACTTAGTGAAAATCACTAAGTCCCTGAAATCAGCAATCTCAGGTACCTCTCTTCGCAAGCTTGCACAAGACAACACACACATCCTAAAACTGCATGGGTGGCACCCTTGGAAAGAAGACAAAATTCTTAACAATTCATCCCAAAGGGGCACAGGCATATCATGCATGAATTAAACATGGCAAAAATGACAAAAGTGCATGATGAACTAACGGATCTGCAATTTAACTCACGAAGCCTCCTTCTAACAGCATTTTTGGCATCAATATGAACTCAAATGCAAATGATGCAATGGAATGAAATGATGTACATGTCGAGACGAAGATTTTGATATATCATATGCCCAAAACGCAGCTACGGTTGCGGAGTTACGAGCAGTCAAACATCGCATAAAAAAACTAGGGTTAGGAGATAAAAGTCAAGCGGGGGATCCCAGATCCAGATCCAGATCGGGATCGGCACGCTTCCCAAGGCGGCGCCGGAGTTACTGTAGCAGCCGGCGGAGCTCGCCGGAGCCGGAGCTTGGGGAGGAGGCCGGCAAGGCGGGGCGAGGCCGGGGCGGCGGCGGTCGGCGGCGCCGGCGGCGGCGGCGTCCCGCGGCGGCGCGGCGAGGGGGCGGCGGGGCGAGGAGAGGTGGCGGCGTTGGCGGCGGTGGTGGCTCCGGCCACCGGAGCTACGGGCGGCGGTGGAGGCCGGTGGCCTCGGGCGGCGGCGGTCGGCGGCGCCGGCCACCTCTGGCCCGGGAGGAGGAGGAAGGGGGCCGGCGCGCGGGCCAGGCGGGCCCGGCGGCGGCGATGTGGGCCTCGGTCCACGTGGCGGCGTGAGAGTGGGTAGGCGGCGGCGGGGCGGACAACGTCCGGCGCGGGCGGACACGTCCGGCCCGGCGCGGGGGAAGATGGATCTGTTTTTTTTTTAGGGTTTTGGACGGGGGAAGAGGATTTCCGAATGGAGGGGTGTATATATAGGCATAAGTGGAGCTAGGAGAGTCCAAATGAGGTGCGGTTTTCGCCCACGCGATCGTGATCGAACGCTCTAGGACATGGAGCTGAGTTTGGTGGGTTTTGGGCCAAATTTGGGGGGTGTTGGGCTGCAACACACACGAGGCCTTTTCGGTCCCTCGGTTAACCGTTGGAGTATCAAACGAAGTCCAAATGATACGAAACTTGACAGGCGGTCTACCTGTAGTAAACCAAGGCCGCATGGCAAGTCTTGGTCCAATCCGGAAATGTTTAATCCCCACACACGAAAGAAAGCTAGAAATGGCCACCGGAGGAGAATGAAGCGCCGGAATGCAAAACGGACAACGGGGAAAATGCTCGAATGCATGAGATGAACATGTATGCAAATGCAATGCACGTGATGACATGATATGAGATGCATGAAAACGAAAACAACACACGGAGACAAAAACCCGAACCCGAGAAATAAATATAACTTAGCGCCGGAAACGGCAAGAGTTGGATACAAATATGGAAAGTTACATCCGGGGTGTTACACATTGCATCCATCTTGATCTTGTGATCATCGACGACATCCGCAACATGCAACTCCAATATCATCTTCTCCTCCTCAATTTTTTTTATTTTTTCCTTCAACAAATTGTTTTCTTCTTCAACTAAATTTAACCTCTCGACAATAGGGTCGGTTGGCATTTCCGATTCACATACATCCTACATAAATAAAATCTATGTCACATTGGTCGGCATAATTTTCATAAACAATAAATGAACCAATAGTTATAAAGATAATATATATACCACATCCGAATCATAGACAGGACGAGGGCCGACGGGGGAGGATACCAAAACCATCGCATTATATAAGATGCAATAATAAAAGTAAGAAAATAATACAAGTATCTATGTAAACATAAAAGTAAGAATATTTTTTTCCTTTCAGAAAGAAGATAAGAACAAGAGGCTCACCACGGTGGTGCCGGCGATGAGCTCGGCGCGGGTGATCGACGGCAGTGAAGACGGGGACGGGGCGTGACGGACCGCTAAACCTAGACAAATATTGTGGAAAATGGAGCTTGGAGGTCGAGCTTGGAGAGGAGAAAGCTTAAGTAGTGTGGCTCGGGCATTCCATCGAACACCTTGTGTGCATAGGAGGTGAGCTAGAGCACCACCAAGCCCTCTCCCCCTCGGCCAGAAAAAAACAGAGCAGTGTGCTCTGCTCTTACGCGAGGGGGTATATATAGGCACCTCATTGGTCCCGGTTGGTGGCATGAACCGGGACTAAAGGGGAGCCTTTGGTCCCGGTTCAAGCCACCAACCGGGACCAATGGTGGTGGGCTAGGAGCGAGGCCCATTGGTCCCAGTTCGTCCCACCAACTGGGACCAAAAGGTCCAGATGAACCGGGACCAATGGACCACGTGGCCCGACCGCCCCCCTGGGCTCACGAACCGGGTCCAATGCCCCCATTGGTCCCGGTTCTGGACTTAACCAGGACTAATGGGCTGACCCGGCCTGGACCAAAGCCCTGTTTTCTACTAGTGTTGCTTTGTTAGTATGCTTCAAGTATTATTATTTTTATGTCAATATAAACTTTTGTCTTGAATCTTTCGAATCTGAATATTCATATCACATTTAAGAAGATTTGCATTGAAATTATGCCAACTAGCACTCCGCATCAAAAATTCTCTTTTTATCATTTACCTACTCAAGGACGAGCAGAAATTAAGCTTGGGGATGCCTGATACGTCTCCAACGTATCTATAATTTTTGATTGCTCCATGCTATATTATCTACTGTTTTGGACTATGGGCTTTATTTTCCACTTTTATATTATTTTTGGGACTAACCTATTAACCGGAGGCCCAGCCCAGAATTACTGTTTTTTGCCTATTTCATTATTTCGAAGAAACGGAATATCAAACGGAGTCCAAACGGAATAAAACCTTCGGGGACGTGATTTTCTCATCGAACATGATCCAGGAGACTTGGACCCTACTCCAAGGAGTCAAATAGGCGGTCACGAGGGTGGGGGGCGCGCCCCCCTCTAGGGCACACCCCCTGCCTCGTGGGCCCCTCGATGCTCCATCGACGTACTCATTCCTCCTATATATACCTACCTACCCCCAAATGATCAGATACGGAGCCAAAAACCTAATTCCACCGCCGCAACTTTCTGTATCCACGAGATCCCATCTTGGGGCCTATTCCAGAGCTCCGCCGGAGAGGGCCGTCATCACGGAGGGCTTCTACATCATCATAGCCTCTCCGATGAAGTGTGAGTAGTTTACCTCAGACCTTCGGGTCCATAGTTAGTAGCTAGATGGTTTCTCTCTTTTTGGATCTCAATACAAAGTTCTCCCCCTCTCTTGTGGAGATCTATTCGATGTAATCTTCTTTTTGCGGTGTGTTTGTTGAGACCGATGAATTGTGGGTTTATGATCAAGTCTATCTATGAATAATATTCGAATCTTCTCTGAATTCTTTTATGTACGATTGGTTATCTTTGCAAGTCTCTTCAAATTATCCGTTTGGTTTGGCCAACTAGATTGGTAGTTCTTGCCATGGGAGAAGTGCTTAGCTTGGGGTTCGATCTTGCGGTGTCCTTTCCCAGTGACAGAAGGGGCAGCAAGGCACGTATTGCATCGTTGCCATCGAGGATAACAAGATGGGGTTCATTTCATATTGCATGAATTTATCTCTCTAGATCATGTCATCTTGCTTAAGGCGTTAGTCTGTTTTTAACTTAATACTCTAGATGCATGCTGGATAGCGGTCGATGAGTGGAGTAATAGTAGTAGATGCAGAATCGTTTCGGTCTACTTGTCACGGATGTGATGCCTATATACATGATCATGCCTAGGTATTCTCATAACTATGCTCAGCTCTGTCAATTGCTCAACAGTAATTTGTTCACCCACCGTAGAATACTTATGCTCTTGAGAGAAGCCACTAGTGAAACCTATGGCCCCCGGGTCTATTCTCATTATATCAATCTCCATCACTTTAATCTTGCTTTGCTTTTTTACTTTGCCTTTACTTTTTACTTTGCATCTTTATACCAAAAATACCAAAAATATTATATCTATCAGATCTCACTCACGTAAGTGACCGTGAAGTGATTGATAACCCCTAATCGCGTTTGTTGCGAGTAGCTATCGTTTTGTGCAGGTACGAGGGACTTGAGCGTGGCCTCCTACTGGATTGATACCTTGGTTCTCAAAAACTGAGGGAAATACTTATGCTACTTTGCTGCATCATCCCTTCCTCTTCGGGGAAAACCAACGCAAGCTCAAGAGGTAGCACTAGCCACTCCGAATCTCGAGGATGAGATTCATTTTAAGGGTGGTAGGTTTGTAACATCCCAAAATTTTAAATTTTGGAATGTTATATTAAATAGATAGTTCTGATTGATTGTTTGATTGCTGGGGTGAAATTGAGTGAAATTTGAAACTTTTTGAAAGTTAAATGAGAGGGAATAAAAGGACTTTCCCACACTTTCATTTTGCATTTATGATCTCCATGAATTCAAATGCATTTCAAACACAAAACCCTAGAGAGAAGATGATATGACTTCTTCCATTTAAATAAGTGAAAGGGTTTTGAAAAGATTTGAATTCCAATTGGAAATATTTCAAATTCAGAAACTTTAAGCAACTCAATGATTTTCATGAGAGAAGATAAAATGACTTCTTCAAAACATATGAAATATGATTTGGGAGTTTCAAAGAATCAATTTAAACTCCCGTAGAAACTATTTTCAGAGTTATTTGGGTTTTATTCAAATTATTTTCTATAAAAAAAATATCTGGAAATTAGGGTAAAATGATACCCTACAATAGAAAATTGGAGAAAAATAAATTTGAAAGCATTCTGGTATTTTTTAAATGATTCTTATGAGGCTTTATTGCAACAGTAGCACTCTTTGCTTTATTTGAATTATTATGGATTTTATTTGATGTTAGAAAAATGTATACGTTGTAGAAAATCTTTTTCTGAAAATTTTGATATATAATATGTCTATATTATATTTTTATTTTATTTGGTTTTTCTTTTTCTTTTTATTATTTTTTTAAAAAAAAACTTCCCTCGACTGGGCCGACCCAACTCTGGGCCAGGCCGCGGCCCGGCCAGCCCCGCTCGCCTCCGACTCTAGGCAGAGTCCCGCCCGAGCACGCCGGCCGCCGCCGTGCCGTCTTCGGACTCCGTCGCCGACCCGACCCCTCCTCCAACCCACGCACGCCCCTCCCGCCTATAAAGGCCGCAACCCCGGTCCCCTCGCCTCTCCTCCCTGCATCTCGCAGCCACCGTCGCCGCCCTTGCACTCCTCCGCCGCCGCCGCTACACATCGTCGCCCTCACACTTCCCACGCCGCCGCCGCTGCACTTCTCCGCCGCCCTGCGCTGCACGCCGCCCCTGCGCAGCGCTGCAAGCCGCCGCCGCCCGAGCGCCGCCGCCGCTGCTGCCCCGTCTCGTCGTGGCCGCCGCCGCCAACGACCGGCCGCCGGAACCGCCGTGGACCGGTATAAACCAAACCCTAGATCAGTTTCCTGGTTTTTCTCGGTTTTTCTTTAAAAACCTGGTTTTTATTAGTCTAGTTATTTTTAATTTCAGCCAGGGACCTAGATGCAATTATTTTATTTACAGTTTAGCCCCTGATCTTTAAACCCTCACTACCTTTTACTCGTTTGTCCAAATTCAACAAAACCAATGCCTACTTCTTCGTTATGATCCCCTCTACCCAGTAAAACAACTTAAACATATTTTTAAAAGTTTTAAAATTTGAATTCAAATAGTTTTATATTCAAACTTCGTTTGATCGTAACTCAAATTTAATAACTCCGATTGAGTTGATTCTTTTTGCAAATCGAAGCTCTTGACCTAAACTTTCTGATAAGGCCAAATTCACATAATTTTGGTGATGTTAAAAATTGTTTTATGTTGCAAGAGTTATTTGCTTGGTTTTGATGATTTTCGAATTGTCTTCTTCGTTCTTTCCGATCTTTTGAGTGATTGCTTATCTGTGGTTACTATTGATTGCTTACGATAGATCGACCGAAGTGTGACGAATAGAACTATCAGGAGTTATGAGTGCGAATCATCTACATCAATAGTACAAGGCAAGTTCACAATTTGATCATATCCCTTTCATACCCAGTGTTTATGCATTAGTTTCACCCTCAAACATTGCATGAGTAGGATTGATAACATGTGGGTATTGGGAAGTAGTTGATGAGGTAGGGACCTATTGTCTTGCATTGAAACCCTGGGAGTTACTACGTTATGCTTATTGCCATGCTATGCTCGTAGGCGTGGATTGTGTTTGAGTGTATCCATGACAGATGTGAGATTGTTAATTAAGGTTTAACTTAAGGTGGCTACTTTAATACACATCTGGGTGGATTGGTTGGGGCACCCTGGAGTACCCAGTGGTTTGCCCGGGCACCTGGAGAACCCAGTGCTTGCCCAAGGGGATCCCGGAGTACCTGTGTGATCACCCTATGGAATGCCACCCAGGCTCAAAGGGATCATAAGGTTATTCATGCTAGAAACTTCCGTGTGTAGCCACAAGCTATTATGGGCTCTAGCATAGTGGAGTAAGTTGCATGACCTCTTCCAGTGGTAGGCTAGCAGATGTAGGGGATTTAGGTTGGTACTGTCTACCCGGGGTTAGAGTTAATGCTTCTGAAAAACTGTGTCTCGGTCATCCGTTTCTCAAACACCATGTAGTGCGAGAAATCCAACAGAGGAGATCGAGTCTTGTGGGGAAAAGTGTGCAAACATCTGTAGAGTGTACAAACTAATCATGATTAGCCGTGTCCCCGGTTATGGACATCTTGAGTATCTGGTTCTTGGATTATCATGTTGATCTCCTCACTTTACTTAACTAGATGATACCACGCACGTTGTTGCGGGAATATTATGCAACACATTTCAGTGTGATTCATTGTACATAACATGAATATTTGAAGCAATAATATAAAAGGCTAAAACTAAAAATACATATAATTTATTATGTTTGATTACTATATAAATGTAAAATGTATAAATAGCATAATAGAATGAAAATTCTCATGTCCGTTTGCATGTTGAGATGTGTCTTTTTTCATGCATATTTCACGATCAAGTGACATGCTTGCATGTTAAAAGACATATGATAGTGGGGGTGGGCCTTTTTCTCATGCATGTTGTGTGATGATGTGGGATGCTTGCATGTTGAGAGCAATAGTTAGTGGGGGTTAGCTATTTAGATATAGAAGATTAATTTGTTGGGTTATAATTATTATTTTGGGATTGAGTTGGAGGAACCTTCTCAATGTTTTCAACAAACTTTGTAGTTAAATAAAATATATTCCTTTGTGGTAGGGAAAAATTGGCTTTACGCAAAAACATCATAGCCATAGAGCCTCCACTAGCCAAATATGCATGTAGTGATAGCCATTGTTCATCATCGCTCTTTGGTGTGAATTTGCCAGTACATTCAATGTACTGACCCTTTGTGGCTGCAACTTCCCATGTTGCAGGATTATCTTACGATGAGTAAGTGGTACGTTAGGGTTACGATTTCTACACTAAACTTTGCCATCGGTGTTGATGGGAATCCACAACCTTGTTGTTACTTTCGCAATTTGGATTGAGGTAATAGTATTTATATTACTTTATACATGTGATTTACCTCTGTTATAAATCCTCGAGTACTGTGTGTGTCAGCATACCGTTCCAGGGATGATACTTAAGCACAAAGACTTGATCCATTCGGGTCGGGTCGCTACAACAGGTGCACTAGTTCAGCGAAGAGAAGGTGATACAAGTGTAATATGGATAGTAGATATTGATTTTTGTAATAAGAACAATAAAAAATAGCAAGGTAGCAACTGATAAAACGGAGCACAAACGGTATTGCAATGCTTGAAAATTAGGCCTAGGGTCCGTACTTTCGCTAGTGCAATCTCTCAACAATGCTAATATAATTGGATCATATAATCATCCCTCAACGTGCGATGAAGAATCACTCCAAAGTTCCTATCTAGCGAAGAACATAAGAAGAAATTGTTTGTAGGGTAGGAAACCACCTCGAAGCTATTCTTTCCGATCGATCTATCAAAGAGTTCGTACTAAAATAACACAAAATAAGTTCAGATTCATAATACTCAATCCAACACAAAGAACCTCAAAGAGTGCCCCAAGATTTTTACCAGAGAAACAAAGACAAGAACGTGCATCAACCCCTATGCACAGATTACCCCAATGTCACCTCAGGAATCCGCGAGTTGAGTGCCAAAACATGCGTCAAGTGAATCGATATGATACCCCATTGTCACCTTGGGTATTCATAGCAAGACATACATCAAGTTCTCTCAAATCAATAAAAGTATTCAATCCGATAAAACGAAATCTCAAAGGGAAAACTCAATTCACAACAATATAGAGAGGGGAAAACACCATATGATCCGACTATATTAACAAAGCCCGCGATACATCAAGATCGTGACATCTCAAGAACACGAGAGAGAGAGAGATATTTAAACACATAGTTACTGGTACAAGCCCTCAGCTCCAAGGGTGGACTACTCCCTCCTCATCATGGTGCCCGCCGGGATGATGAAGATGGCCACCGGTGATGATTTCCCCCTCCGGCAGAGTGCCGGAACGGGGTCTAGATTAGTTTTTGGTGGCTATAGAGCCTTGCGGCGGTGGAACTTCTGATCTGGAGTTACCCCCGAGGGTTTTGGAATATTTGGAAATTTATAGGGCGAAGAGGGGGTGCGGGAGGCCACCGAGGTGGGCACAACCACCTGGGCGTGCATGGGCCCCCAGGCGCGCCCTGGTGGGTTGTGCCTCCCTCGGGGCACCCCCAGGTGCTACTCTGGCCCACTGGTGGTCTTCTAGTCCATAAAAAATCCACAAAAAGTTTCACGGTGTTTGGACTCCGTTTGATGTTGATTTCATGCGATGTAAAAAAACAAGCAAAAAACAGCAACTGGCACTGGGCACTGGGTCAATAGGTTAGTCCCAAATAATGATATAAAGTTGCTATAAAAATATTGTAAAACATCCAAGAATGATAATATAACAGCATGAATACTTCATAAATTATAGATACGTTGGAGACGTATCAATGGGGATAATCCTTAGATCACAGACCCAGTCCGCATCATTGCTACTATCATCTTTCAACTTATTTTTTTCTCTAGGAACATATCAAAAATAGGGGATCTATATTGTGAGCTATTGATCTGCAACATAGATAAGCAAAAACTATTAAGACTAAGTTCATGATAAATTTAAGTTCAATTAATCAAATTACTAATGAACTCCCACTTAAATTAACATCCCTCAACTTAAATTACTAATGATCCAAATCAACTACCCATGTCCGATCATCATGTGAGATGTGGTAGTCATCAATGGTGAACATCTCTATGTTGATCATATCTACTATATGACTCATGTTCGACCTTCGGTCTCCAGTGTTCCAAGACCATGTCTGTACATGCTAGGATTGTCAAGTTTAACCCAAGTATTCTGCATGTGTAAAACTTTCTTACACCATTGTATGTGAACGTAGAGTCTATCACACCCGATCATCACATGGTGTCTCGAAACGACGAACTGTAGCAACGGTGCATACTCAGGGAGAACACTTTAATCTTGAAATTAAGTGAAGGGGTCATTTTATAATGCTACCACCGTTCTAAGCAAAATAAGATGCATAAAGGATAAACATCACATGCAATCAAAACATGTGACATGATATGGCCATCATCATCTTGTGCTTTTGATCTCTATCTCCAAAGCATCGTCATGATCTCCATCGCCACCGGCTCGACACCTTGATCTCCATCATAGCGTCGTTGCATCGAGGTCCTCACACCAACTATTGCTTCTACAACTATCACTAACCCATAGTAATAAAGTAAAGCAATTACATGGCGCTTGCACTTCATACAATAAAGAGACAACCCTAAGGCTCCTGCCGGTTGTCGATATTACAAAACATGATCATCTCATACATCAACATATATCACATCATATCTTGACCATATCATATCACAACATGCCCTACAAAAACAAGTTAGACGCCCTCTACTTTGTTGTTGCAAGTTTTACATGGCTACTACGGGATTCTAGCAAGAACCGTTCTTACCTATGCATAAAAACACAACGGTGATTCATCAAGTTTTCTGTTTTAACCTTCTTCAAGGACCGGCCGCAGTCAAATTTGATTCAACTAAAGTAGGAGAAATAGACACTCACCAGCCACCTTTATGCAAAACTAGTTGCATGTCAGTCGATGGAACCGGTCTCATGTGCGTGGACATGTAAGGTTGGTCCGGGACGCATCATCCCACAATACCGCAGAATCAAATAAGATGTTGGTGGTAAGCAGTATGACTATCACCGCCCACAACTCTTTGTGTTCTACTCATGCATATTATCTATGCATAGACCTGGCTCGGATGCCAATGTTGGGAATCGTTGCATGGAAAACAATTTTTTTTCTATGCACACACAATGATCTATCCATGGAGATGCATAACAACGACGGGGAGAGTATGTCTACGTACCCTCGTAGACCGTAAGCAGAAGCATTTCACAACTAGGTTGATGTAGTCGAACTTTCTTCGCACTCCAACCGATCTAGTAGCGAACGCACGACACCTCTGCGTTCTGCACACATTCAGCTCGGGGACGTCCTACACCTTGTTGATCCAGCAAGACGGCAAAGTAGTAGATGAGTTCCGTCAGCATGACGGCGTGGTGATGGTGATGGTGATGTGATCTCCACAGGGCTTCGCCCAAGCACTACGAAGATATGACCGAGGGAGTAAACGGTAGACGGGGGCGCTGCACACGGCTGAGACATTGGTGTCCTTGTGTGGTGCCCCTCCCCACATATATATATAGGTGGGAGGGGAGGGGAGGCAGCCAGGAGCGCCCTAGGGCTGGCTACCGGCCCCCTAGGGGCCTTGCCTTACCCTGCGCCCCCAACCACGTTTTCCCGAGGGGGAAGGACAGAGGGGGGAGAGGGAAGGAAGGGAGAGTCCTACTCCACACTTTCCTTTCCGTCCCCTCTTTACTTCTCCTCCTAGGCCGGCCTACTATGGGGCGCACCATCCCCTTATGGCTGGTGTGTTTCCTCTCTTGGCCCATAAGGCTCGTATCTTTGTCGGGGGTGTCCGAAACTCCTTTCCGGTGACCTGATAAGTACCCGATACTCCCCGAAACACTTCCGGTGTCCGAATACTATCGTCCTATATATCAATCTTTACCTATTGACCATTTCAAGACTCCTCGTCATGTCTGTGATCTCATCCGAGACTCCGAACAACATTCGTTCACCAAATCACATAACTCATATAACACTATATCGTCAACGAACGTTAAGCGTGCCGACCCTACTGGTTCGAGAACTATGTAGACATGACCAAGACACCTCTCCGGTCAATAACCAATAGCGGAACCTAGATGCCCATATTGGCTCCTACATATTCTATGAAGATCTTTATCGGTCAAACCGTTATGCAACATACGTAATTCCCTTTGTCCATCGGTATGTTACGTGCCCGAGATTCGATCGTTGGTATCTCTATACCTAGTTCAATCTTGTTACCGGCAAGTCTATTTAATTGTTCCGTAAGAAATCACCTTGTGACTAACTCCTTAGTCATTTGCTTGCAAGCTTATGATGTGTATTACCGAGAGGGCCCAGAGATACCTCTCCAAAACTCGGAGTGACAAATCCTATTCTTGATCTATGCCAACTCAACAAACACCTTCAGATATACCTATTACGTTGTGATATTTGATAGCACACAAGGTATTCCTCCGGTATCCGAGAGTTGCATAATCTCATAGTTGAAGGAAATATGCATTTGACATGAAGACAACAATAGCAGTAAACTGAATAGTCATTATGCTAAGCTAACGGATGGGTCTTGTCCATCACATCATTCTCCTAATGATGTGATCTCGTTATCAAATGACAACACATGTCTATGGTTAGGAAACCTTAACCATCTTTGATCAATGAGCTAGTATAGTAGAGGCTTACTAGGGACAAGGTATTTGTTCATGTATTCACACATGTATTTATGTTTCCGATTAATACAATTATAGCATGAATAATAAACCTTTATCATGAACAAGGAAATATAAAATAACAACTTTATTATTGCCTTTAGGGCATATTTCCTTCACAATCACCCAGATAGATTCAACATCAATCCACTCACCGCCTCCACGCACCGACTCGCCCAAGCCGTCGCTCCCAGATTGATCCACCAGCGTCCACCAGCATCCCTCGATAGTCGCACCCTAGTATCTTGCTACAACGTTGGGCGTTGCTCCTCTTGCTCTGTCGTCCCCAAACCGTCATCTGCCACCGCCTGGTAAGCACGCTACTCTCCGACTTTCGTGTTGATAGTCATGGGGAACATCATCTGGTACACTTGTGCTCCGCATGTGACCCACTTCCACACGATTCTGTCACGGAATAAGCCTCACCCTCCGCTCCAGTTGGATGCTCAGAAATTGTTTGGTTGCTTCCTTGTTTCTTTTTTCATATTGTCGCCATACCAAGCCAAGGACAACTTCTCAAGACAAGAACTCGGTAACTAATCTCTTACCTAGGAATACCGTCCAATAGCGCATTTGTTGAGTTACTAAGGAACTACAAGTTGGATGGATCCAATTTCACTGTTTGGAAAAGGAACATCAATGTTTTATTCACCGTTGAAAATATTGATTATGTGATTGCTACTGCTAAACCCGATGAACCTGCTGATGATGCTTCGGATGAGGAGAAGGAAAAATTTGCAGAAGAGATGAAGGACTGGACACAGGATAATAAGGAAGCAAGAGTTTTTATTCTTGTATCAATGTCTGATTCTTTAGCTGGAGAATAAGAGTCGGAGAAAGCAACTTACAAAATAATGAGAAGTTTATAGGGGGATTTTGGTGAGGTCTCTCTTATTAAAGTGCTTAGCTTAGTTAATAGATATTTGACTATAAAGATGTCTGATGGTAGCTCCGTGAATGAACATATGAACAAACTTTTTTTCTAAGTGAGAACTTAAAGATTGTTGAATACCCTTTCAGGAGGAAGTTTTGGTGATGGTAGCCTTAAACTCACTACCAAACTTATGGGAACAATTTAAAATCTCTTTTTTCCATACTGGTCATACTATGAACATGCGCACCTTGAGGCACCATCTTCTTACGGAAGAAGAATGGAAGAAATCTCAAGGGAAGGAAATGAATTCATATGCAGTTGAACTTCACCTTGGTGAGTACAAGAACTAAAGGAATAAAAGGAATTTTGAGAGGAAAAGTATGGCACTGATTTGAGAGAGAAGATTAATAGGAAAAGAGATAGGGGCTATAGAAAGGAAAGTGATGGCAGGCGTGACAAGGGTGATTGCTGGAAAGATCACTCAAACCAAAATTTTGGATTCATTCGTGCTCCGCATGTGAAGAGAATGTGGACACTTCAAGTTTGAATGAAGCAAGAGGAAGAAGCCAAATGACCGGAAGGGTAATTCTAATGACCAAGAGAGCCGCAAGGGGACTCAATCCCCTGAAGGTATACCTAATGCTTATGTTTGTACGGAAGCTTTATTTACTAGTACTACTTTTCAACATAGTTGGGTTGTTGATTCAGGGAAAACAACACACATAACTAGAGATTGTAAATCATTCTTGGCTTTAAAAACTATTCGGACAGGATCTAGGCATGTCTAGCTAGTTAGGAACAATGGCTAAGGCAGACATACTTGGGATAGGATATTACATTCTCAAACTCCCTGGTGGAGGAAAGCTAATACGAAATGATACCCTGTACTCACTCCATATGAGAAGGAACCTAGCTAGTTTATGTGTCTAAACTAGAAACCATCGGATATAAAACATTGTTTGGTGATGGGAAAGTAAAATTGCTACTAAATGGAAAATTTGCACATTCAGGAATTGGTCATGAAGGATTATATTTTCTTAATGACATCACTGAAGATAACTCTCCTGATTGTTTAGTGGGAGAGGAACCAAAGTCCACTATGAGGAATACTAGTGAAACAAACAATTGCTCAGAATCTTCCTTCTGACACCTTAGGCTTGGTCATATCTCCAAGAATAGAATTATAAGATTGATTAGTTCTGGAATATTAAATTTTAAGTGGGAAGATTATGGTGTCTGTGAAGCTTGCAATCTGGGAAAGATGACTAGGTCCCCTTTTCCTAAGACTAACGGATCTACTGAACCACTTGCGATAGTTCATTATGATATTTGTGGAGAATTTTCTACTCCTACATTGGGAGGCCAAAACATTTATTTCATCACTTTCATAGATGACTAATCTCGCTTTGGATATGTTTATGTTCTTAAACACAAGTTAGAGGGATTTGAGATGTCTAAGACTTATAAAGCTCAAGTGGAAAATCAATTAAATAGGAAAATCAAGATACATAGAACTGATCGTGGTGGAGGGTACACTTCGGGAATACTAGATGAATTTTGCAAAGAGCATGGAATTGTCCACCACTATACCTTGCCTTATACTCCACAATAAAATTGGGTGGTAGAAAGAAGGAATATGACTTTAATGGACATGGTTAGATCAATGACGGCTTATTTTGATTTGCCATTATCTTTTCGGGGAGAAGCTTTACACACAACAATATATTTACCTAATCACTAACCATCTAAGGCAGTTAACACCTTATGAATTGTGGAAAGGGAGGAAACCCTCACTGCGCCATTTGGTAGTTTGGGGGTGTAATGCACGAATAAAGGTGCCAAGTCAACTCCGCACCAAATTGCATCTTAAAATCAATGCATGAATATTTATTGGGTGTTCTTCAAGATCAAATGGCTACTGGTTTTATGACCCTGAGAAGAAGAAATTGGTTGAAAGTGGTGATGCTATTTTCTTAGACCGGGACACACCTCGCCATGCTAAACATGCTAGAGTGGAATTATTAGTGGAACCCCTAAACACTAATCCAACTGAACTTGATCCTGAGCATGAACATCCGGTTCAGGAAAATATTGACACCGACATGAACCAAATAGACACTCCCTTAACTAGTATAGCTAGAACGGTGG
Source organism: Triticum urartu (assembly GCF_003073215.2). Taxonomy (NCBI): domain Eukaryota; kingdom Viridiplantae; phylum Streptophyta; class Magnoliopsida; order Poales; family Poaceae; genus Triticum; species Triticum urartu. Next base: position 66,035,895 of record NC_053028.1, on the reverse strand, counting down.
GAGGAATACTAGATTGCCTTCACATTTGATTGATTATTATGTGTTTCTGGGGGAAGTGCACTCTATGGTTTCTATCCTAGAGGAAGAACCTATAACATATAAGGATGTAGTGGTGTATTCTGAATCCAAATTTTGGATAAATGCCATGAAAGAAGAATTAGATTCTAAGAGGGAACATGGTGTTTGGGAATCGGTTGATCAACCAAATAACCGAAAGCCTGTACGGTACAAATGGGTTTTTAAAAGAAAAATTAATGCATCTAGACTAGTGAAAAAATACAAAGCCAGGCTGGTTGCCAAGGGCTACACACAAAAGGAAGGAGTCAACTTTGTGGAAACTTTCTCACTTGTAGCTAAATTTACATCCATAAGGATCATCAGTGCTTTAAACACTTACTATGATCTGGAATTGCATCAAATGGATGTTAAATAGCTTTTCTAAATGGAAATCTAAAAGAAGAAATCTATATGTGTCGGCCATACATGGTTTTATAGAAAAAGTAAATGAAGGGAAAGTTTGCAAATTTAAAGTATCCATTTATGGTCTTAGGCAGGCTTCACGTGAGTGGTATATTTTGCTTGATAATGCAATAACATCATACGAATTCTCTATGACGGAAGGAGATCATTGCATTTATTGGAAACTCATAGGAGATAATTTTGTGCTTTTGTCTGTTTATGTAGATGATATTTTGATAGCATCTAACAATAAATTTACGCCGATGGAAGTTAAGGCCTGGTTGTCTTCTAAGTTTTACATGAAAGGTATGTGGGAAGATTTTTAATTGTTAGGAGTGGAAATACATAGAGATCAGAAAAGGAAAGTACTTAACTCAGAAGTCATATCTCAAAACAATACTGAAAAGATTCTTTATGGAAGATTGCAAACCCATGAAAATACCTATATTTAAGGGAATTAAACTCAACGAGGAAATGTGTCCTAAAACTCCTGAGGAAAAGAAGAAAATGAGTGAAATTCCATACCCATCTGCCTTGGGTTCTTTAATGCATGCTATGCTCTTTTCTAGGCCTGATTTATGCCATCCTGTTGGAATTTTGAGTAGATACCTAAGGAATCCAGGGGGGAACATTGGAAGCAAATAAGAAATACTTTGCATTATGTCAAAGGAATGATGGATTATTTCTTATGTTCTAATGGTCATAATCTCCGTCCGCAGGGCTTTACTGATGCCGATTGGCAGGGTGATCCTGATGACCGTAGATCGATATCTGGCTATCTGTTTACAATGGCTGGAGGTGTTGTTTCATGGAGGAGCAAGAAGCGGGAATCTATGGCCCCATCATCTGTGGAGGCTAAGTATATAGCAGCTTCAGAGGTAGTGAAAGAAGGTGTTTGGCTGAGGAGTTTCTTGCATCACTCAAGTTCATGGAAAGGGCATTCGACCAAGTCACTATTTATTGTGATAACCAAGCGGTGATCAAGGTAGCAAAGGATCCTAAATTTCATAGTAAGACTAAGCATATAGAAGGTAGATATCACTATATATGTGATATGATAAATCGTTTGAAGACGGTCTGGTTAGATTATTTCCCCGCATTGATATGGTTGTTGATCCACTAACTAAAGCTCTTAGTCAGGAGTTTTTTTAAACATGTCAAGAACATGGGTCTTTGTTTTTGGAACTAAATATTTTAGGAAAGTGGTAGATGTTGAAATATTCAATATATGTGTGTGTGTGGCTTACAACATTTATTTTACTTCTATTTTTATCTCCTGGAAATTGTTGATGTGGAACTGAAAGCATCATATACGTGTACTGTGTACGTGGAAACTTGAACGGAAATTAGTCGGGGGAAGTCGGTACTTCATGCTAGAAGTACAGTACATGTGTACTGGAAATAAGCTTTGTTTATATAACCCGAGCATAACATGATGGAATGAAGACCAGGTTGTCCACAATTTGGCAATATGGATTGTTTAAAAGCCTGCAGATTTGAATTAGAATTTATTCAAATACAGCGCTTGACTCACACGTGCATGAAGAGACCTTATTACAGATTAATTTGAGACTCCTATTAGATTACTAATGATCGTGATTGGTTGTGCTAATCTAGAGTCTTTGTTTAAACAGATTGTTCATCTGGAAACCTATCTTTATGCGGTTTAGACTAAACCAAAATTATTCTATATATATTGGTCTCTACCCTCTGACCTAAATATCATTGTGAGCGGCACCACGAATTAGGCTGAGGAACGTATGTAGGCGGTAACTTCAACAACTACGACGATAAACAGAGCAGGAAGGGAGGGCCAGACAGGAAAAGGGAAGGGTGCCTCGTGGGGTGGGGTTTTCTGTGTTGAGCTTGCATGTTGGAGATAACATGCCGGATAACCGCAATTCTCCCCACATATGGTCTAGAGCCCAGACTGTCCAGGGGTTGAATTTTGAGGAGCCTACTGGGCGCCGGTTTGATATTCAGACACGCCCGGACATATGGGGGAGAAATAAGCTTCAACCTTGAAGACAAATTTAATCATTTATTTGATTCATTTACATATTCATTATAGACCATAGCAATTGACGGATCGTTCTACTAATATGCGTAGGAGAGGGATCATGCAACTCAATGCTCCCCCGCCTCGTGTATATACGTTAGATAATTGAGAGAACTTGGCCCTGCAAGTGGTGTGGTGTTGTGTTCCCTCGATAAACGCATGCATGCATGTATGGGTCATGCATACTAGACTTTCACTAGTCAAACTGTATAAAGTATGACCAAATTTAGAAAAAAAAATTGTGTAGAAACAAGAAGATATCGAAGCAGAAAGCATTAGCCAGTACCACGGCCTAGTATATAACAAATTTTCTTTGTGATAGATATTTGTGGTATAGGCACGAGTCATATCTTGTAAGGTCGTTTTCTTAGTAACTAGCTAATTGCCCGTGCGTTGCAATGAGGCATACATATTTGAGTTATTCTTTCATCTAATGTTTGATGTTATTTTCATAATTAACGTGATCTTCACATTCAAAGGATGATATTTTACATAAGTAACGTGATCCTCCCGTCCGAAGATGATACTCTCCATAAGTAATGTAAACCTCCAATTCAAACAATGCTCGATGATAATTTTTCATAATTAACATAATCCTCCACTCTACATAATTAAGGTGATCCTCACATCCAAAGATATACTCTTCATAATTGATTTGGTCCTTCCGTCAAATACTTGATGATACTTTCCATAATTAATGTGATCCTCCCATTCAAACAATCATACTCTTCATACTTAGCATGACCATTCTGTCCAAAGAATGACACCCGACATAATTAACATAATCCATCCGTTCAGAGAATGATACTCTATACAATTAATGTGATCTTCCCCTTGAAAGAATGATACTCTACATAAGTAAATTGATCTTTCCATACACTGAATTATACTCTTCACAATTAACGTGATTCTCCTGTCTAAATAATGAGACTCTTCATAATTAACGTGATTTCAAGTCCAAGGCTCGATGATAATTTCAATAATTAACGTGATCCTCCCGTCCAAGAATGATACTTTACATGATCATCCTCTTATAGAAAGAATGTTACTCTCCATAATTAACATGAAACCAATAAACATACGAAACCAAACAAAACTATGACGTGCAATCATGACCGCATACTCCCTTTTAATAGTAGACATATTGGCTAGTGTTATACCTAACGGGGTGCACTCCATGGTTAAGTGCAGATTGTAATGCACCGGGGCATATGTTCATAGGTGATCAGTTTTATCATTTTTGAAGTAAGGAAACTTAGTGAATCTGTAGAATTTTTTGAATAATATGCTCATTTGTGTGCTCCACGAAAAAAAAGAAATCGATGTATTCTCTCTTTGTTAACTTTTTTTAACTTAGAAGACTCGTACTAATTTTTTTATTCAATTTTGTGAGCTTGCCCTATTTACGAAGAAGAATGGACGCTCTTGGAAATGCCCAACCTTAGAGGACCTCAGTTTTTTACCTATTTCACTTTGAAGACCCCGTACATATATATTTTGGTTCAAATTTGTATGTTCACCCTGTTTACGGAAGAAGTATGGGCACCCTTGAAGATGTCCTTACAGAATTTCAGTCCTTAGAGGTCTCTTTAGAGGATCATAGTTTAACCTAGCATGCCATCACCAATAGTAGGAGTATCGATATTATATTGGTTGGATCAAATTAAGTTAAGGAGCAGAAAAAAGGACCACATTGGATAGCAATCGAAGACACAGTCGATCGATCTGACACCCCAATCTATATATCCAAATCATGCATGCATGTTTGTAACCTCGAATGGGAACATATGAAGACACTATCGCATTTTGGCCAGCCATTTCGATTTCTTAGGAGCCACATAGGCTACTATGATCCCACCAACTTCCTCCTCTTTCTCTCTTCTCCCTTCTCTTCTTCTTGACCTCTGACAAATTAAGCCCGGCTTCTCTCCCCTCCTCCTCTGGTGGCCTCGCCGGCCAGAGAGGGGGGTGTGAGTGAGGCAGCCAAGTTGTACATGGTAGTAGTACTACTAGTATGAGGCCATGGTCTGGACTTGCCACTAAGGTGAATACTTTTATGTCGTTTGGGTCGTTGTCGCCGGAGCTCGCGAGTAGCTTCCAGCATACGGTGGTCATCTTCCTCCTCATTGTCATTCTTTAGTGGATGGTTGTCATAGACGGTAGAGGGATCCGTCGTCGTCCTCTTTCACCCCTCAATAAGCTCATCGAAGCATCAGATTGGGTTCTACAAGTTCTTCATCCCCTCTCTCTCAGTCACCATGATGGCGGAAGGAAGTAGGGTGGTAGGGGTTTGCGGCCATATCGGGTCCGCCACTCTAGAGAAGTTGCAATATGCGTTGGAGTTCATCTGCCGATCTACATCCGCTACATCAGCCTCAACCACTGGAACAAAAGATCAACCATGTAATTGATTTCGATGAGCACTTGTTCGACCTCCAGGTGGAGGCCCTCTTTCCTTTGCCCGAAGATGGCATGGATCATGCTGGAAGTGGTGGCAACAATAGCTCTCGCGGCGTCGCTGGAAGCAACAGGACTGGATTGCTTTTTTATTTTTATTTTAGGGTCTTGTTTTCGAAAAGGGAGGACGTGGATGTAATTTTCTTTTCTTTGAGGGTCCTTGTTGTAGTGTACTACGACTTTTGATATATGAAGCAGCTTCGGGTCCCTGTGTTAAAGAAAGGATGTTCATGGAATTAAGTTGCGCATGTCGATGCGGGCCATGACAGATTGTAGTTTTTTACTTTTATGATTTACGATGGCTACAAAATAGGATGTGCGTGGATAATTTGAAATAGGATCCTTAAAAGGGAGACTATGAGAGTTGTGATGCTGCAATTAGGAGGCGTGTAAATGTTGTTCGCATTGGAAAGACCTAAATGGGTGGGTCAAAAGGCGAGGCCAGTGCACAATATTGGATTCGTTTTTTTGTTACTCAGGGTTAATTGAAAATAGGAATGGGCATAGGCATTTTAGTAGACAAGAGCATTAAGAATGGAGTGGTCGATGGATGTCCGGAGACAGAGGATATGATTGTCCTAGTCAAGTTAGTTGTTGGGATATGGTCTTAAAGTAATAAGTGCATATGTCCCACAAGGTAGCTCGATTCAAGCATGAAGAAACGATTCTGGAGGATCTATATGTATTGTTAGAACTATACCTCCTAGTGAGAAAATCTTCATAGGAGGATATTTCAACAGCCACATGGAGTTTGAGCGAGGGCATGGGAGCTTTGGGTACGGAGATCTGAACCAATGATAAGCACATTCTAGACTTCGCTAGAGCCTATGACATGTTGGTCAATGACACCTTCTTTGGGAAGATGTTTTCCCATCTAGTGACTTTAGTAGTGCCAAACATTGTAGCCAGATCGATTGCCCTAAATAGGATAGTGGTTAGGCAGTCTGTTTTGGATGTAAGGTGATACATGTGTGTTGTGGTGCAACATATGCTAGTGGTGGCTGATGAGTGTATTTTTATACTCAATCCACTGATAATTCCAGATATTTCAATAAATTCATCCTTATCTTATCTCTGTTGACTAATAAATGTGACAGAATGCAAATACCTTTGTGTAGTTTGGTACATAGGAAATTGACCATAAAAGGGAAGGAAATTAAGCTATCACTACAAGACAAAGACACATTCGTGACATTTTGTCCTGAATAAAAAGATGTTCTGCCATGGAATTGATACTTTCATGACGATAACAGCAATGAAAACATGTATTATCTTGAATATGTAGGGCACCTACTTCTATGACAAAACATTATGTGAGAAAATGGACTTCTCGTCTTGGGTGGATAGGTGGCACACCTGCATGACGTTCTTTGGACCTTTCATAACGTAAAAAAAATGGTAAAAATGAGGGCAATAACTAGTCAGCGATTTCTCTGTCTCACAGGACATACGGTGGGTGATCCGCCCGAGAGAGATGCAAGGTAGTTTCGCGTCATCTCTTGTATGTGTGTGCGATCCTTTGTATTACTTTTTTTTTGAAAGAGATCCTTTGTACTCCCTCCGTTCTTTTATGTAAGGTGTATTATTTTGGGCACGGTGACCAAGGCGCATAATTATAAAGGTGTTAGGACAAAAATACCCTTGACAAATTTCTTGGTTAGTGGCAAATAAATCAATGATTCCAGGAAAGTAAGGTATACATGTAATCATGAGAGACATAGTTTCCTTCTTTTGATACATGAAGAGATATAGGAACTTAGGAGAGAGATACTTTCTGTTTTTGGAGGGATAAAAAGGGAATTAAGAGGATTTAAAAGAAATGCACCTTACATTGTGAAATTTTATCAAAAACAAATACACCCCAAACGGTCAATCGATGCTCGTGCGCGGTAGCTGCATGACCTCGATCGATTGACTGATGCTCGTGTGCAGTATCGGAGACAAGCCCGAGGCTGCCCAGTCATGGGCTGGGACACGAGCGTGAATCCCTTCATACACGGTAGCAATTTTAGGGCATGTACAATGGTTGATAACATAGTCTTATCTTAAGTCTTGCATGTAATTTAGAGATAACAAAAATACATGTTTACAATGGGTCATCTCTTAGCCTTATCTTCAATAATTAGTTATTCTTAAAAATATGGTGAGACATATTGTGTTAAGAGGTCATCTCTTGTCTTATCTTAAATAAGAGAAGACAAGCTTTTTCTTATGATTTCTCTCTCCTCCACCTCATCATTAATCCTACGTGGCATTACTAAGATAGAATCATTATACATGTCCTTACTACTGTTTGACACGGTTGCAACTACTTGGCCTGGGGCTCGTGCGCACTAGCAGTTACACGTGCGTACATTGGAGCTACCGCGAGATTTTACAGTATAGAGAACTCGATCGATCGATTAATGTGATCTACAGTAGACATCTAGTCTCTTTCACTTGCTAGCTAGTCTCTTTCACAGGCCGAATAGCATTGCAGCATGACTTATTCTACACATAGATCAGTCATTGTTCGCTCTCCCAAGAGAAAAACGTGCCTTTAAAAATGCAGTAACTTGTCATTGAAAAAAGTTATTTTGCAGATTCTAAAAATGTGCTTGGAATAAAAAATGTTCACAGTTGTCTACAAATATATTCACAAAATTCTAAAACATCACGGGATTTGGAAATGCATGAGTTTTAGAAAATTGTTGATGATTATTAAAAATTTCCAATCAGATTAATAGCAATAACTGTTCACAAGTTTCTAAAAAATGTTTCACGCTTTTTATAAATATGGAAAAACAGGAAAAAATAAATGAAAAAAATGGCCCGATGAGAAAAGATAGAAAACAGCTGAAAAGGCAGGGAATATCCGGAAATAGAAATGCACAAAAATCGAACAAAACTCCGAAATCACTAATTGAGGAGTACTCTTTGCAAAGATTACTCCTACCTACTTAGGTTGTGACAAGTGGCGCACTGTATGTGCGCCACTTGTCGCAACTCGGGAGTTTTCCCTTTTTTCATAGATCCGTTTATTCAAAACGTTTTATCTCTTAAACCGTGTGTCAGAATCTCGAACCGTTTTCACCGTTGGATTCCTGGCGTCGAGATCTTCAAAACAAAAACCCATGTTGATAAGTTGCGACGAAGTTTCTTTTCACGAAAAAACCGAACATGAAAACCAAACAAAAAACCGTACCGATAGCACGGTTTTTTCCCTTTTCGAAAAAAGCACGGCCGTGCCTCCCACAAAAACACAACCGTGTCTCTCACGCAAGCAAAATCGTGCCTTTCGTGGAAAAAGACAGAAAACATGTTTTTTTTCGTTTCAGAGAGGCACGGCCTTGCCTCTCGCGAAAGCAAACCATGCCTCTCGCGGAAGCAAAACCGTCCCTCTCGCGGAAGCAATAAAAACAGAAAAACTGTTTTTCTCATTTTTGAGAGGCACGGCCGTGCCTCTCGCGGAAGCAAAACCGTGCCCCCCGCGGAAAACAAAACCGTGCCTCTCGCAGAAGAAAAGAAAACAAAAAAGTGTTTTTCTTTTCTGTTTCCGAGAGGCACAACCATGCCTCTCACGAAAGCAAAACCTTGTCTCTTGCAGAAGTAAAACTGTGCCTCTCACAGAAGAAAAAAACCTGAAAATACATTTTTTTTTGTTTTCGAGAGGCACGACCGTGCCTCTCGGGAAAGCAAAATCGTGCCTCTCACGGAAGCAAAACCGTGCCTCCCGCGGAAGGAACAAAAAAAAACAGAAAACATGTTTTTTTTCGTTTCCGAGAGGCACGGCCGTGCCTCTCGCGAAAGCAAAATTGTGCCTCTTGCGGAAGAAAAAAACAAAAAAATGTGTTTTTTCCGTTTCATAGAGGCACGGCCGTGCTTCTCGTGAAAGCAAAACCGTGCCTCTCGTAGAAGCAAAACTATGTCTCTCATAGAAGAAAAACAAATAAAAAACGCATATTTTTTTCGTTCCATGCCTCTCGTGGAAGCAAGAAAAACGCGTTTTTTGCGCAATTTTTTTATCTTCGATTTTTATTTTCAAGAGCTAAGGAAGACCTGTGGAAAACCGAAAAGTCAAGAAAACCCTGAAAAAAAACCGTTTAAAAGCCAAAAACGCGTGGGATAAATAAAAGACAAAATTTGGAGGGAGCGTCCAGAGTGCGACACATGGCGGTGATCATTGCCAGGCTCCTGAAGCAAACTAGTTGCTCCCAGAAAACCCAGGATAGACAAAATTGCTGAAAATGGCAGAAACACGCAAATAGATGATACATACCATTAGGGCACACTATTCTTCACTACGAGCGAGGAATAAACTATTCCTCCTTCGACCACCACTTCAGCAGTTTTCGCTTGGCGGGCTAATACAGAACTAGATCCTGAGCCGCAACTGAAATCTAAACTATTGAAAGTAGGGGGAAAAAATCCAGGTCTTGGGTGCCCAGGATCACGGGGGGAGCTCTTATTTGACGCGTGGGCTCCCCTCAAAAGATATTGGCGCATGAGGTGCTGGGGAATATGCCAGCACTCACCCCATCTCCTCCAGTATTTTTTTTTTGCCTTTTGCCTTTTGCTTTTTTCTGTTTTAATTTTTCTTCTTTAAAATAATTACAAATTTTTAGAAAAAGTTCTAAATTTTAAAAGGTGAATTTTGGAAAAATGTTATAGAAATCATAAGATGTTTGTGGTTTAAAAAATGCTCGTGATTTTGAAACAAATGTTCATGCATTGAAAAAAGTCCATGAATTCCAAAAATATTCATGAATTTGACGAAAACAGTCATCGATTCAAATATTGTTCTGCGATTCAAAATTGTTAGCGATTCCACACAACCGCGCGCGTTGTTGAACAAAATTTAAATGCAGTGAAATTGGAAAGGAGCAGGAACCTGTTCATGCAGTGAAATTGCCGGCGACCAGCGAGCGAACCTGAGATGGGCCCTTGCACCGTGTGTGCGGTCCAGCCCATTTAGCTAGCTTGGTGGATTGGAGAAATGGGCAAAAGTTTTTGAATTTCGACAAATGTTCAAGAAGGTTTTGAAATACGTTCACCCCTGCACATATACCCCTACAAAAAACCTACACATATATGCACAGTCATCCCTGAAAAAACATATATGCACGCTCACTCTTATGATCGATCGGTTTTGTCCTACTTCCGTCCACGGACAACAAATTAAAATGTACTGACCAAACAAAGTCACCCTCGAAAAAACGAAATATAGCTGACCAAACAAGGTGTAAACCTGTGCAGACAATTCATGGTGACGGCATTCCTCACGCTCGTTGCACTCTTCTTCCTCCTATAAATACACGGTGGTAATACACCACTCAAATATGCACCCACTCCGCATACGTGTATCCGCCTTGGATCACGTCGTTGATGCAATTTTTTGTTTAGGTCTTTTACTGTTTCATTTTTATACCATTGACCTATCTTTTCTTTCTAGAAAAAAAAGAGATAGGTCAATGGTACAAATGAAACAATAACAAAATTCTAACTTCGCGCCATTGGCAAGGGAAGAAAGGGAGATTGGACTTGGAAGATGTACTTACAGGAGGAATTTGGGGCAGTTTGCAAGGAACATAGGGGAGGCGATAAGTGAGCCAAGTTTCAAGTGATCGAAACGAACTACCTTCTGACCTCGACGGGAGGCCTTATTGATTGTCTTGTGTGACAAATATGCGCTATAACCTGCGGTGGCCCGGCCCGAATAGCATTGTACTGCAGCTCCTTCGCTCTTTCACCCATGCCGTCCTACACATACATCAGCTGTGAAAAACAGGTTAAAATCAGCAACTCCTCATTCATGAAAAAACGGTTTTGCAGATTAAACGTATATTAATGAAATAAGAAAATTGATATATTTTTTAAAAAATGTCTCATTTTTAAAAAATTATGGGATATTAAAAATGTTCATGAATTTTCAAAATCTTAGAATTTAACTAAAAAATCATGAATTTATAAAATATTCATGACTTGTAAGGAATTGTTCTTGATCATTTTCAAAAATCTGCAAGCAAAATATGAAAAAAAGAAAACACAAATGAAATGGGCACTAAATTTCGCTTCGAGTGAAGAATAAAATTTTCCGCTCTCAAGCTCCACTTCAGCTTTGTTTGGAGGGCTAATGCTGGATTGGAACCTAGGGCGTAATCAAAACCGTTAAAGTTAAGGAAAAAAACTACAAGCCCTGGCCCACGGCCCTGTGTGCCTAGCTTCCGAATCCCTATTTGCCGAGAGCGGCTAACTAACGGGTACACCTTCAAGGGCTCCCATAAAGGTCACTTTTTTTGTCTAGGTGGATGCTCCCTCTGGATTTTCAGTTTTTCCTGTACGTGTTTTTGGGTTTTAGATGTTTTTTTAGATTCTTTCGACTGTTTGGTTTTTGTCTGGTTTCCCCTATGTTTTGAAAGTTTTTTTTCAGAAGGAGTGCTTTCCCACAAGAAGAATGACATGTGCTTCTGCAAGCACATCTGTGACAAAAGCTCAACATGTGCTTTCACGAGAAACACAACTGTAATTTCCAAAAAGGAAACACACAATTGTGCTTCCGTGAGAAGCACAACCTGCTCTTCCACGAGAAACAAAGTTGTGCTTCCCTGAAAAAGGGGAAAGCACAATGTGTGCTTCCACGAAAAGCGCAACTATGCTTCCCGAAAAAATGCACGGTTGTGCTTTCGAAAAAGAAGAAAAATCACAACTATTATTCTAGTATTTTTGGTTTATTTTTTTGGTTTTGGTCTTTTCCGGTTCCATTTTCTCATTTCTGTTATTTTTCAGTTCCTGTTTAATTCCCAAATTCTTTGGGGTTTTTTGTGAAAAATAGTTTGTTGAAATCTATTAAAATGAGATCTAGTTTCCAAATGCTTGTACTTACGAGAAATCATTGAAATTTTGAAAACATTTCATGTTTAAAAAAATCAGAATTTCAAAAATGTGTTTGTGTTCTTTTTATAAATAAAAGGGGAGCTCAAAAGGCTTAAATTTTCAAAAAAAATTACAGAATTTCCAATTTTGATTGTGTTTTTCAGAAACAATTGGAAATTTCAAAAATTGCACGTGCTTTCCAAAAAAATGTTCGAGTTTCTAAAAATAGATTCAGGACTAAAAATATATTTTTTCCCAAAATTTGTTCACATAGTTTTCTGAAAATGCTCGCTACAGTATTTAAACGGTAGCTACGTCACTCTAATACTCGGCCGCCACGGTGCGGCTCGCAGCTGTTGGACGTAGCGAGCGTCACAGAGGACGTCCCCCTAGCTTTGGCGACTGTGATTGGTGACCAAACAAGAACAAGGTAGCTCCCCAAAGAAAATCAATACGTAACTGAGCAAACAAGGTGTAAACCTGCACAGACAATTCATGGCGACGGCTTTCCTCACGCCCGTCGCACTCTTCTTCCTCCTATAAATACACGCGATGGCAATACGCCGCTCAAACACGCACCCACTCCGCTAACTATTACCTGCATACGTATATCCGCCGGTGATTGCGAGCTTCCAGCCAACAGGATGAGCGGGACCAAGTCGTCGTGGCCGGAGCTGGTGGGCATCCTGGCGACGCTGGCGGCCACGCAGATCGCGCGCGACAGGCCCGACGTCGCCGTCGAGGTTCTGCCGCCGGGCGCCCCGCTTACACCAGACTACAACGCCGAGCGCGTCCGCGTCTTCATCGACAACAACGGCATCGTCTCCCAGACCCCGGTCGTCGGCTAGGCTCCCGGCCGTTGATGGAACGTACGAAACCAGCATGCATGTACGCTCGACCGTCGTTACTGCAGTGCACTAGTACTGCTGCGACTGTATACGCTATAATAATGAAATAATGAATACCATGTATCTTCTTCGGTGTATTGTTCAACCGTATATGCTATGCTCCTCTCCTTTCGGTTTCCTCTTTATAAGCCGATTTGTTTGACCTGCGAACATATCTGTCAGGTTTTTTGTTTAATTTATATACTTGACATTGGTGCTCGTATCTATAATATCTAAATAGTTGATCCCCACTAACTCTTTCTCTCAGCATGCAGCCCTCCACATCAGCAAATGTGCCACATCATCATCCATTAAAACTATTTTATAAGACATGCATACCACAATTTAATTGTTTCATCTCCAATGGTCCAACGTTCATGTATACTCTTTGTTCACATAGAATTACTTCAAAAAATAATAGCTTTTGATTTAAATTATTTAATTCATATAAAGTTTATCCAAAATAAATCTTTAAAATCCCGCAGCAATGCGCAGGGAAATCACCTAGTTAATTCAATGCGAGGAGACGTTTCCTTCCACTACCAAGGCTCTTGTAGGTACTTTGTCAATTTTAAGATGTTGTGACATCTCAGTATCTCGTAGGTGCTCTTTGGGATAGGTTGTTCATAGGTTCATAGGGTTGAGTGTATGTGTGTATATGTGATCAACTATGATTGTACCGTGTTAAAAAAAATAGCCGATTTGTTAAGTCAAAAGATAGAAAATATTAACCGAGCAAAATGGCTAGAATACCACTAACCCGAAGCGGAATATGAAAACAAGTCACTATACCAAACATAAGGCGACCTAGACTACCGAACCGGAACTGAACCAAGCCGCCTTGGAAAACCACCGGACCCCGACGCATCTAACACACCAAGCAATCACTGGAGAAGGCAAGCGTCTACCCTCTTGTTGGGGTCTTGGAGCTCGGATCCTGCCTATAGATCATGAGGAACAAGAACTGTTGGGGATATGACTACCAGATATGACCCGCCCAGGAGGGGCCGGGTCAACCACAATGGCGGTTTACCTAAATGAAGCCCAAGAGTATACAAGATGACGGTTCAAAGTTAGGCTTATAATAGGCCCAAGCCCAGAGGCGGCTTAAGGCCCGTAAGTATAAACCGCCATGTATGAATAGACTTGTAATGTAAGGCATGTAAGATACGTCACTGAGCCGGACACATTGTATGAGCCGGCCGGGACTCTGTAGGCCGCAGGGCGTCAACCCGTGTATATAAGGGGACGACCCGGCGGCGGCTTAAGACAAGAAACAACAGATCGAGAGCCAGGTTAAGCGTATTCGCTCCTTGGTCATCGAAACCTAGCAATACCATATCAACTGGACTAGGCCTTTACCTTCACCGCAAGGGGCCGAACCAGTATAAACCTCTCGTGTCCTTTCTCCCGTTTAACCCCTAGCTTTAAGCTTCCTAGTTGTGATGGCTCCACGACTAAGTCCTTTCACTAGGACATCTGTCGTGACAATTCCACGATAGTTGGCACCCACTGTGGGGCCACCGCGCGGTGGATTTGAGTTCTTGAAGGGCAGCTTCAAAGGGCTCAAGGGATATGCTGTGGGCCGGATGACCAAGAGTTGTCACGGCAAGCTCTACATCGACGACGCAGGCTGGGACCCCGATGCCGGCTCAATTGAGTACGGGTACCGGGTCCCCTTCGGCAGGATCCACGTCTTCATCGGCCGGATCGGCGAGCCGGGTCCCGAGCCGGACATCTGCGCCGACATCATCGAGACGGCTCAGTGTGCGAGACCCGCCCGGGCTCAGCCGGCTGTGAAGCATGCCTTCGTGGGATGCATCCATGGAGGGGAATTTTCTGAAAGATCTGTGTCTGGTGGCGATACGGCCGTCCAATCTGATGGCGAGTCATCCACGGGTGAGACAAGTTCGTTGTATCAACTACAAGATGGTGGGCTTGGGGGTTGTTCCGATGGCAGCAGTATTCCGGACCCCTTTGAGCCGCCGAGCAGAGCGGGGATCTTCATGACTGGCACACAGCCCGTTCAAAACTCTACGGCTGCGCCAGCGATAACGACCGGGTCAACGGCGGCCGGGGCAGGAGGCCCCACGCGCTCGCCGGCTCAGGTGCTGATTGATCTCATGGATAGGATGACAACCCTGTTGACTACCGTGGTTGAACCAGCGGATCAGGCTCAGCACGATGCGGAAGTGGCACGGTTACGTGAGGTAGTACAAGCCAAAGAAAACTTAGCAGCGGAGGACGTCAGGATGGCTACAGAGCGGGCGGCTTTGGATGCTCGAGCTCAGCAGCTTCAATTAGAGGCTTTTCGGCTCACGATGGATCTGAACGCATCAAACGAGGTCATTAGGAGAAGACACCAGAAGACTCAGTCACGTCTGCCTCTGACTTACGATCTTAGAAATCTCTTCCACACACCCGGTGCAGGCCCCATTAACCCGCCAGAGGTGAACCAGGTCGCAATGCCCGGGGCTGGGGTGCCGGTTTAGCCACGGGCTATGGAACCCCCTCGTGTGAATACTGCTACACCTCATTATGTACCAACACCACCGGGTCATTATTCTAACCCTTTGGAGAACATGATCACTGCGGCGGCGCGATTGGCGGCTCTTCCAGCGGAGGGTAACTCTCCAACAGCGATTGAGACCCGAAGGGTCAGAGAACTTCTTCAGACGGCTCTGGCACACCAGGAGGCTTATTCTTATAGTAAAGACAGGATTCATTCGACCCCACACCCAAGCTGGAGCCCGAGTTATAGCAGGCACATGGATTCAGCAGCCGTCTCAAGCAACTTCCGGCGCCGTGACCAGCCGCGCGGGCATGACCCGGCGCGGGATGGAGCCCTTAACTTGGTTGACCAGGATAGGATCTGCCAAGAGGCTGAGCGGGCGGTTCAACAGGCAGCTGAGCAGGCGGCTCACCAGGCATTTCCGGTTTATCCGGCGACCTCTGTTGAGGCATGCGTGGCCACAAGGACAGGATGTGTTCCTTGCTTGGTGCTGGCTCTGTGTAATGAGCGTTTGCCAAAGGATTTCAAGGGGCCTCGGAAGGTTCCCAATTACACAGCCGATTTACAGCCAGGGGCATGGATTGAAAGCTATGAGATGGCCATGGAGCTGTTGGAGGTCAGTGACGCGGCAATGGCCAAGTACTTCACTATGATGTTAGATGGAATGGCTCACAATTGATTGAAGGGGTTGCCACCCAATTCCATCGGTTCATGGGCAGAATTAAAGGCCCGGTTTATTCAAAATTTTAAAGACACTTGCAAGCAGCCCATGTCAATTATGGATTTAACTAACTGTAAGCAAGAGGAAGGAGAGTCCACGACCCATTGGGTGCGTCGACTCAAAGCTATAATACATTCATCTGATAAGATGGATGTCGGCTCTGCAGTCTTAATGTTGGAGAAAAATTGCCGTTTTACGCCTCTAAAACAGAAGCTGGGGCGGCTCAAACGCGATTGTAATGACATGGGCCAGCTGATGGCAGCTTTAGTCAAGTATGCCGACTCTGATAGTACCAAGGATCCCGAGTCTGACGAAGAGAAGACAGGGAAGGGGAAGAAGAACGGCAAGGGTCATCAGCATAACCCGGCA
Organism: Triticum urartu; assembly: GCF_003073215.2. Lineage (NCBI taxonomy): Eukaryota > Viridiplantae > Streptophyta > Magnoliopsida > Poales > Poaceae > Triticum > Triticum urartu. The sequence goes on along the minus strand of NC_053028.1, from coordinate 66,019,579 downwards.
AATCAGGGAGGCAATAATAAACGTAAGGCTGACGGTAGTTTGGAGTTTATGGCTAACACCAATACACAGGGCAACAATCAGCGACGTAAGGGGAGGCCACCTCCTCAGTCCGGCGGGTCAGGTCCCACTCTTGAGTAGCTGTTAAATGAGCCTTGTCCAAGACACGGTACTCAGCAGAAACTGGCCACTCACCTGTGGAAGGACTGTACGATCATGAAGGCTTTCAAGAACTCGAACATGTTCAATAGCAATCATGGGCCGGGCGGTGGCTTAGGCGGCGACGGTTTTCATGATCACTAGGGGGCTTCCTGTTCAAACATAGGTCGTATTCGAACCAAAGAGAACATAACTGTTGGTACCCTCTTGATCAGCGCAATGCCAAACTCACTAGTGGGCTTCTTGATCGTATTCGAATCACAGCTTAACCCCTTTTGGGTCCGACTTGGATCGTATTCGAATCAGGGTCGTTAAAAACCTCTTAAGGTCATTTGGGGGCTTCCTGTTCAAACATAGGTCGTATTTGAACCAAAGAGAACATAGCTGTCGGTACCCTCTTGATCGGCGCAACGCCAAAGCCACTGGGGGCTACATGATCGTATTCGAATCCTAGCTTAACCCCTTTGGTTCAATTTACGAATCGTATCCGAATCAGAAGCCTCCAAATTTTTCTTGGTGTTTGACTTACATTGTTTGAAAGACAATCTTTTGTTTTCTCGGTTTGGTTGTCTAAATCTAAGTGTAAGTATGGTTTCAATTTAAATTGGCTTGGTTTTTTGACGATGAATTGCCAGTGTATAATAGTCATCATACATATGGAAGTATTGGCTTTTAAAGATTGGGTTATCACCCTTACTGTTCGGGTCACATAAGCCGGCAATCCAGATTCAAGATTACAGATATGATATTGTCGTTAAAATTCATAACAGGCTTATCTGTGTTTTCTTCAATCACGGGCTTTCCATCCTTAATTATCCTTACATCCAGCCTTAATTATACAGTTATGTTAGTTTCCATGGTTGTGCACTAGGCGTTTTGACCCGTCCGGCGATAAACCGCCAGGACAATTTTCATATCTTCCGTGCAGGAACAGATTCACACAATATTGATATTGTAAAGGATGAACGGCATATCCTCACATTACGGATAAAAGTGATGTACGAGGCACAATATGCATGATGGCATAAGCAGAACATGAAGTTTTAAGCTAGCCTATTACAAGGCACTTGGAGTCCAAAAGGATAATACTCTTTTTTCTCATAAGCAGATGATAGACTAAAGCCGGTTCATCAATCCTGGCCGGGTTGTTTGGATGGTTACGACTCATCCCTTGCCGGTTCGTCCTCCTCCACCGTTTGGAAATTAGGCTTGGACCAATCAAAGCCATGAAGAGCGACGAACTCAGCCTCATCATCAATTAGACCAGACGGGTCAATTTCCGGGGCAAAGGTGTGCTGGCGAACCCGGCTAGTCAATTAGATCCGTCACTTTATATGAAGGAGTCGCCATCATTTTATTCTCAGCATCAAAACCCGGCTGGTACTTATCAACATTGGTTTCTTCGCCAAGGATGGTAGCATGAGGACGTATTTCCTTCACGCAAGCAGCAAAATCTTCTTAATCAAAAGGAGTCTCGTCTTCCTTAAAACTAGGGTACCCCTTGGCTACATCCGCCGGGTCTGCTCCGGTACCCAGGCTTTGGAGTGGCTTAGAGCAGTTAGGGCTCCGGCTCTCGCACAGGAACACTTAACTTCTTGAAACCCGGCGGGTAAGATGGATAGCTTCTTCAAGACATCACTCAATAGGTTTGGTCCTTGGTTAGCTGGGGAAATAATGGCAAGAGCCCGTTGAGCTCCAGTATACAGTTGCTCCACAAGGGTGTAAACCGCCTTGAGCTTTATCAAGCTGTTTTGACTCAGATTGCTGCTCTGTGGACCTATGAGATATTTCCAAAAGGTTAAGCAGGCGACTTAAATTATGATGGCAAAAATAGAGTTTAAGTAAATAATACGATGACTCACCGAAGATTGCAGAAACCATCTGAGACACACGGTTCTTTAAACCGGTGAGTTCAGCGGTAACTTCCTTGAGAGCCGCCTCGGCCGTTTTAGCACGCTGTGTCAGCAAGGTTTTTTTGTCGGCCCAAGATTTTTTCTCTACATTAAAACTGGTCTTCAGTTTCTGTGCCTCAGAGATGCTCAACTGGAGTTTGGATTTAGTATTCTTTATCTCAGTCTCTTGAGCCGCCAGCCGGGTTTTTGCATCAGCCAGTTGAGAATCCAAGTCAGTTATGGTGGTCTGCAGACATGCACAGATGTGTCGAAGTTTATTCCAATAGAGGTCATAATGATTAAAGTCCCAAGCGCTTTGCAAAGCAACACCACTCGGCACTTGGGGGCTAATGTCTGCCAAAGCAATTCTTAAATGCAGAAATGACTCTTCTAAAAAAGTCCCAAGTGTTTTACAGGTAACAACACTTGGCACTTGGGGGCTAATGCATGGTATTCAGAAAGTTTTTCCCTCTTGAGCCGGATAACAATATTAGTTTTGACTGGTTCAAGAAAGTTATGAAGTTAAGTACCGGCTCATTCATGATGAATTAAGCCGGCCCTTGGGGACTACAGGTGAAATTATGCTAATCAGATAAATCCGGTTAAACATTTTAAACCAGACGAGGGGAAAATCTAGGTCAGAACATCAACCTATATCACAAGTCTACAGATCATTCAAGTTTATCATAATCAGGAGACTTGGGGGCCGACAGAGCATATAAACTAATGAAAGCCGGAGAGCATATCTCATATTTTAGTTGCAGCTGTTTGACCATCTCAATTTCAGAGTAACGGCTGGAATGCACGTGACTAAGGTAGCCAGATAGCACGTCACTAATACTCAGGTGAGGATAGTGACAGATGTCAAACTGCACTTTTGCCTTTTCCAAAGCCTCTTGCTTGGCGGAGGGTCTGGCCAGCACAGTTGGATTGCCCGGATCAACGAATCTACTACCAATGATTAAAACATCATTGTCATAAGTCGCCGGCAGGTTAGCTGAGTTTGACGGTTCAACAGTAGATGGATTGAGAACGATTTCGCCAACAGACGGCTCAGGAGATCTGATTGAACATTGACGGTGGGGTCTTCTAGTGCTTCAGGTTGTCCCGGGGCAGGAGTCGGCAGTGCCGGTTCAGCGGCTTTTGGATTTTCAGACGGCTTAGCCACCCTAGCCTTCTTGGGCTTTGCTTGACCACTAAGAAGAATTTGACGAGTTAGTATAATGATATGGACATAAAAATGCAGAAGAAAGATAACTATCTTTACCCAGGGGCAGTCTTGAAAGCCGGAAGTTGAGTTTGTGAAGAATCACCAGAAGAACGAGAGACCTCCTGCAAAAGTGAAATCACAGTTAAAATAGCAAGGAAATAGATTCATTGATAAAGGCAAAAGTCATAAGTGAAAGAAACCTCATTCTGGCGTTTCCGAGGAGTTTTCGGTAAGCCGGAGGGCAGCTCATTGTCGTCACTGGTCCGGGTGTGACGGTGGCTCTCATGTTGCTGTTTTTTCAAAAGAAAATGAGGATCTAAATAAGCCAAGGGGTATGAAAACATTACTTTCTGGGTTATCCGTCGAGGTTTCTGCCTTGGCAAAGGTTCTAAATCGGAGGAAATAATTACCTCTTCTTCTACTGCCTGGCTGGCTCCCGTGTCATCCTGGTAATAGTCAGTGTCAATAAGGTTGTTAAAAAGCAGGCCAAGAGAGTCAAGGGCTACCTCCGACTCAGAGGCACCATCCAGCTTGAGGAGATCAGAAGCAGTTTGTTTCTTTTTGGATTTTCTGGTTGTCTTCTTGGTGGCTATTGCGACGTCTCTAGCTTTTTTGGTGGCCTCATGATCATATTTGGCTTTCCAAAAGTCAGATTTGGCCTGTAGGCGAATAACAGGTTGAAAAATCATGCAAGTACTTAACTACTGAAGAAAAAAGGAGTCAAGGGAATTTACCTCTGTTACCGGGTTAAGTTTGCAGAAAGGATTCAATCCTACTTTGCTGCAGTCTTCATATTTGCTGTTGACAAGAGTGGTTGACATCTCAACAATAGCTTCTTCAGTCAGACGAAGGGAGCTATGACGTAGTGGATCGTCCATTCCTCCGGTGTAATTGCACATCAAATCAGATCGGCGACTTAGAGGGATGATCCGCCATGCGATCCAACAGCGGATCAAGTCAACTCCTGTTAAGCCGTTCCCCAGTAAAGCTTGAACCTTTTTGATGGTTGGTTGAAGTTTCTTGTGCTTAGCAGCAGAGAGTTTGTCAGGGAGCGAATATTTAGCGTCAAGATGCTCAACACGATAACCCGGCATTGGTTTTTCATCAGCCGGTGACGTATCTTGGCAATAGAACCAGGTTTGATTCCAGTCCTTGGGATGACTTGGCAAGACTACTAGAGGAAAAACAGCATCTCGTCGGCGCTGAATTGAAATCCCACTAAGTTCTAAACTGGGGCCTTTGGTATACTCATTCTGGCGGTTCAAGTAAAAGTACTCTTGGAAGAGTTCAACAGTAAGTGCTTCTTGAAGATAAACCTCGCAGAAAACTTGGAAATTACAGATGTTTGAGATGGAATTGGGTCCAAGATCCTGTGGATGAAGATTAAAAAATGCAGAACATCTCTGAAGAATTTTGAGCCGGGCGGTGAAAAACCCCGATTCATATGGTCAGTAAAGACGATGACTTCACCATCCTTGGGCTGAGGTCTTTCTTCGGCCTGGTCAGGGGCGCGATAGGGCATAATGTTCTTCTCTGGTAGATGTCCAATGGTGACAAAATCCTTCAGGGTGTCATCAATGACTGTGGAAGGGACCCAGTTGCAAATTGTTGTTGTCTTTGGTGGCATGGTGAAAGGACAAGCTAAAAAGGAAGCACTAGTAGAAAAAGGGGCTTTGGTTCGGCCAGAAAAGAGCATTAGTACCGGTTGCATTACGAACCGGGACTAATGTGAGCATTAGTCCCGGTTCGAGCGGCTAGGGCACTGTATAGGCATTACTCCCGGTTCAAATGGGACCTTTAGTCTCGGTTGGTGCCACGAACCGGTACTAATGGGGTTGGGGTTAAGGCATTAGTACCGGTTCGTGGCACCAACCGGTACTAAAGGTTAGACCTTTAGTACCGGTTCGTGCCATGAATCGGTACTAATGGTGCAATTTTCAAATCCTACCCCCACCCCCGTGTATCGCCTTTTCAGTTTTGTAAAAAGCAAAAGAAAATGATAAGAACTTCAAAAGTTAAAATCCTTCGAGATGTATTTATGTTACTACATCTACTAGTTAGGAAAATTTAAAAACTTAAATTTGGACATGTTTTGCAAAAAGTGTAGGGAAAATATAAAATGGCTATAACTTTTGCATACGATGTTAGGAAAAAACGTATAATATATCAAAATGTTCAGCACGAAAATCCGCATCCGATTTTGACGGCCTATGGCCTGTTTGCAAATTTGTAGAATCCTCAAATTCCAAAAGGAAAAAAGTTATGCTCAAATTTCAGTTTTTAAAAAAAAATCATTAAATCTGGTCAAACTATGGTCAAACTACTTATTCAAGAAGTATTAGTGTTACTAAATAATTATTCAAGAATATTAGTGTTACTAAATAATTATTTCAGTTTTTTTGAATTTTGGTCAAATCTGGTCAAATTGTGGTCAAACAATGGTCAAACTACTTATTCAAGAAATATTAGTGTTACTAAATAATTATTGTTTTTTAGAACAATGGCTTTAAACTCAAACAGTGAAATGTGTGACTTCATGCTCAAGCTAAACTCCTGAGGGTTAATAGGATTGACATCTTACTATTGTCAGCAAACAAACAAGTGGAGACTTGGAAACGAGGGAGAATAGAACCCGGAAGTTAAGCGTGCTCAGGCTGGGGGAGTGGGAGGATGGGTGACCATCTGGGAAGTTAGATGATTTGGAATGATGAGGGGTGATTAGAGATTAAATTGAGCAGTGATGAGGGGAGATTAGAGGTTAAAATAATTCAAAAATTTAAAAATCGGGAAAAAATTCAAATTTTTTTTCCAAAAAAATCCTTTAGTATCGGTTGGTGTTACCAACCGGGACTAAAGGTGGACCTCCAGGCAGCGGCCACGTGGAGGGCCTTTAGTCCCGATTCGTATAAGAACCGGGACTAAAGGGGGGGACCTTTAGTAACGACCCTTTAGTCCCGGTTCCAGAACTGGGACAAAAGGCCCTTTTTCTACTACTGGAGTAATTTGCCGGTTCAAGTTAATTGGTGGAATTACAGGTTAAATGATTGCAATACAAATGCGTAATGGTGGCTTAAATAAGGGCTAATGATATATGAAGGAAAAATGAGCCGGCATGGTAAGCCGCCATGACTAAAGATATTCAAAAGTTGCCAGCGACAAAAAATTGGTTAAGTATTGAGGTAAACAAGTTTCACACACTGCAGATATTACTTTGGATCAACGACTGTTCAGAAAAGAAAAATAAATCTAGACCTAAAAGTCAGTACAGATGAGTTCATAAGCTTGTACAAGATTTTTCGTCCAAGAAAGGGGATCTACTGATACTGAAAGTGGAACTAAAACAACTACCGCATCAGTTTAATACCGTTTTCAGATCAAAGAGGTTCATGGTATAGCCTGGAGGGTGAACTACGATGAACTCCGACGAACTACGAAGAACACGAAGAAGCTTGCAAACCCTAGTGCGGATCTAAGGTACGAAGATAAAGCAGAAACTTACAGCTGCAGATCTGCTGTGGAGTGTCACCACCGTTATCTGGATCGACTCAGGTTGATGCAGCGGCCGAGGTTGCGGAAGACGAAGTGCTCTGCGATGGCGGTCGAGCTCGAGCGGCAGAGAGGTTGCGAGAGGAAGAAGATGCTGGAAAGGGGGAGAATGAGGAAGACCGGCCATGCCTATTTATAAGGAGACATGCTAACAGGCAGGCGCAAAAAACGAGGAAGGCAAATGAAAGTTATCCAGCTAGATGGACGCCTCGATTTTCGGAAAGACATTAAGATAAAGATCCGTTCAGGTGAGGTCGTGGTGGGTTTCCAAAATTTTCGGAGATGACGTCATGGCGGGTTACAAGGTTTTCACAGCAGTAGTAGATGGATTTTTTCTAAGTGTTGGAGATTGACATGAAAAAAGTTCAAATCAACCTGGGGCCTAATGTTGGGGATATGACTATCAGATATGACCCGCCCAGGAGGGGCCTGGTCAACCACAATGGTGGTTTACCTAAATGAAGACCAAGAGTATACAAGATGACGGAGGTTAAAATAATTCAGAAATTTAAAATCAGGAAAAAATTCAAAAAAATCAATTTTTTTCCAAAAGAATCCTTTAGTATCGGTTGGTGTTACCAACCGGGACTAAAGGTGGACCTCCAGGCAGCGGCCACGTGGAGGGCCTTTAGTCCCGGTTCTTATAAGAACTGGGACTAAAGGGGGGGGACCTTTAGTAACGACCCTTTAGTCCCGGTTCTAGAACCGGGACAAAAGGCCCTTTTTCTACTACTGGAGTAATTTGCCGGTTCAAGTTAATTGGTGGAATTACAGGTTAAATGATTGCAATACAGATGCGTAATGGTGGCTTAAATAAGGGCTAATGATATATGAAGGAAAAATGAGCCGGCATGGTAAGCCGCCATGACTAAAGATATTCAAAAGTTGCCAGCGACAAAAAATTGGTTAAGTATTGAGGTAAACAAGTTTCACACACTTCAGATATTACTTTGGATCAACGACTGTTCAGAAAAGAAAAATAAATCTAGACCTAAAAGTCAGTACAGATGAGTTCATAAGCTTGTACAAGATTTTTCGTCCAAGAAAGGGGATCTACTGATACTGAAAGTGGAACTAAAACAACTACCGCATCAGTTTAATACCGTTTTCAGATCAAAGAGGTTCATGGTATAGCCTGGAGGGTGAACTACGATGAACTCCGACGAACTACGAAGAACACGAAGAAGCTTGCAAACCCTAGTGCGGATCTAAGGTACGAAGATAAAGCAGAAACTTACAGCTGCAGATCTGCTGTGGAGTGTCACCACCGTTATCTGGATCGACTCAGGTTGATGCAGCGGCTGAGGTTGCGAAAGATGAAGTGCTCTGCGATGGCGGTCGAGCTCGAGCGGCAGAGAGGTTACGAGAGGAAGAAGATACTGGAAAGGGGGAGAATGAGGAAGACCGGCCATGCCTATTTATAAGGAGACATGCTAACAGGCAGGCACAAAAAACGAGGAAGGCAAATGAAAGTTATCCAGCTAGATGGACGCCTCGATTTTCGGAAAGACATTAAGATAAAGATCCGTTAAGGTGACGTCGTGGCGGGTTTCCAAAATTTTCGGAGATGACGTCATGGCGGGTTACAAGGCTTTCACAGCAGTAGTAGATGGATTTTTTCTAAGTGTTGGAGATTGACATGAAAAAAGTTCAAATCAACCTGGGGCCTAATGTTGGGGATATGACTACCAGATATGACCCGCCCAGGAGGGGCCTGGTCAACCACAATGGTGGTTTACCTAAATGAAGACCAATAGTATACAAGATGACGGTTCACAGTTAGGCTTATAATGGGCCCAAGCCCAGAGGCGGCTTAAGGCCCGTAAGTATAAACTGCCATGTATGAATAGACTTGTAATGTAAGGCATGTAAGATACGTCACTGAGCCAGACATGTTGCATGAGCCGGCTGGGACTCTGTAGGCCGCAGGGCATCAACCCGTGTATATAAGGGGACGACCCGACGGCGGCTTAAGACAAGAAGCAATAGATCGAGAGCCAGGTTACGCGTATTCGCTCCTTGGTCATTGAAACCTAGCAATACCATATCAACTGGACTAGGCCTTTACCTTCACCGCAAGGGGCCAAACCAGTATAAACCTCTCGTGTCCTTTGTCCCGTTTAACCCCTTTAAGCTTCCTAGTTGCGATGGCTCCACGACTAAGTCCTTTCACTAGGACATCTGCCGTGACAATTCCATGACAAGAACGATAATCACGAGGACATGTGTAAATCATAGGAGACCAGTGAATCCATTCCACATCAGAGCCTAAGAAGCTTCACACCAGGATCAAGGCAAGCCCGAAGAAGCACTGCAACTAGCTGGCATTAGAGTTCAGCGATGATGCCCTGAAGAGGGTAACGACACAAAGTGCCACCACCATCGAGCCCAAAACAAAGGGCTAAGGTTTTAAACCGGTAGGCAGCCATGAAAAGGAAACCCATGGCGACGCCCCAAGGGGTAAGTGACAGCCGCAGACATCACCATCGTTGGCCTCAAAGCGCAGAGCTTCCACCTGAATACTCCCCAATGCCAACATAGGCACAACCGGACCCGACTCCACCAGAGGGAGAGGGGCTGCATGGCCAGCACTACACCTCCAGATCCAGACCAGTGAGATGCTACCGCCGGATCCACGACGACGATGCAGTGGCCAAGAGTCTTCCCCTCCTTTGAAAAAAGAGTGTTTCTCTCCTCTTATGCACTAGTTGCAGGGGAAAGATTCAAGGGAGAACGGTTTACACTACCCTATTCATAGAAAAGAAAAAGGAAGAGTTACAGAAAACTGGTTGTGACATGAGTACATATGTTGAACAGGAAACTTGATATCCACGCCATTTTTTTATCAATATCATCTGGAAAGACATATATTACACCGGCTCCAATGTTTTCTTGACAAACATAAATAAGCGCTAAATTTTGCTACTTGGAGAGGGACGGGGAAAATGCTCTCCGAAACAAAACAAAACAAAACAAAAAACCTTGCTCCCATGATGCACCCCGCGCGTGTCATGGGAGACCTTGTTCCGCCGCTGAGGCCCCTCCTCCTCTCTTGGCCGCCCCTCCTTGCCACCGCTGGAGAGCGTCCGCGGGGCGAAGCCCTTGTGGCGCTAACGGCGGCAGGTCTCTTCTCCTTCTTCCCCTACTCAGGATCTTGGTGGTATGGGATGGCTGCGTGGTGTGGGGGAGTGGGATCTGGCGGGGCTCCCGGCAGTGGGGTGTGCGGACACATGAGATGTAGGACAGGGAGGCAGTGGTACGGCCCAAAAACGGATGTGCACTCGACACAGTGGCAATGGTGGTGCACCGGGCACAGCTGGGCCCGGTCGGTGGTGGTGGATGTCATTCCGTGGGAGGTGGAGTGGGGCTGCTCTAGTTGGCGGGATGTGGTTCCATGTGGTGTTGCATTCCCCTCCGTGTGTGGTGTCAGACTAAGGGCCTGCTCTCCTTCGACGGCATGGGTGGTGGTTGGGCGTAGTGACAAGATCGATGGACTATGGTGTAGGCGAGGCGGCACGGGGACCTCTAGTGGCTGACGGCGGTGGCTGGCCATTGCTTGCTAGGGGTGGTGTGAGCTTGAATATATTCATCACAAACTTGGTATCGTCTCTCAGCTCCGTCTCGGTTGCCTTCCCTTCTTTCTAGCTTGGTCACCAACGACATTGCCATGTAGTTGCCCCCTCTCATGTGCAGGTGCCAATCAATGACGAAGCTTCCCTTGACTGAGCTCATTATAGTTTGGTTCTGGTGTCCTCGGATCGTGTGATCTTCCGGATGGCAATGGCGTCAGTCTCACTTTATCCCTCAGGTGGGCATCTTCACCTTTCGATGGATCATCGACTTTCGTGCCAAGGCGAGGGGGCAGGGAGCCCCATTCAGAGATGGAGGAGGTTGACATCGAGACGGCCAACACTCATCGAAAGGCGTTCCTTCGACCACTCCATCCGTTTCCCCAAGTTCTTACTGGTGTCTGGTGGCTTGCTCACTTTGGAGGGCTTCTTCGACCTCTAGCTGCAATAGTGCTATAGTTTCCACATCTTTCCTAGTAGTTTTGTTGAAGCCTGTTAGCTATTTACACAACCATATGTATCATCGTGCTATTTTCTCCTTTGGTTTCTTTATTGGTTGATGTAATGCTGGTCGGTTGATGGCATCCTTAATTCAAAGTCAGGCTATTCCTGATATTTTGTTCTAAAAAAGAATTATTCATTTGATTGTAGTCCCTAACATGCTTTTGTACTTTTTTGTGCTTTCGAGAAGTGATTACACTAGTAGAAAAGGGGGCTTTGGTCCAGACCGGGTAAGCCCATTAGTCCCGGTTCAGTCCAGAACCGGGACTAATGGGTGCATTTATCCCGGTTCGTGCGGCTAAGGCATTAGTCCCGGTTCACCTGGGCCGTTTAGTCTCGGTTCGTGCCACGAACCGGGACTAAAGGGTGCGATGCCCATTAGTCCCGGTTGGTGTCACCAACCGGGACTAATGGGCTTTGAGGCATTAGTACCGGTTCATGGCACGAACCGGTACTAAAGGTCCCATTTTCAAACTCCTGTGATATGTGGTCTAGTTGTTGGGAAAATTTACAAATATGAATTTCGACTTTATTTACAAAATCTCTCTGGAATTTGTAAAATGGGCATAACTTTTGCATACGAATTCGGATTAAAAAGTTTTTTATATGAAAAATCATCTACTCAAAAAGTACATCCTACGGCCTGTTTACAAATTTGTAGAATCCTCAAATTCCAAAAGGAAAAAAAGTTATGCTCAAATTTTAGTTTTTTTAGATTTTCATTAAATCTGGTCAAACTATGGTCAAACTACTTATTCAAGAAGTATTAGTGTTACTAAATAATTATTCAAGAATATTAGTGTTATTAAATAATTATTTCAGTTTTTTTGAATTTTGGTCAAATCTGGTCAAACTGTGGTCAAACAATGGTCAAACTACTTATTCAAGAAATATTAGTGTTACTAAAAAATTATTGTTTTTTAGAACAATAGTTTCAAACTCAAACAGTGAAATGTGTGACTTCATGCTCAAGCTAAACTCCTGAGGGTTAATAGGATTGACATCTTACTATTGTCAGGAAAACAACAAGTGCAGACTTGGAAACGAGGGAGAATAGAACCCGGAAGTTAAGCGTGCTCAGGCTGGGGGAGTGGGAGGATGGGTGACCGTCCCGGAAGTTAGATGATTTGGAATGATGAGGGATGATTAGAGATTAAATTGAGCAGTGATGAGGGGTGATTAGAGATTAGAGGTTAAAATAATTTAGAAATTTGAAAATAAAAAAATTTCAAAATTTTTTAGAAAATTTCCTTTAGTACCGGTTGGTGTTACCAACCGGGACTAAAGGTGGACCAGCCACGTGGAGGGCCTTTAGTCCCGGTTCTGGTTTGAACCGGGACTAAAGGGTCAGGGCATTAGTACCGACCCTTTAGTCCCGGTTCAAGAACCGGGACTAAAGGCCCTTACGAACCGGGACTAAATGCCCTTTTTCTACTAGTGTTAGAGCATGTTCTCTGCGTCATTGCAATGCACACAACCACCTTTATTAAAGTTGATGCAAGACAATGAGGCCAAGCTCGTACTTTTCTATGCTAATAATGCATACCGGGAAGAAGTAAAAAAAACATTAACCCCAACTCATATTTCATGTCATCTCTGTGATCATACGTGCACACGCAAGACAATTTGACAAATGGACTAAAAAGAGATGGATTAAGAATACAGTGCTAGTTAAGTGTTATTTTCAGCTCATTGTGGTACATGGATGGTGGTTCCTTTTTGCTCGGTTATCCGAGTCATAGTGAAACCGGACATTGGGGTTGTACGAGAAGAAGACCTACCATCCTCTCTGTTACATAACAATTAAAATAATAATATTCTTGTATACATGTATAAAATTTGTAGCTTCTGCGGCTACAAGAACTTTGCTTGCTGCTGGAAAGATCTATTTGTCCCGCACTTCTTTTGATTTTGCCGATAGGAAAATGTAGAGCCCAGCAATCACCACTGTTGTGCCGAACAAACTGCACATGTAGAAGAAAGAGGAACATGTCAACTCACTTTTGGCCAACTATAGTAATTATAAAGAAGTAAAACCTTTTACTTGAATCGGAAAGATGGCACAGGGAGAAGAGGGAGAAGAAGCGAGAAGGGACAAACCTTCCTGTCGTAATCTCGTCGCCTATAAAGATGGAGTCCAACAAAACAGTGAATACCACTGACAATGGGCTGAACATTGGAGGATATGCTGGGCCTCGCTTGGCCACAACCCATGAGTTCAAGCTATACTTCCCCGCCGTTGCAAGTGCCCCCTACATCAAATAATTTTCATGTTGATTTCCTAGTGAATAAGTTTCCATCCAGGTTTTTCATTTACCAGTGATTTTTAAAATTTTGGCAAACCAGTTTCAAAGAAATTTTGTGCTGCTTAGATTCAAATATGTCTCGGATTGTAATATGGTTTTACGGGTGTTTGCTAGACCCATTTACTCACGGAGTAGAAGATGGTCAGAAGGTTGAGATCCCATCCTAGCTTCCATGCGCTCTTGTCCCTACTCAATATTATTCCAACTAGTGCTGTTTGAAATCCTCCAACCAAGCATGTCACCATGGACGACCAATATTTGTATGGATACACCTTCATAACCTTTGACTGCATGGAAATAATGAAATTATTTCAAGCTATAATTTCAACTAACAAAAACAATATATGAAGATAGAAAATGAATGTTCTAATTGTCCCAATCTCATGCCGAACTCCTCCTAGCATGCAACAAGATCATCGCCAACTCATTCATGACATGCAAAGAAAAGCATTGCTAGTTATATACATGCTTTTTTTATTGATTTATTAGATGCACACTGATTACTCAACCAATTAAAATCATGGTCAACGATGAACACATATAGAAATGGTCAACGATGAACACATCTAGAACCAATGTTCAGGCTGTGTATACTTCAAAGGTTGTAGTTTTGGTACTGGTACGGCGGTAACTTCATAATTAATGGATGCTAACTAGGGAAAAGGATATTGTCGGAACATACCCATATATGATCTAGTTTGAAAGCTCTTATCAATACAAATTAAGCTGACAATGAAGACGGATCTCAAATTTTTTGGTACGTTTAGGGAGATAAAATAGTTTGAAGATTAAATGTACCAACAATTATGATGATGTCATCACTTCAGCCTCTTAATGCATGCATGCAAGTATATCTCTCCCATACTATCTTTCCTCTCCTATCATCATGTCTACCTAGTCCAATTCTAAATAATTTAACAGACTTAACAAAAAAGAAGAGGATAGCAGCAACAAGTCATTGCATACTCGGTCACCTGAATCAGGTACCAGCAAGCAAGTGTGATGCTGCTGCCTACCAAGAATATTGTTCCTCTTAGATGATTGCCTGCAACCTCTGTCGTGTTTTGCCCCATGTGGTGCAGAATAGGTTTCCAAAGATGCAGTGTCTTGCCCTTGTAAAGGCTAATGAGCATTGTACCTCCAACCGAGAGCACAACGCCTACGACCTTTAGTGATCCAGCTATGCTCCAGATTTGCAATGTCTCCATTCTAATATGTGCAGGCATATCACATACGTGTTTTGGAAAATAAGATAGAATAGTGGTTATTGATTATCAAGAAGTTGATTTTGGGTCTGGCAAATCAAGACCGATGTTTATTGTGAATGAATACATGAATAATGAAATAACTTTGGTACCTGAAGACGAGCGAGAGAATGAACGTGACCAGTGGAATTATGTTCAAAAAGATGACGGCATAAGCTGGCGTTGTATCACGGAGACCATAGTAGTATAGGCTCATTGGCACTGCGTACCTACATACATGACATGTAGTTCATGTGATCCAATATTTTGTTCACACAATTCATCCTCTAATCAGTATGCATTAGATTGAAAGTGGCTACTTTTATCTCAATTTCCTTCGTGGGGTACTTAATTTTCTCTCTAATCGAAGCTCTTTGCAGCCAACCACTATGTATACACACGATTGACCTACAGAACAAGTGTACCCTATTACTAATCACTATAATATAGAGTCTTTGACTTGGTTCATATTTTGGTCAAGCATCTAACTGAAGTTTACTCATAAGACACTCTTTTGAGATTTTTAACATGCATGGCTTTAAGAGTAGACCTTGCTAGAGACCAATTGTATCCCGTTACTAATTATTATAACATGTCGATTTTAACGTATCATGAGTTCATTTGCTGGTCAAGCATCTAACCGAAGTTTACTCATGAGATACTCTTTAGGAGATTTTTAACATGCATGGCTTTAAGAGTTGACCTAGCTAGAGAACAATTGCACCCCGTAATAATCACTATGATATGGTGGCTTTGACTTATCACGAGTTCATTTGCTAGTCAAGCATCTAACCGAAGTTTGCTCGTGAGATACTCTTAGGATGTTTTTAACATGCATGGCTTTAAGAGTGGACCTAGCTAGAGAACAATTGCACCCCATTACTAATCACTATAATATGGAGGCTTTGACTTGATATCATTTGCTGGTCAAGCATCTAACCAAAGTTTGCTCAAGAGATACTCCTTAGGAGATTTTTTTTAACCTGCAAGGCTTTAAGAGTTCGAGATGAAGTACAAAAGTAGGGAACACACACATTGGAGCCCACGTCTCCCGTTGCTATGTTGACTTGATAGATAACAACATCATTATAATTTATATTTCCACTACAGCGCGACGTATGGGGAACGATTCGCCCTACAAAATCACCGATAATTTAAAAGCTGCATTGTCGGTACCGATAAGAAAAAAGAACAAACTTGACAATGTCTCGCAGTTTTATATAGTACCACTGCAGTTGAGAAGCCGGAGGCTATAACCCGTGGATTGAAATAATAGGTTTGTGCTACACTTGTGCCAGAAGTAGAGTGCCCAACACAAGTGTGCTTAAATTACCAGTATAGTAACTGCATGTTGTGGAGATAACACACTTTCAACAACATCGTTATATAGTATGTAGTTTATAATGTTACAATTGTATCTTAGTATGTAGTTGAAAGGCCCAATCCTATATCTTGCGGATAGAAAACAATAGGTTTGTGCTTCACTTGTGCCCACAAGTGGAGTCCCCAAGACAAGTGTCGTCTCAAATGCTTGTTTAATTGACTGCATATGTTGTGCAGGAGCTAACAAACTTTTAATTAATCGAGAATGTAGGAGAAGCTAGTACAGTATGCATATATAAAAGGACATCGAGAGATCGGCCAGCTGCATGAGTAGTGCGATGTGCTAGCTTCACTGAGATCCACGTTGTCTGCCACTGAAATTAAGTATATCACTGAACCTGAAGCTGGGACGTAGTGGCTCGTTTGGAGTTTTGGACGTGGCCTAGACCAGGACATAGGCGGTATCACGCACTAAACTAATAGCCTGCATTTAGTTAAGGGGGTCATCCAGACCGAGTCTCCCGTGGTCTTGCTACGTCCGCCCTGGCTAAGGCGTGCATGCATAGATCGAGGCAGTACCAGAGCAACGTAACGAAAAACAGTTCATGGCAACTATTTGCGCGTCGACAGCATGCAGGTGCGATGTATGTACTGACTGTCCGGTCAAAATGTATGTACTGACTGCGTACCCGATGAAGGCGTTGAGAAAGATCCATCCCGTTGCGTGCCAACCCATCTCCCTCCACTTGCCCCTGCATGTACGCGCACAAACGGAATCCACAGCTAGATTAGCTGGTTATATAAAATCCATGAGGGATCAGGACACCGTCAATGATGAGTTGGAAGATACGTAGTTTTTTGCATGGGAAGACACTCAATGACACTTACATCCAACAATTACGAAAGACACTCAAAGAAAATAGTAGCGGGTACAACAGAAAGATAACAAGAAACAAAACAAACAGTAAAAGTAAAATTACATTGAAAACCATACTTGCCATCTACTTCCTGCTATTATACGCTGTCCGCCAAATTTTGAAAATTGCACTGAACGGGTAGTAAAGGAAATGAACATTTACATGCAGCCTCACCATGCCAGACTTTGAAGATCGCAATAACGACTCGTAGATAGAAAAAGGATATAGTAACCACTAAAGGAACATCGGTTGGAGATCACCTCACACAACATGGCTTGCAATCTTTCACCACTAGTCTATAGGGTTGGGGAAACTAGACTGTACCGCACGGCATATTGAAAGAAGAGGTCGAAGTAGCCATACCAAGAGCTAGTCAATTGTTTCTTTTAATTGAAACAACAACTGCCAAGATTCAACAATAGCCAACAGGCTTTGGTAACACCTACCCTTACATGCTCTTCGTTGACGTTGGACCAGACATTGTCTAGGCAGGGAGAGGTCGAATCATTAATTCTACAGTTACGGGCTGCACCCTACGGGCATACGTGTCTCAATTTTAATCCCGCTCCACCCCTGATTTTCAACTGTGGGGCCTGGTGCTTTCCAGTCAATTCAAAACCACCACCTCGCGGATGCCGCCAAGGACCTAACAGCGCTGCTATACACACAACGACTGTGTGGCCGATGCCTGCACGATTATTACGTGGCAGCACCAAAAGTGAGCGTGCACGCAAGAGCGGTGTTGGGGAGAAGGTGAGATAGGATTTTCAGCACCCGGGTGCCCCTACACCCTCTATGAACAGTAAATTCAAAACAGATTTAAAAATCAAAAAAGTCTGAAACTTTGGGACATCGAACATGATCAAACTTTTTATGATCTTGCAAAGTTTTAGCTAAAAATAGCATTCGAATAGCCCTCAAATAAAAAAACAAAATCATTGTTCGAACTTTAAGTACATTTTTGAACGGTGATTTTGGTTTTTTGTGAGGGCCCCATGAAGGTTATTTGTTGCTGAAACTTTGCAAGAACATCAAATCTTTGATCCCTCAAAGTTTCAGGATTATTTTTTAAAAAAGTCATTTTTTTTATTAATTTACTTTTCATGAGGGCGTAGGGGCACCCGGGAGCTGTTACGCATTTCTTGGAGAAGGTGTCATTCGCAGGTTATGCGTAGACTGTCGTCCGTGGAGGAATTTCCAGGAACTAAATCTGAGCGAAATAAGGACCCACTAGAATGAAGAGAAACGGACATGTCCCCTACTTGTCTTGCCACCGACACGGCCGCCGGACAGGAGAGAGGAGGGGCAAAGAGACGACGGTCTGGAGGAGAGGACCTTGGGTGGCAGAAGGGTGTTGGGAGCGAGGAGAACCGGTGTGCGAGAGGAGAATTTCAAAGAGCCCGGGTGGCAGTTTTTAAAGTTAGAATAACTGAAAACTAAGTGTAATTAATTGACGGTAAATAGATAGATAAGCATGCCGCACTCACGTACTTTTCGAAGATGAGCGCCAAGGGGAGGATGAAGGCGGCGCCGAAGAGGCTGCGGTACGCGAGGAGGGCGAATATGAACATGCCGCCGCCGATGGACACCTTGGACAGCAGGATCATCCCCGTGATGAAGAGCTGCACCAGCACCATGGACGCCGGGGCCTTCCACTCCCACCCCGCCACCTTCTTCGTCTCTGCCGCCTTGGGCTCCGCCTTGATGTCCACCTTGATGTCCGCCTTGATGTCCATCAGTCACCGGCGATCGTTGCAGGCTTTGCAGCCGGCTCGATTGAAGGATCTCCGGCTGTATATCTATGGACTACAGGTGGTGGACAGGGCGCCTATCCTACCTTGCTTGTTAGCAGCTAGCTAGCTTGGAATGAGGCTGAAACTTGAGGCTGCGTACGCACGTAGATATAGGAGCGGGCTCGTGCAATTCGATGCTCGCCTGCCTCGGGTGCATACGTCAGTATGGATGTGAGAGAATTTGGCCCTGCATGTGAAATGTGGTTTTCCTCATGATAAACGCATCGTACGAGCCGATCTGCTGTGACAGCCTCACGATCGTCATGCACACAAAATGCTTGCATGGGTCATGCACACGTACACCCGAATGGTGATCTGCACTGGACCGAAACGTACGTTGCGTAGTACATAAGTGGTAAACAAGTTATGTTTGATATGATCCCAAACGATCGAACGAGCGTACGCATGCTCGTGCAAGGTAATTTGTCAAATGGACTGGGGAGAGATGGATTAAAACTGCATTGCCAAGTAAGTGATGTTGTCATCTCTCTGTGGCTTACATGGATGTTCGGACCGACCGTTGAGGTCCTAAAAAAACCGTGTGGTCTTCCATCTAATGTATTATGATCTTCATGTATACAAGTACAAATTTTGTCCTTCTTGTAGCTATATACAAGAACTCTGCCTGCCAACGATGAGATCTATTTGTCACGTACTTCTTTTGATTTTGCCCATAGGAAAGTGTAAAGCCCGACAAGCACCATTGTTGTACCGAGCAGGCTGCAAATATAGAATAAAGAAGAACAATTTCATTTATTTTCTATTCAACAAGACTGGAAGAAGAAGCGAAGCGACGTACCTTCCAACTGTAATTTCATTGCCTATGATGATGGAGTCCAGCAAAATTGTGAATACCACAGACAATGGGTTGAACATCGGAGGATATGTTGGGCCTCGCTTGGCAACAGCCCATGAGTTCAGGCAATATTTCCCTGCTGTTGCAAGTGCCCCCTACACCAAATGATTTCATGTTGATTTCCTAGTGAATAATCGTACATCCACTTTTTTCAATTACCAACTGATTAATTAAATCCTCAATGAATAATTCCAAATAAACTCTGAGTTTCCTAGCTTCAAATGTATCTCAGGTTTTTGCAAAAGAAACATGTATCTTATATTGTAGTCTATTTTTTACATTGATATTTTGTGAGATCAAACGACTCACCGAGTACAAGATAGTCACAAGGTCGAGATTCCATCCTAGCTTCCATGCGTTCTTGTCTGTATTCAATATTATTCCAACTAGTGCTGTTTCGAATCCTCCAACCAAGCATGTCACCATGGATGAGCAATACTTGTATGGATATACCTTGAGAACCTTTGACTGCAACAACATGTTATTATTGCTCTATGCTCCAGTTTCTACTAACAGAAATAACCAAAACTTTTAAAACCAAACATTCTAGTTATGGCTCTACGGTGGACAACCCAATCACGTGTTGAAGTTCTTGCATGCAACAAGACTATCATGAGCTCAATCATCACATGCAATTAAAAGCATTACTATTTACACACAGGGAAACAATGGTTGCTAGTTGCACAAATGGAACAACAAGCACAACGAGATCAATGAATTAAAAGCTGGTTTCGATAATAAATATGGCTTCCTGCTTAACCATTTCCTCAGCTTAGAAATCCATTTTCACCATCAGCCCAAGTACCTCAAACTAGACTGGACTTGGGTATTATTTCAGCAAACTATTTTACACTCGTTTATTACCACGTGGTAAGTTATCATCCTTTTTTGTAACATGTTGCCATGCCATCTAGTAAGTACACTGTCGGCATGTTGGTAAAAATTACCAAATAGCTAATCTGGTAAGTGCATCCTCACACTTCTCATTATGGTAAATATCACAAGCCAGTGTGATAATTACATCACCACCATGTTAGTGACTAACACTAACATTGACCATGATTATTGATACATCAAGTTTTCACCAAACATCATAGTAAATACTCCATCTGTAAACTGATATAAGATCTTTTAGATCACTAAGTAGTGACCTAAAAGATCTTATATTAGTTTTAGAGGGAGTACATCATTATCATGATAATTACATCACTACTATGTTGGTAAGTAAGAGTACCGAAACATAGTGGCGAGTAACTATCATCACACCATATAGCAGTAACAACGTGATTACTGCATCAACATTATTGTAGTATTGTTTATTTATAAATTAGTACTATAAATACAGTGCAAACTTCTAGGGGCACTAACTAGTGGTGTCCATGATATATCACCTCTCTGTATATATGAGATTACACGTGTACACAAAGTGATGAATACTCTTTGGGTGACGCATCTAGAACAAAACATGATGCCATTATCCTCTCAAACTAACCAAGTGAAGTGAAAGTAGGCAATGTTGGTACTAATATGATGATTACTTACAAGATATTGTATGGAAAGTTTTAATGCAAAATATATTGTGACGGCTGAAATGGCTCAGGGCGTGAGAGGGCTGGGTTTAGGGTTAGTTTTACTGTCCAAATGAGCTACATCTCCCTAGTCGTATACTAAATAATGTAACGTACTTAACACAAAGAACGAGGGATACCAGCAACATGTCACTGCATGGACGGTCACCTGGATCAGGTACCAGCAAGCATGTGCGAAGCTGCTGCCTACCAAGAATATTGTCCCTCTTAGTTGATTGCCTGCACCCTCAGCTGTTTGTTCCTTGGGGTGGATCTTCAGGATGGGATCCCAGAGATGCAACACCTTGCCCTTGTAAAGGCTGATGAGCATTGTGCCTCCAACAGAGAACAGAATGGCTGCAATCTTCAGTGATCCGACCACACTCCAGATTCGCAATGTCTCCATTCTAAATGTTCATGCATACCACATACATGGGTTGGAAAATAAGATAAAAATATAATGAAAGTTGATTAGCAGTTAGAACATTTGAATCCATCGCCCCGAGTTTGCATCCATTTGTGGGTTGTCAAGGAGTTGATTTAAATAAATGCTAATTTATTATGAACGCATGAATAATGAAGAAATTTGTTACCTGAAGACGAGCGACAGGATGAAGGTGGCCAGCGGAATTAGGTTCATAAAGATGACGGCGTAAGATGGTGTTGTGTCACTGAGGCCATAGCAGTAGAAGCTCATCGGCACTGCGTACCTGTATATTATGTTCATTTAATTAGTTCATAGAAGTATATATTGTTTAGACTAGTATTTTGTTCACGCAGATGGCCCTCTTAAGGCTCTAAAATCAGCTATGTATTAGCTTAAACTTTTTAGAAAAGGAGGTTAAACGCCCGGCCGTTGCATAAATTAATGCATGCAGCCATCTTTATTAATTATTTCACAAAGGTCTGACAAGAATATACATCATCCACGCAAAGCCATCACTCACACTTACAGACTCGATAATGTGGAGTGCTCTCACTGCCCATATCTAAAACCGTTGTCGTCGTCGATCCATCCACATAACGTATCGGGACCAACAGTCGGTGTAGGCTACCTAAAACGCACACCACATGCACACGTTTTAGAAGCGGTCATCATCATCGGACCACTGACCCATCTTCAGGAGAGAGGTCATCATCATCCTTGCCACTTCGGACATCCGTCGACGCCACAACGGTGCCCAACAGCGCCACCGCCCCGCGCTCGTCCGTCCAGACGCGAAGACTCTAGAAGATCTGTCGTGCGTAGCAACTGCCAACCAGGCATCACCCAGCGTAGAACCTATCGGCCAGGCATGACTTGATAGCTCCACTGAAGCTCCGTGCAAGACGAAGCCGCTCCACCTCCTGCCTCTGTCTTCCAGCGCTGCTCCACAAACGATACTCCCAAGAGAGAAACGGCACCGTAGTATCGCCATCGTCCGATCTGGAAGACCAGATCCTAGGGTTTTTCCCGAAGCAGCACGAGTGGGTCGACAACAGTTACACGACGATGCCTTCATCAAGGTAACGACGCAAAACGCTGACATCGCCCGCCTACGCCTCGGTTTTCACCGACAACTATATGTCTCCCCGACTCGTATCCGGGACTAGATGATGAATCTCGAGATTCGACCACCCAACCGCATGCCGACCACCTCTGACGGAAGAGATGACCACCATCGCCAGTTGCACCGGTCAGAACAGATATAACCAGAGGTGCCGCAGACGCGACCACTAGACCCTCCACGCCGCCGCCACCGCCGATCCAAAGGCGGATGGTGCGCCGCTGCCGCCAACGACTGCAGCGCCGCCGCCGCCCGAACAGGGCTGGCCGCCACGCCCGCAGCCCACGCCGCCTCCGACAACGCCCCCATCGCCGTTGTGTCGATCGGATCGGGCGCACCTTCACACGATTCGGGGCCCCACACAACCTAGAGCCACGGGAGAGAGGCGATGTCCTCCGCCACCACCGTCGGCCCCCGGGCTTAGACCGGCGGCGGCGGAGGGAGGGGAGGAGGGAGTGTGAGCCCCCGGCGGCTGGGTTTAGGGCACCACCCGAGTCACCCTAGCGGGGACGACACGGGAGCTGCGGGGTTTCGTTTGCGTGTCTTAAATGAAAGTGACTACTTTTCTCTTTTCTTTTGTGAGGGGCTGAGGGGTACGGTTATGTACGACTGAAGCTCTCGTCATCCAAACACTATATGTCTACTATATAAACATATAGCTGACTTGGAGAGAATAATGTACCCTAGCACTAATCACTATAGTACGGCGGTTGACTTATCACAAGTTCATTTGCTAGTCAAGCATCTTATCGAAGTTTGCTAATGGGAGATCCTTTTTAGGAGATTTTTAACCTGCACCAGAAATAATGTCTTAAAGAGTTCAGGGGGGTACAACATCAATCGTTATAAAGTCAATTACATAGTTAGTGGCGCTATATCATTTGCACGTCAACATGCGCGCAGGTGCAATGTACTAACTGCGTTTGGACCCTGGACTGATTGATGAACAAACGTACCCAATAAAGGCGTTGAGGAAGATCCATCCCGTGGCGTGCCAGCCCATCTCCTTCCACTTGCCCCTGCATGCGCGCAACCGAAACCCACAATACCATGCATGGGATCAGAACTGGCAACTGTTTTCGTTTCCAGTTTCAGTGAAGGCGTTGAGGAAGATATGAAATCTAAGGATACTTAAGAGTGAATACCTTTCGTAGATGAGCGCCAAGGGGAGGATGACGGCGGCGCCGAAGAGCCTGCGGTAGGCCAGGAGCGCGAAGATGAAGATGCCGCCGCTGATGGACAGCTTGGAGAGCAGGATCATCCCCGTGATGAACAGCTGCACCAGCACCATCGACGCCGGCGTCCTCCACTCCCACCCCGCCGCCGGCTTCTCCCTATCCGCGCCGATGTCCATCGATCGTTGCAGCCGATCGACCGCCGGCTCGCCGTGTATATATGGTGGGCAGGGCCGCCTATCTTGCTGCTGCTAGCCAGGGAAGCATGCACTGAAACTTGGGAGTATATATGCACGCACATAGGGGCCGGCGGATCCGTGGTCTCGTGCAGCTCGATGCTACCCTGCCTCCGGTCAGAGGGAGGGAGGGGGAAAGGGAAGTGAATTTTGCCCTGTGGTGGGTGTCCCCCTGATAAACGCATCGTATACGAGTCCGTTGTAACAACCTCAAGATGGGTCATGCGTATTGCATACACCAGTCGGCCGGTCTGCGGCACCGGGCCGTGACGTCTTCCCGGTTTACAAACGGTTTAGATTTTTCTTGGGGTTCTGACAAAGGCTCCAGCCACGCTTGTTGGTTTTCGCAAACAAAAAAAAAGGTATCCATGCAACTTTTTTTTTTCAAACATGGCACAAACGCAGATACTTAGAAACACATGCATACACTAGGCTACGGTCACATGCACGCACATTCTATCCCTACGAGCACCTTCGACAGGCTAATCCGGTAGGTCTTGAGATTGACGAAGTTGCCACAGGCACCTCGCTAACGACGGCACGTCGCTTATACCACTAAAAGAATAAAACTATTAAATTCTAGAATAAGTCCAGAAAAGTGCAAGCACCCATGCCAAATCTAGAACTTAAACCTTGGTCGGCAGGTTCCATTCCACCAAAACCTGGTTCGAATTGTCTTTACAGTTTTTACAGTGAAACCTTACCGAAAACTACTTATCAATTATTTCTGCTCCTCGTTAGGTTCAACACTCTTACTTATCAAAAACGCTATGATAGATCCCTTACACTTGTCGGTCATCAGTCGGCGTGGGGGCGGGCGCAGTGGCCTCATCACCGACGCGTGGAGCGCCAGGGGTAGGTCGGGCCAGAGAGCGAGCTCATCTGTGCAGAGGCCCCAAGGGCCTACTTAAACGTGTCGTCCTCGGTTCCTCATCCTTGACCACGGGATGCTGCGGTGGCTCGGGCACTAGAGCATGCACGCGGTGGTGCTGGAGCACGTGCACGCGCGAAGCATGAGCAGCAGCGTTGGTCGTGCTCGTTGTCGAACTAGGTGTCCTAGTAATTAAGGCGACTCCTTGAAAAAAATGAAATCATCAAGGAGGTCGTTCCGCGGTAGTGCCCAATGGCGGCGGATCTTTGCCGCCCGTGCGCGACCGGAGGCCAGAACTGCTGGTGCTGGAACCCTTTTCGGGTTCAATTCCACAGCTTTGCATCGGCGAGGGGAGGAGTGGGCGTGGATCCCCTCCACCTACACGTGTGGACACAAAAACGATAGAAAACGACAAATGTGTCGCCTCATTGGGGCATGGTTTATGTCCACGTGGATAGAACGGACGCGAGCAGACGGAAGTGCATACCTGCGTTGGTGTTGCCCTAAGCGGCCGAGTGATACGTTTTAAAGGTATCTATAATTTTTTATTGTTTTATGCTATTATAATATCACTTTTTATGCAACTGCATCTAATCCCAAAATTGGTATAAATTGCTATCAAAAGTATTCAAAAGTGATATTATAATAGCATGAAACAATCAAAAAATATTCAACTATATATCATGGACGTAATGCCTATATAAGATTATACCATGAACGATCATAATCATAAATATAAATATTAAAATTTAATCACTGCCCAACTGTAATTTTTTCGCCACACCTGGCTTGAATGCTTGTAGAGATGTCACTGTTGAATCTATGGCCCCAGGGTCCATCTTCTTAGAGTGAAAACTTTGCCAAAAATATTATTTCCTTGTTTTACCTTTTTCTATTTTATCTATCTATCAATTCCTAGCATAACTTGTAATTTAATCTTGTAACTAGCAAGACAAGAAGCATGACATTCTTCTTGACGTGTTGGGAACAATTTTGTCTTGTGTTTTGGTACCAATGACTTTCCTGGAAGGACTCCTTCTAGTTCGATAAAACTTGATTCACTACCAAGTCAAATACTTATTGCTAGGTTACTTCATCCTTATACTTGAATTACCCAACCACTCTGATGAGAGAGCAAGCGACGAGCCACCCAGTCCTTTAGGCGCATAGGTCACTCAATAGCGACCTAACGTGTACCCCCTTGCTCCCCGCCTCCCCGCTATGTTCACATGGCTGGCCCAATAACTTCCTTTTATGTTTCAACCTGTCCAAACAGGATTTTGTGTGTGTTTTTCCTTTCCTTTTTTATTTTTTCATATTTGTTCATTCCTTTCAATTTCCCCTTTTCATTTTCTTTTCTCTTCCGACTTTCATTATTCCTTTTTTCGTGTTTTCTTTTATTTTTCTTTTTTCTTTTTCATTTTCATTTTCATTTTTCCTTTTTTTACTTCTTTTCTGTTTCCTTTTTCATTTAGCGAACAACTTTGAAACTCGTGTACATTTTTTGAAATAATGAGTATTTCCTGTATTCATGCACATTTTTATGAAATTTTGAACAGTTTTTAAATCCGTGAACATATCTTAAAAATTGTGAAATTTACTTTTTTGAAACTTGTGAACAATGTTTTGAATCAGGGAATAATTTTTGAAATTTGAGAACAATTTTCTAAATTCACGAACATTTTTAATAGGCATGAACGTTTTTCAAATTTATGAACTTTCAAATAATCGAGAATGTGGGATAAGCTAGTACACTATGCATATATAAAAGGACATCGAGAGATGGACCAGCTTCATGACTAGTGCGATGTGTGCTGGCTTCACTGAGATCCACGTGTCTGCCACTGAAATTAAGTATATCACTGAACCTGAAGCTGGGACGTAGTGGCTCGTTTGGAGTTTTGGACGTGGCCTAGACCAGGACATAGGCGGAATCGCACACTAAACTAATAGCCTGCATTTCGTTAAGGGGGTCATCCCGTGACACCACTGGGTGGGTCTTGCTACGTCCGCCCCTGGCTAAGGCGTGCATGCATAGATCGAGGCAGTACCAGAGCAACGTAACGAAAAACAGTTCATGGCAACTATTTGTGCGTCGACAGCATGCAGGTGCGATGTATGTACTGACTGCATACCCGATGAAGGCGCTGAGGAAGATCCATCCCGTGGCATGCCAACCCGTCTCCCTCCATTTGCGTCTGCGCATAGCAAAATTCACAGCTAGCTTAGCTGATTTAAATCCACGAGGGGTCACGACTCATTCAATGATGAGTTGGGAGATTTTATTTCTACGAGAACATACGCCCGAACAGTAGCAAGAACATTAGGAAGATAACAAAGAACAGAACAATCAGCAAAGTTAAAATTAAAATTACGTCAAAAACCATACTGACTGGCTTCTTCACTCGTTTGTACGCCCATAAATCATGAGTGGACATGTTTCCATGCGAGGATGGTATCACCTCCATCCGTTGCCACGTGATGCGTGCAGTTTGTGTACAATGAGCCTCGTATATCGATTTTTAGGCACCATGTCAATATTATATACTTCACGTATTATCCAGTCAATAAGTGTGTATGCCCCACCACACAATAACTGCACTGATCCCACGTTATTGTTCATAAGAGTTAATAGACAGCCTGCAGCACCGCCTGCATTTTCTCCCCATCCTTTTTCCATCCAGCAACTCCTCTCTCATTCGTCCTCCCCAGTTCATCACTCTGTTCATGTGCATACTAGCTAGCTAGAGCTCATCCAGATGTAAAGTCGTTGCTATACTACAGTCCATATTCCTCGTCCTCACTTTCTTTCTCTCGACCCTCTCCCCAGCTCCCCCAGCACCAGTATTTTATGTTCATGTCCTAGTGTTATTCATGTGTTCATCAATGTCCCAGAGCAATTTTCTTTGCGAGATCAGAGCAATTCTTTAGCTCCTTGAGCGACGCGGATAGCGATGAGGTCGGTCTACTCCCACTAATCATCACAAATTGATGTCCATGTGGTGGAGTCAAATGTGCAGATGTATCTATAAGTTTGGTAAAACTTATAGTACTACCTCTGTCTAGGTGAATAAGTCATTCGCGTAGTTCTAGGTCGATGATTTAACTATCTAAATATGTATTATATGTAACAAAAATATATATTTAGAAATTACATCCACGTAGAAATCTGGTGATATACTTTTCATGACATATAACACATATTTAATGCCTCAAATTGATGACCTAGAACTACGCGAATAACCTAGAACTAGACGGAGGTAGTAGTATGTTACTATAACCTTGTCTCTCTTCTTTACTTGTGTGCCACATAAGCATGTTTTTGAGTTCCAAGCGCATGACACTGGTTATGTTTACCCCCACCATGGCCAGCCTTGCAGCTAATTGATGGCATTTAAGACCAGGACCACAATCAGATGCACGTTTAAACGTACTCCCTTATTTCCTTTTTACTCTGCGTATTAGATTTGTGTCAAATCGAACTTAGCAAAATTTGAACAAAATTATATTAAAAAGTATCAACATCTACGACACCAAATATATATACTACTATGAAACTACATTTCATAATGAATCTAACAATATTGATTTGACATTGTAAATATTGATACTTTTATCTATAAGTTTGGTTGAAGTAGAGATACTTTGACTTCAGACAAAACTTATATGCAGACTGAAAAAGACCGGAGGGAGTATGCCACTGACTCACTGAGGACCGTGAAGCTGGTGTACATTGTCAACGCGTAGGTAATAATACAGCATTAATATACGCATGACTATGATGAACTGATACACCAGTACACCCAGACACAAACTGAACTTGGACAAAAAAAACCACAACAAAAATGGCAGGCCCGCACTTGTTAAGTGCCACTCAGGGCGTACAGGTTCCAGATAGACACATTCAAACGTCAACTAACGTTTTTAAATGGCCTGCGTTGCATTAACACAACACCATTAAAATAGACGCCTAGCCCACCAGCTCATTTGAGATGCCTAACTCAACTCACATACTTCGTATCACAGTATACGTATTTCTCAAATTAACCCACCGTATTATTTTGGTATTCATTAATCCGCTATGTTAAGTGCTAATCTCAGAGCATAGATAGACTGGTCGGATTTCATCCTCGCGTGGCACCATGTCCCAAAAGTCCGCGTCCGATTCTACGCTGCCTAACAGAGCTTGAAAGTTACACCAAATCAGTAGTAAATGAAAGGGACACATGCAAATACCCTCTCTATACTAGGTTTTAAAGACCGCAATAGTCACTCACCACTAGAAACAAGATCTGGTAACAGTTGGTGAAACACCGATTGGGACATCATGTAAAGTAATTGAGGAAGCGTAGAACCCTTCGTCTGGGCCGCATTGTATATATATATGAGATATGTCGTGGCTTACAAGGTAGAGATCGGTCGAGGGAAAGAGATCGGGATCGACTCAACTGGTTACAGAGAGAGAGAGATAACAGAAGAAGAGATAAGAGAGAAGATTACAAGTTTAAACTACTCTCCTACCTCTATACAACTTATTCTAACATTCTCCCTCAATCTGAACCGAATGAACTTTTCGAAGGTTAAGATTGTTCTTGAACTCATTCAAACTTCCTGTAGTAAGAGGTTTTGTGAAGCCATCAGCAAGTTGATCACCAGTTGGTATAAAACGAATATCAAGTAGCTTTCGAGCTACTCTTTCTCTGACAAAGTGAAAATCAACTTCAATATGTTTGGTTCGTGCATGGAAAACAGGATTAGCTGAGAGATAGGTTGCACCAATATTATCATACCATAACCTCGCAGCCTGTGGAGCCTTAATTCCAAGTTCATATAGCAAAGTCTGTATCCACATTACCTCAGTTGTAGCATTAGCAAGTGCTTTATACTCAGCTTCTGTACTTGATCTAGAACCAGTAGCCTGTTTTCTTGCACTCTATGACACAAGATTTGTTCCCAAAAACACAGCAAAACCACCTGGGGACCTCCTGTCATCAGCACACCCTACCCGGTCTGCATCAGAATATGCAGTAACAAGTAGGGACAATGATTTGGTAATCTGAAGTCCAAGGCCTTCTGACTATTTAAGATACCTTAAAATCCTTTTTACTGAAGTCCAGTGAGTTGTTCTAGGTGCATGTAAATACTGACATACCTTATTAACAGAATAAGAAATATCAGGACGGGCAAGAGTCAAATATTGTAAAGCACCAACAACACTTCTATATTTTGTTGCATCTTCTGGTCCAAGTGCCTCCCCACTTTCAACTGTAAGTTTTTATGAAGTTGAAATTGGTGTACTCACAGGTTTGCATTTTTCCAACCCCACTCTCTTGAGTATGTCAGTGGTGTATTTTTCCTGTGTAAGAAGTATACCATCCTTTATCTGGTTAACTTCTAAGCCAAGAAAATAATGAAGATCACCTAAGTCCTTGAGAGCAAATTCCAACTTCAAATATTTAAGCAAATAAGTGGTAGCATGTGCACTTAAACTAGCAACAATTATATCATCAACATAGACAAGCACAAATATAGTGATCTTATCTCTATGATAAAAGAACAATGAGGTATCTGCTTTGGTGTAAACCCAAGTTGTTGTAGTTGCATGTTCAATCTTGAGTACCAAGCTCTCGGGGCCTGTTTCAAACCATACAAAGATTTATCCAACTTACATACATAGTGTGGTGTACTTTGGTCCTCATATCCTGGTGGTTTCCGCATGAACACTTCTTCCTCAAGAACACCATGAAGAAACGTGTTCTGAACATCTAGCTGGCGTAAGCTCCAACCTCTGGAAACATCAATAGACAGTACAAGTCGAATAGTAGCTGACTTAACAATAGGACTAAACGTATCTTCATAATCAATACCAAATCTCTGTTTGAAACCTTTGGCAACTAGTCTAGCCTTGTATCTGTCTATGCTTCCATCAGATTTTGTCTTTATCTTGTATACCATTTACAATCTATGACATTGTGACCCTGCTTTGGTGGTACTAAATGCCATGTTTTATTTTTCATGAGTGCATCATATTCGTTATCCGTAGCTTCTTTCCACTCTTTGTGTGTAAGAGCATCATGCAAATGAGTTGGTGTATTGGTGAATTCTTTTTCTTGATAGCCCAATTCTGCACAAACATCATTAGAACCGCTATTTTTGATGGAATTTTGCACACAGTCAGTTTTACTTAATTCGCCCCCATGATCAGAAAGGAGTGCTATTTCAGCACGGAGAAGGGCTCTGGCGTTGGGATGAAGTTTCGCAAACGGAAAGAGGGTTTCATCAAAAACAACATCGCGAGAAATATAGATTCGCCCAGTTGCAACTTCTAAGCATTTGTAACCTTTATGAAGATTGCTATAGCCAATAAACACACATTGAGTAGAACGAAATTCGAGTTTATGGCGATTGTATGGACGTAGGTTGGGATAGCAAGCGCACCCAAATATTTTGAGAGAATTGTAGTCAGGTTTTTGATGATACAGACGCTCCAATGGAGTGGTGTTGCCAATAACTTTACTAGGGAGACGATTTATAAGGTAGGTGGCAGGGATGAATGCTTCATCCCAATACTTGAGAGGCATAGATGCATGAGCAAGAAGAGATAGGCCAACTTCAACAATGTGGCAATGTTTCTGCTCAGCGGAGTCGTTTTGTTGGTGGGCATGAGGACAAGATATATGATGTTCAATGCCTATGCTACGGAAGAAAGAGTTGAGTTTTTCATACTCCCCTCCCCAGTCACTTTGGACTGTCAAAATTTTCCGATCAAAGTGCCGTTCAACAAGTTTTTGGAACTCTTGAAACACAGAGAAAACTTCAGATTTGTACTTGAGCAAATAAATCTAGGTAAACTTGCTATAGTCATCAATGAAACTGACATAATATTTTTTTTCTTCCAAAAGAATCTCTGGCATGACCCCTTACATCACTGGAAATAAGTTCTAAAGGAACATGAGATACACTATTCGACTTGGGATAAGGGAGTTGGTGACTCTTGGCACATTGACAAGCTTCACAAACAGACTCATTACCTGAACTATGTGACAATAAGAGATTGCCTTTATTGACTACTTGTTTAACAATGATCGATGATGGATGTCCTATTCTTTGATGCCACCTTGCCAAAGAGGGCTTGATGACGGAGTAGACTTGATGACGCTTGCGACTAAGTGCTACGGATGTGATGGGGTGGAGACCTCCAATGCCTCTATCATGATGGAGGAGTTCCCTCGTTGCCCGATCCTTTATAAAAAAGTAACGAGGGTGAATTTCAAAGAAGATGTTATTATCATTGGCTAAACGAGACATGGAGGCAAGGTTTTTGTCGGCTTGAGGAACACGAAAAATATCTTTTAAGACTAGATCGCGTTTAAGTGTAGGGGAATTGCATACATGATAGAGCCTATGGCTGAAGCATAGGGAACATCTTTCATTTTCTCTCTATCTTCAGCAGTGGTCGGGCATTGAGTATGACTCAACTTCAGACCTTGTAATACAGGCAAGAACCCTTTCTTTGCTTGATCCTTTTTGAACTTCTTCAAAACTTTGTCAAGGTATGTGCTTTGTGAAAGTCCTATCAAGTGTCTTGATCTATCTCTATAGATCTTGATGCCTAATATGTAAGCAGCTTCACCGAGGTATTTCATTGAAAAACTCTTATTTGAGTATCCTTTTATGCTATCCAAAAATTCTATATCATTTCCAATCAGCAATATGTCATCCACATATAATATCAGAAATGCTACAGAGCTCTCACTCACTTTCTTGTAAATACAGACTTCTCCAAAAGTCTGTATAAAACCATATGCTTTTATCACACTATCAAAACATTTATTCCAACTCCGAGAGGCTTGCACCAGTCCATAAATGGATCGCTGGAGCTTGCACACTTTGTTAGCTCCCTTTGGATCGACAAAACCTTCCGGTTGCATCATATACAACTCTTCTTCCAGAAATCCATTCAGGAATGCAGTTTTGACATCCATTTGCCAAATTTCATAATCATAAAATGCGGCAATTGCTAACATGATTCGGACAGACTTAAGCATCGCTACGGGTGAGAAAGTCTCATCGTAGTCAATCCCTTGAACTTGTCGAAAACCTTTTGCATCAAGTCGAGCTTTGTAGAAAGTAACATTATCGTCAGCGTCAGTCTTCTTCTTGAAGATCCATTTATTCTCAATGGCTTGCCGATCATCGGGCAAGTCAACCAAAGTCCACACTTTGTTCTCATACATGGATCCCATCTCAGATTTCATGGCCTCAAGCCATTTCATGGAATTTGGGCTCACCATCGCTTCTTCATAGTTTTAGGTTCGTCATGGTCTAGTAACATAACCTCCAGAACAGGATTACCGTACCACTCTGGTGCGGATCTTACTCTGGTTGACCTACGAGGTTCAGTAGTAACTTGATCTGAAGCTTCATGATCAATATCATTAACTTCCTCACTAATTGGTGTAGGTGTCACAAGAACCAGTTTCTGTGATGAACTACTTTCCAACAAGGGAGCAGGTACAGTTACCTCATCAAGTTATACTTTCCTCCCACTCACTTCTTTCGAGAGAAACTCATTCTCTAGAAAGGATCCAAATTTAGCAACAAAAGTCTTGCCTTCAGATCTGTGATAGAAGGTGTACCCAACAGTTTCCTTTGGGTATCCTATGAAGACACATTTCTCTGATTTGGGTTCGAGCTTATCAGGTTGAAGATTTTTCACATAAGCATCGCAGCCCCAAACTTTAAGAAACGAGAACTTTGGTTTCTTGCCAAACCATAGTTCATAAGGCGTCGTCTCAACTGATTTCTATGGTGCCCTATTTAACGTGAATGCAACCGTCTCTAAAGCATAACCCCAAAATGATAGCGGTAAATCAGTAAGAGACATCATAGATCTCACCATATCTAGTAAAGTACGATTACGACATTCAGACACACCATTACGCTGTGGTGTTCCGGGTGGCATGAGTTGCGAAACTATTCCGCATTGTTTCAAATGTATACCAAACTTGTAACTCAAATATTCTCCTCCACGATCAGATCGTAGAAACTTTATTTTCTTGTTACGATGATTTCCCACTTCACTCTGAAATTCTTTGAACTTTTCAAATGTTTTAGACCTATGTTTCATTAAGTAGATATACACATATCTGCTTAAATCATCTGTGAAGGTGAGAAAATAACGATATCCGCCGCGAGCCTTAACATCCATCGGACCACATACATCTGGATGTATGATTTCCAACAAATCTGTCGCTCGCTCCATAGTTCCGGAGAACGGCATTTTAGTCATCTTTCCCATGAAGCACGGTTCGCAAGTACCAAGTGATTCATAATCAAGTGGTTCCAAAAGTCCATCAGTATGGAGTTTCTTCATGCGATTTATACCAATATGACCTAAACGGCAGTGCCACAAATAAGTTGCACTATCATTATCAACTCTGCATCTTTTGGCTTCAATATTATGAATATATGTATCACTACTATCGAGATTCAACAAAAATAGACCACTCTTCAAGGGTGCATGACCATAAAAGATATTACTCATATAAATAGAACAACCATTATTCTTTGATTTAAATGAATAACCGTCTCGCATCAAACAAGATCCAGATATAATGTTCATGCTCAACGCTGGCACCAAATAACAATTATTTAGGTCTACAACTAATCCCGAAGGTAGATGTAGAGGTAGCGTGTCGACCGCGATCACATCGGCTTTGGAACCATTTCCCACGCGCATCGTCACCTCGTCCTTAGCCAATCTTTGCTTAATCTGTAGTCCCTGTTTCGAGTTGCAAATATTAGCAACAGAACCAGTATCAAATACCCAGGTGCTTCTGTGAGCATTAGTAAGGTACACATCAATAACATGTATATCACATATACCTTTGTTCACCTTGCCATCCTTCTTATCCGTCAAATACTTGGGGCAGTTCCGCTTCCAGTGACCAGTCTGTTTGCAGTAGAAGCACTCAGTCTCAGGCTTAGGTCCAGACTTGGGTTTCTTCTCCTGAGCAGCAACTTGTTTGTTGTTGTTCTTGAAGTTCCCCTTCTTCCCTTTGCCCTTTTTCTTGAAACTGGTGGTCTTGTTGACCATCAACTCTTGATGCTCCTTCTTGATTTCTACCTCCACAGCCATTAGCATTGCGAAGAGCTCGAGAATTGTCTTATCCATCCCTTGCATATTATAGTTCATCATGAAGCTTTTGTAGCTTAGTGGCTGTGATTGAAGAATTCTGTCAATGACACTATCATCCAGAAGATTAACTCCCGGTTGAATCAAGTGATTGTTATACTCAGACATTCTGAGTATATGTTCACTGACAGAACTATTATCGTCCATCTTGCAGCTGTAGAACTTATTGGAGACTTCATATCTCTCAAACCGGGCATTTGCTTGAAATATTAACTTCAACTCCTGGAACATCTCATATGCTCCATGACGTTCAAAGCGTCGTTGAAGTCCCGGTTCTAAGCCGTAAAGCATGTGAAAGTGCAATCATGCCCTTATATTATGTTTTGATGTTAATGACAATCCACATGTAGGGGACTAACAATGGTTGTCAAGTGAATCTCAGGTATTGGTCCCCGGTTCGTCAAATTGTGTGTGGATCAAGAGCATACGAAGTGGGTTCTCTCAAGGATGAAGTGTTAAAATGATGTTACATTTTGTTTCCTTGAGTATAGGATCCCGCACTATTAAGAGGGGATCGATTGGGTTCGTAATAGACTTGCTCGAGTCAAAAATACTCCTTTCCATAGTTTTTTTATCCCCTCTTAACTTTGAATCTTTCTGTCTCTCGGAGTGCCGGATGTCCGGGCCTCTCGCCGGATATCCGGGCCTAGCCATTCCAGAATGCACTTTTGTGCAGTGCTGCTGCCGGATGTCCGGCCCTCTACGCTGGATGTCCGGGCTCCTAGTGCTCGCCGGATGTCCGGCCTCCTTGCCGGATATCCGGGCATAGCTGTCCAGAGGACGTTTTTATGCTGGGCTGCGCGCCGGATGTCCGGCCACCTGCCGGATGTCCGGGCCTTCCTGTTTTGCCGGATGTTCGGGCTTGACCCCCGGATGTCCAACCCCTCTGCTTCCTGCTCTGTTTCTGCCTTGCTCTTCAAGTGGCTTGCTAGGCCGGATGTCCGGCCCCTAGCCCGGATGTCCGGCTTGCCCATTCACTTGCACTACAACGGCCATATTTGAGCTCACACTATATATAGCCCTTCTTCCCCACGGGAGAGTGTTGACCATTCACTTTGGACAAACCCTAGAACACATTTCACTCTCTCTGTCACTCTTCCACACCAAATCTTAGATCCCCAAGGGATTTGAGAGCTTTCGAGAGAAGTTGTCCGATCAAGTGATAGGTCCACTCCTTCTCCTTCTTTGCACCAAACGAATTCGTGATTTTAGTAAGTCTTGAGCTTTTACCCTTCGATCTTGTTACTCTTGGAGGTTGGAGACTCCTAGGCGGTAGAAGTATTTCGGAGAGGAATCGACCTTTGTGATTATCCCCGGAAAAGTTTGTGAGGGTTTGGAGACCACCCCAAGGTCTACCACTAGTGGTTGAGAAACGCCTTCGTGGTGTTGTCTCAAAGGGAGAATAGGGTGTCAGAGTAATGGGCCACGAGTAGGCTAACCCGAGGCCCATGACCTTTCCAGACATCAGGGCTGACTGCGCCCCTCAAGGCAACAGACGGAGAGCCGACTTCAGGAGGGCAGCTGGAGGAACAGCCGGCAGCCTATATGCGTCCGGGTCCTAGAGAAGTGATCAAGACCGGCCGATTCCGACTAGCGGCTTCCAGAGAAGCCGGCCACCGGGAGTCGGCCCACGACATCAGCAAAGCTCATGCCATCATCAGGGGGATGGGACAGGGAGTGGCAACAGTGAAGCCCACTCCCTCCCCTTTTTCCGGGGGATGGCCAGGGCATAGTGCATTGTACCAACGGAGATCTCCGCCTGGTGCAGCACTATTGCCATGCCGTCCCTAACGTCAGCCACAATGGGCGGAGTCCTGTACTCACGACGGTCTGTGTTGGAAATATGCCCTAGAGGCAATAATAAATTGGTTATTATTATATTTCCTTGTTCATGATAATCATTTATTATCTATGCTATAATTGTATTGATAGGAAACTCAGATACATGTGTGGATACATAGACAACACCATGTCCCTAGTGAGCCTCTAGTTGACTAGCTCGTTGATCAATAGATGGTTACAGTTTCCTGACCATGGACATTGGATGTCGTTGATAACGGGATCACATCATTAGGAGAATGATGTGATGGACAAGACCCAATCCTAAGCATAGCACTAGATCGTGTAGTTCGTATGCTATAGCTTTTCTAATGTCAAGTATCATTTCCTTAGACCATGAGATTGTGCAACTCCCGGATACCGTAGGAATGCTTTGGGTGTATCAAACGTCACAACGTAACTGGGTGACTATAAAGGTGCATTACAGGTATCTCCGAAAGTGTCTGTTGGGTTGGCACGAATCGAGACTGGGATTTGTCACTCCGTGTAAGCGGAGAGGTATCTCTGGGCCCACTCGGTAGGACATCATCATATGCGCAATGTGACCAAAGAGTTGATCACGGGATGATGTGTTACGGAACGAGTAAAGAGACTTGCCGGTAACGAGATTGAACTAGTTATTGGATTCCGACGATCGAATCTCGGGCAAGTAACATACCGATAGACAAAGGGAATTGTATACGGGATTGATTAAGTCCTTGACATCGTGGTTCATCCGATGAGATCATCGTGGAACATGTGGGAGCCATCATGGGTATCCAGATCCCGCTGTTGGTTATTGACCGGAGAACGTCTCGGTCATGTCTGCATGTCTCCCGAACCCGTAGGGTCTACACACTTAAGGTTCGGTGACGCTAGGGTTATAGAGATATTAGTATGCGGTAACCCGAAAGTTGTTCGGAGTCCCGGATGAGATCCCGGACGTCATGAGGATTTCCGGAATGGTCCGGAGGTAAAGAATTATATATAGGAAGTGCTATTTCGGCCATCGGGACAAGTTTCGGGGTCATCGGTATTGTACCGGGACCACCGGAAGGGTCCCGGGGGTCCACTGTGTGGGGCCACCTGCCCCGGGGGGGCACATGGGCTGTAGGGGGTGTGCCCTGGCCTATATGGGCCAAGGGCACCAGCCCCAAGAGGCCCATGCGCCAAGAGAGAAAAAAAGGGGAGAGTCCTAAAGGGGGAAGGCACCTCCGAGGTGCCTTGGGGAGGATGGACTCCTCCCCACCCTTGGCCGCACCCTTCCTTCGAGGAAGGGGCAAGGTCTGCGCCTCCCCCTCTCCCTTGGCCCTATATATAGTGGGGAAAAGGAGGAGCAAACCAATCTAAGGCATGGCGCCTCCCTCTCCCTCCCGTGACACATCTCCCTCCTCCCGCAGCGCTTAGCGAAGCCCTGTTGGAATCCCGCTACTTCCACCATGCCGTCGTGCTGCTGGATCTCCATCAACCTCTCCCTCCTCCTTGCTGGATCAAGGCATGGGAGACGTCTCCGTTCCGTACGTGTGTTGAACGCGGAGGTGCCGTCCGTTCGGCACTAGGATCATCGGTGATTTGAATCACGACGAGTACGACTCCATCAACCCCGTTCTCTTGAACGCTTCCGCTTGGCGATCTACAAGGGTATGTAGATGCACTCTCCTTACCCTCGTTGCTAGTCTCTCCATAGATAGATCTTGGTGACACGTAGGAAAATTTTGAATTTCTGCTACGTTCCCCAACAGTGGCATCATGAGCTAGGTCTATTGCGTAGTTTCTATGCACGAGTAGAACACGAAGTAGTTGTGGGCGTTGATTTTGTTCAATATGCTTGCCGTTACTAGTCTTATCTTGATTCGGCGGCATCGTGGGATGAAGCGGCCCGGACCAACCTTACACGTACTCTTACGTGAGACCGGTTCCACCGACAAACATGCACTAGTTGCATAAGGTGGCTAGCGGGTGTCTGTCTCTCCTACTTTAGTCGGATCGGATTCGATGAAAAGGGTCCTTATGAAGGGTAAATAGCAATTGGCATATCACGTTGTGGTTTTGCGTAGGTAAGAAACGTTCTTGCTAGAAACCCATAGCAGCCACGTAAAACATGCAAACAACAATTAGAGGACGTCTAACTTGTTTTTGCAGGGTATGATATGTGATGTGATATGGCCAAAAGGATGTGATGAATAATATACGTGATGTATGAGATTGATCATGTTCTTGTAATAGATGATCATGGAGCCCCAAGATGGAGATCAAAGGAGCTATATGATATTGGCCATATCATGTCACTATTATTTGATTGCATATGATGTTTATCATGTTTATACATCTTATTTGCTTAGAACGACAGTAGTAAATAAGATGATCCCTCATTAAAATTTCAAGAAGTGTTCTCCCCTAACCGTGCACCGTTGCTACAGTTCGTCGTTTCGAAGCATCACGTGTTAATCGGGTGTGATAGATCCTTACGTTCACATACAACGGGTGTAAGACAGTTTTACACAGCAAAAACACTTAGGGTTAACCTGACGAGCCTAGCATGTACAGACATGGCCTCGGAACACAGAGACCGAAAGGTCGAGCATCAGTCGTATAGAAGATACGATCAACATGATGATGTTCACCGATGTTGACTAGTCCGTCTCACGTGTTGATCGGACACGGCCTAGCTCACTCGGATCATGTAATCACTTAGATGACTAGAGGGATGTCTATCTAAGTGGGAGTTCATAAGATGAACTTAATTATCCTGAACATAGTCAAAAGATCTTTGCAAATTATGTCGTAGCTCACGCTTTAGTTCTACTGTTTAGATATGTTCCTAGAGAAAAATTAGTTGGAAGTTGATAGTAGCAATTATGCGGACTAGGTCCGTAAACTGAGGATTGTCCTCATTGCTTCATAGAAGGCTTATGTCCTTAATGCACCGCTCAGTGTGCTGAACCTCGAACGTTGTCTGTGGATGTTGCGAACATCTGACATGCACGTTTTGATAACTACGTGATAGTTCAGTTAAATGGTTTAGAATTGAGGCACCAAAGATGTTTTGAAATGTCACGAAACATATGAGATGTTTTGAGGGCTGAAATTGGGATTTCAGGCTCGTGCCCATGTCAAGAGGTATAAGACCTCCGACGATTTTCTTAAACCTGCAAACTAAGGAGAAAAGCTCAATTGTTGTGCTTGTGCTCAGATTGTCTGAGTACAACAATCGCTTGAATCAAGTGGGAGTTGATCTTCCAGATGAGATAGTGATGTTTCTCCGAAGTCATTACCACCAAGCTGCTAGAGCTTCGTGATGAACTATAATATATCAGGGACATATATGATGATCCTTGAGATATTCGCGATGTTAGACACCACAAAAGTAGAAATCAAGAAGGAGCATCAATTGTTGATGGTTTGTGAAACCGCTAGTTTCAAGAAGGGCAAGGGCAAGAAGGGATACTTCGTGAAACGGCAATTCAGCTCCTGCTCTAGTGAAGAAACCCAAGGTTGAACCCAAACCCGAGACTAAGTGCTTCTGTAATAAGGGGAACAACCACTGGAGCAGAATTACCCTAGATACTTGGTAGATTAGAAGGCTGGCAAGGTCGATAGAAGTATATTGGATATACATTGTGTTGATGTGTACTTTACTAGTACTCCTAGTAGCACCAGGGTATTAGATACCGGTTCGGTTGCTAAGTGTTAGTAACTCGAAATAAAAGCTACGGAATAAACGGGGACTAGCTAAAGGTGAGCTGACGATATGTGTTGGAAGTGTTTCCAATGTTGATATGATCAAGCATCGCACGCTCCCTCTACCATCGAAATTGGTGTTTGCGTTGAGCATAGACGTGATTAGATTATGTCTACCGCAATACGGTTATTCATTTAAGGAGAATAATGGTTACTCTGTTTATTTGAATAATACCTTCAATGGTCTTGCACCTATAATGAATGGTTTATTGAATCTCGATCGTAGTGATACACATATTCATGCCAAAAGATAGTAATGATAGTACCACCTACTTGTGGCACAGCCACGTAAGTCATATCGGTATAAAACGCATGAAGAAGCTCCATGTTGATGGATCTTTGGACTCACTCATTTTTGAAAAGTTTGAGACATGCGAACCATGTCTGTTGGTGTATATGCATGAAGAAACTCCATGCAAATGGACCGTTTGAACTCACTTGATTTTGAATCACTTGAGACATGCAAATCATACCACATGGGCAAGATGACTGAAAGCCTCGTTTTCAGTAAAATGGAACTAGAAAGCAACTTGTTGGAAGTAATACATTTTGATGTGTGCAGTCCAATGAGTGCTGAGGCATGTAGTGGATATCGTTATGTTCTTTCTTCACAGATGATTTGAGTAGATGTTGAGTGCATTTACTTGATGAATCATGAGTCTTAATTATTGAAAGGTTCAAGTAATTTCAGTGTGAAGTTGAAAGATCATTGTGACAAGAGGATAAAAGATCTATGATATGATCATAGAGATGAATATCTGAATTACGAGTTTGGCACAGAATTAAGACATTGTGGAAATTGTTTCACAACTAATACAGCCTGGAACACCATAGTGTGATGGTGTGTCCGAACATCATAACTGCACCCTATAGGATACGATGCATACCATGATGTCTCTTATCGAATTACCACGATAGTTTATGGGTTAGGCATTAGAGACAACCACATTCACTTTAAAATAGGGCACCACGTAATTCCGATGATATGACACCGTATGAACTATGGTTTAGAGAAACCTAAGCTGTCTTTTCTTAAAAGTTTGGGGCTGCGACGCTTATATGAAAAAAGGTTTCAGGCTGATAAGCTCAAACCCAAAGCGGATAAATGCATCTTCATAGGACACCCAAAACAGTTGGGTATACCTCCTGTCTCAGATTCAAAAGCAATAAAGGATTGTTTCTAGAATCGGATCCTTTCTCGAGGAAAATTTTCTCTCGAAAGAATTGAGTGGGAGGATGGTGGAGACTTGATGAGGTTATTGAACCGTCACTTCAACCAGTGTATAGCAGGGCACAAAGAGTTGTTCCTGTGGCACCTACACCAATTGAAGTGGAAGCTTATGATATTGATCATGAGACTTCGGATCAAGTCACTCCCAAACTTTGTAGGATGACAAGGATGCGTACTATTTCAGAGTGGTACGTAATCCTGTCTTGAAAGTCATGTTGCTAGACAACAATGAGCCTACGAGCTATGGAGAAGCGATGGTGGGCCCGGATTCCGATAAATGGCTCGAGGCCATAAAATTCGAGAGAGGATCCATGTATGAAACCAAAGTGTAGACTTTGGCAGAACGGCTCGATGGTCGTAAGGCTACTGAGTGCAGATGGATTTTAAAAGGAAGACGGACAATGATGGTAAATGTCACCATTAAGAAAGCTCGACTTGTCGTTAAGATGTTTTCCGACAAGTTCAAGGAGTTGACTACGATGAGACTTTCTCACTCGTAGCGATGCTAAGAGTCTGTTGGAATTATATTAGCGATTACTGCATTATTTATGAAATCTTGCAGATAGGATGTCAAAACATTGTTTCCTCGACGATTTTCTTGAGGAAAGGTTGTATGTGATACAACCGGAAGGTTTTGTCAATCCTGAAAGATGCTAATAAGTATGCAAAGCTTCAGCAATCCTTCTGAGGACTGGAGTAAGCATCTCGGAGTTGGAATGTATGCTTTGATGAGATGATCAAAGATTTTGGGTGTATACAAAGTTTATGAGAAACTGGTATTTCCAAAGAAGTGAGTGGGAGCACTATAGAATTTCTGATGAGTATATGTTTTAACATATTGTTGATCAGAAATGACGTAGAATTTCTGGAAAGCATATAGGGTTATTTGGAAAGTGTTTTCAATGGAATGCCTGGATTAAGCTACTTGAACATTGAGCATCAAGATCTATAAGGATAGATCAAAACGCTTAATGGTACTTTCAAATGAGCACATACCTTGACATGATCTTGAAGCTGTTCAAGATGGATCAGTCAAAGAAGGAGTTCTTGCCTGAGTTGTAAGGTATGAAGTTAAGACTTAAAGCTCGACCACGGCAGAATAGAGAGAAAGGATGAAGGTCGTCCCCTATGCTTGAGACATAGGCTCTACAGCATGCTATGCTGTGTACCACACCTGAAGTGTGCCTTGCCATGAGTCAGTCAAGGGGTACAAGAGTGATCCAAGAATGGATCACAGGACGGCGGTCAAAGTTATCCTTAGTAACTAGTGGACTAAGGAAGTTTCTCGGTTATGGAGGTGGTAAAAAGAGTTCGTCGTAAAGGGTTACGTCGAAGCAAGCTCAACACCTATCCGGATAGCTCTGAGTAGAGATACCGGATGCATATAATGGAGCAACAATTTAGAATAGCTCCAAGTAGAACAGTTATTTGGAATAGCTCCAAATAGAGCGTGGTAGCTACATCTAGGAGATGACATAGAGATTTGTAAAGCACACACGGATCTAAAAGGTTCGGACCCGTTGACTAAAACCTCTCTCACAAGCAACATGATCAAACCTAAAACTCATTGAGTGTTAATCACATAGTGATGTGAACTAGACTACTGACTCTAGTAAACTCTTTGGATGTTGGTTACATGGCGATGTGACCTGTGAATGTTAATCACATGGCGATGTGAACTAGATTATTGACTCTAGTGCAAGTGGGAGACTGTTGGAAATATGCCCTAGAGGCAATAATAAATTGGTTATTATTATATTTCTTTGTTCATGATAATCATTTATTATCTATGCTATAATTGTATTGATAGGAAACTCAGATACATGTGTGGATACATAGACAACACCATGTCCCTAGTGAGCCTCTAGTTGACTAGCTCGTTGATCAATAGATGGTTACGGTTTCCTGACCATGGACATTGGATGTTGTTGATAACGGGATCACATCATTAGGAGAATGATGTGATGGACAAGACCCAATCCTAAGCATAGCACTAGATCGTGTAGTTCGTATGCTATAGCTTTTCTAATGTCAAGTATCATTTCCTTACACCATGAGATTGTGCAACTCCCGGATACCGTAGGAATGCTTTGGGTGTATCAAACGTCACAACGTAACTGGGTGACTATAAAGGTGCATTACAGGTATCTCCGAAAGTGTCTGTTGGGTTGGCACGAATCGAGACTGGGATTTGTCACTCCGTGTAAGCGGAGAGGTATCTCTGGGCCCACTCGGTAGGACATCATCATATGCGCAATGTGACCAA
Organism: Triticum urartu; assembly: GCF_003073215.2. Lineage (NCBI taxonomy): Eukaryota > Viridiplantae > Streptophyta > Magnoliopsida > Poales > Poaceae > Triticum > Triticum urartu. The sequence continues at coordinate 65,975,615 of NC_053028.1, read as the reverse complement.
AGAGTTGATCACAGGATGATGTGTTATGGAACGAGTAAAGAGACTTGCCGGTAACGAGATTGAACTAGGTATTGGATTCCGGCGATCGAATCTCGGGCAAGTAACATACCGATAGACAAAGGGAAATGTATACGGGATTGATTAAGTCCTTGACATCGTGGTTCATCCGATGAGATCATCGTGGAACATGTGGGAGCCATCATGGGTATCCAGATCCCGCTGTTGGTTATTGACCGGAGAACGTCTCGGTCATGTCTGCATGTCTCCCGAACCCGTAGGGTCTACACACTTAAGGTTCGGTGACGCTAGGGTTATAGAGATATTAGTATGCGGTAACCCGAAAGTTGTTCGGAGTCCCGGATGAGATCCCGGACGTCACGAGGAGTTCCGGAATGGTCCGGAGGTAAAGAATTATATATAGGAAGTGCTATTTCGGCCATCGGGACAAGTTTCGGGGTCATCGGTATTGTACCGGGACCACCGGAAGGGTCCCGGGGGTCCACCAGGTGGGGCCACCTGCCCCGGGGGGGCACATGGGCTGTAGGGGGTGTGCCTTGGCCTATATGGGCCAAGGGCACCAGCCCCAAGAGGCCCATGCGCCAAGAGAGAAAAAAAGGGGAGAGTCCTAAAGGGGGAAGGCACCTCCGAGGTGCCTTGGGGAGGATGGACTCCTCCCCACCCTTGGCCGCACCCTTCCTTGGAGGAAGGGGCAAGGGCTGCGCCTCCCCCTCTCCCTTGGCCCTATATATAGTGGGGAAAAGGAGGAGCAAACCAATCTAAGGCCTGGCGCCTCCCTCTCCCTCCCGTGACACATCTCCCTCCTCCCGCAGCGCTTAGCGAAGCCCTGTTGGAATCCCGCTACTTCCACCATGCCGTCGTGCTGCTGGATCTCCATCAACCTCTCCCTCCTCCTTGCTGGATCAAGGCATGGGAGACGTCTCCGTTCCGTACGTGTGTTGAACGCGGAGGTGCCGTCCGTTCGGCGCTAGGATCATCGGTGATTTGAATCACGACGAGTACGACTCCATCAACCCCGTTCTCTTGAACGCTTCCGCTTGGAGATCTACAAGGGTATGTAGATGCACTCTCCTTCCCCTCGTTGCTAGTCTCTCCATAGATAGATCTTGGTGACACGTAGGAAAATTTTGAATTTCTGCTACGTTCCCCAACAGTCTGATAGTACGATCCACAAAAGACGGCCCTACTAGATAGTGAGAGTCCGAAAGACGGCAAGGGTGCCACCAGTCGGACCCGTAGGGAGCCGGCTCGCGGAAGTTGGCCTGCCCCTCCCATGGGTCCCACGCGCCATTAACCAGACAAGACGGGGAATGGCTACAGTAATCGCCTGCCAGGCGGCAGGCCTGTAGCCAGGACCCCATGACCAAGCCTGTGTCATTAGAGGCACGGCTACAGTAATCAGCAGCCGGCAGGACCCGCTAGCGGCGGGTGCGGCCTATCGGCTCTGTACCAGACCAGTCGGCTGGGCCCCCCAATCGATGGGCCCCAGCAGTCGGCCGGGGGGCCCGCAGGCGAAGAGACTGACAGCTGGGCCCTAAGTCCATACAGTTTACCATTGTACCCCTGGGGGGTAGGCTTATATAAACCCCCCAGGACACCCATGCAAAGGGTTCCGCTTCATTAGAACTAGACCAGACCTTAGAGAGAGGAGAGAGCTAGCCCTGCCTTCTCCTGCCCACAGATACAGCTCGAGGAGCACCTTTGTACTCACTTTGCCTTAGTGATCATGCGGAGACCCCGCAGAGCAGGACTAGGGGTGTTATCTCCAAGGAGAGCCCCGAACCTGGGTAAAGTATGCCGGCGTTCGTGTCTACGCCTCATCCTGTTTCCAGGCACCGGCGACGTTCTACTCGCCCCCACCATGATAAGCCATCCATTGGCATATGTCGCACCCAACCCCCGACATTTGGCGCCCACCGTGGGGCCTGGTGCACCGTCGTCCGGAGACCTGTTCTGGACGGGAACCCTCTTTCTTCCTGGCGAGCGTAGCCAGCCCGGCACGCCAGATGTAGTCTGTGCCGACGCGCTGCATGGAGCTGAAATCGCCTGCGTGGCCAGTTGCCTCACCGATCTTGTCGGCGAGGTCCTCCTCTCCGACGAGCCTGCATCCGACGCAGACATGGGCGGCCCCGAGAGCCTCCTTGTGGACCTCCTCGATCAACTCCACGTCGCCAGCGAGCCAGCTGGGGACTTGGAGTCAATTGGCTCCACCGATCCGATGCTGGTCGACTCCGACACCGCATCGCTTGACACGTTCCCCGCCAACGTGGTGGTCTACGACGAACCGCTTCCTCGCGCGGAGAGCGACAGAAGCACCGTCACGGAAGTGCTTGTCATTGATCATGACAAGCACTCTGGTCGGGGTGATTATGACCCGCTCAACAAGGCGCTACGAGAACTGGCGGCGCCCATTCCCGAAGACGCCAACGCCGAGACGCTGGAGGCACGCCGCCTTCAGCTAGTCGAAGGCACCAAAAAGCTGGCCAGCATGAGACGCCTGTCAGATGCCTACCAGCGCGAGATGGACCGCGCTGTGGGCGGCACTCGGCTGCGGTTGGGCCTAGCCGCCTTGGCACAGTCCAGCAGCGTGGCGCGGCTATTGCCGATCTGTTCGGGGCGAATCGCCCCGTCTACGCCACACCTGCTGAGAACATTCTAGCCGCCCAGGCGGCAGTGGACGAGCTGGACAAGTTCGAGGGCGAAGAACGTCGCTTGATGACGGAGCGCGTCCGGCGACTCCTTGACGCGGCTGCAGAGCAGAACGAGGCCGGCTGCCACACTAATGCGCCGCGCCAGCAGAATGACAACCTGCTTCCGCGCCGAGACCAAGGCGTGGAGTCTCGGACGCCAACTGGCGGCGTCCGCGGAAGAAAGGACAAGGAGCCGGCTGCCAGCCGCAGTCGGACTCGCATCACCATAGAGCGCGACCGAGACGGCCGCCCAAGAACGGTGGGACGATGGGATGACTGTCCGCCTCCTCCCCCTTGGAGGGAAAGGCGAGTCTCCCCGCCGCCTATTGATCACCCGACGCTCGGCGATCGCCTTGGCCGCCGAGTGGGAGTCGAAGAGAATGACGCCCGCCACCGGATCGATCGTCTCCACCGATCCCTGGCGCTTGAAGAAGAAGATGAGTTGGGCCCGCCGTGTTTCGGCCCCCGCATCTGAGACGAGCCCTTCCCCAAAGGGTTCATGCTCCCTAGAGATACACCCAAATACACCAGCTCCGTGAAGCCGGAAGACTGGCTGGTCGACTACTCCACGGCCGTCAGCATAGCAAACGGCAACAAGCGTGTTGCCGTGAAGTACGTTCCACTCATGCTCCAAGGCACGGCTCGGACTTGGCTAAATAACTGAAGGCCCCGCAACATCAACAGCTGGGTCGACTTCACTGATGCCTTCGTCTACAACTTCACCAGCACGTACAAGCGGCCTCCCAAGCCTCGCCAACTCTCCTTATGTGTACAGGGCCCCAGCGAGTCAACCCACGACTACCGCACGCGCTGGGCCGAGCTTCGAAACTCCTGCGAAGGCGTGCACGAGGTGTAGGCCATTGAATACTTCACCGCAGGATGCCGAGAGGGCACCCTCCTCAAGCACAAGCTTCTCTGCGACGAGCCGGCAACCCTCGATGAGCTGTTGATCATAGCGGACAAGTACGCCACGGCCGACTCCTCCATAAAGACGGAGATTCAAGTCGGCGTGACCGGCAAGGTGGCTCCTCAGGCTCCTCGAATTCCAGTCGGAGACACCAGTCGGTGTCAACAGCAGAGCGACCACAAGCGCAAAGGCCCACCACCGACTCCCGCCAGTCGGCAGGTGGCAACAGTCGAGAACCAGCAGCCGGAAGGGCAGCTCCCGCCCACACGCCAGAAGGGCGGCAAGCCCAACTGGCAGCCGGCTTTCTCATATGAGCAGACCTTGGAGGGACCCTGCAAGTTCCACAGTGGTGCGAAACCATCCAACCACACCACTCGGAAATGCCACTGGCTCACCAGGATAGCCAAGGGAGACGGACTTTTGCCTCCCCCCTGCGGGGCAGCCGCCTCCTCCGCCCCAGCAGTCGGCGATCAGACCAGACGGCACAGTACAAGACGAGTACCCAGAAGAGCAAGGAGCTTATGTCGTGTTTACCAGTGTGGCCGATGATCGACGCAGCAGGCGGCTGCAGCAGCAGGAGGTGAATGCAGTAGCGTCTGACACCCCAGAGTTTATGCACTGGTCTGAGGAGCCCATCAGCTGGAGCAGAGCTGACCACCCCGAAGTAATTCCCAAACTTGGCTCCTATGCCTTGGTTTTGGACGCCACCTTTGCCACAGACAAACGAGCTGCTCACTTTTCCAGAGTCTTGATAGACGGCGGCAGCAGCATCAACATCCTGTACAAAGACACCATGGAGAAGTTAGGGATCAGGCAGAGGAAACTACAGTCCAGCCGGACGGTGTTCCATGGCATAGTTCCTGGCCTTTCCTGCTCTCCAATCGTCAAGATCTTGATCAACGTCCTCTTCGGAGACAAGGATCATTTCTGCCGAGAGTCAATTTGTTTTGAGGTGGTGGACATGGAGAGCCCATACCATGCGCTGTTTGGCCGGCCAGCCCTGGCCAAGTTCATGGCCGTCCCCCACTATGCCTACCTCAAGATGAAGATGTCGAGTTCTAAGGGGATCCTGACCATAACTGGAAAATACAAGAGGTTGTCCGCCTGCGCATCAGAGAGCAGTCGGCTGGCCGAGTCCCTCATGATCACAGCTGAGAAGCGACTGCTAGATCGGGTCGTGGCGATGGCAAGCAAATAGCCAGAGATGTCGCCTGCTCCCAGAGAGTCGGAAGCTGAGGGCTCGTTCAAGCCGTCCAAGGAAACAAAGAAGATACCCTTGGACCCAGAGCACCCAGAGAGGTACGCTGTCGTAGGCGCCAACCTCGACAGCAAATAGGAAGGCAAGCTCGTCGATTTCCTCCGTGAGAATCGAGACATCTTCGCATGGTCCCCCAAAGACATGCCAGGTGTCCCAATGGAATTCGCCGAGCACAAATTACACGTCCGATCTGATGCCAAGCCAGTCAGGTAGCCTTTGCGCCGCTTGTCAGAAGAGAAGAGGAGAGTTGTTGGAGAAGAAATAGCCCGGCTGCTTGCGGCCGGCTTCATCATGGAAGTATTCTTTCCAGAATGGCTGGCCAACCCGGTCCTGGTACTGAAGAAGAACAAGCAATGGCGAATGTGTATGGACTACACTAGCCTCAACAAAGCATGCCCCAAGGACCCGTTCGCTTTGCCAAGGATCGACCAAGTGATAGACTCCACAGTCGAATGCGAGCTGTTGAGTTTCTTGGATGCATATTCGGGGTATCACCAGATCAAGTTGAACCCGGCCGACAGGCTGAAGACGACCTTCATCACACCATTTGGAGCTTTTTGCTACCTGACCATGATGTTCGGCTTGAGGAACGCCGGCGCCACCTTCCAACGATGCATGCAGAAGTGTCTCCTCAAGTAGCTCGGCAGAAATGCTCATGTTTACATGGATGATGTGGTGGTAAAAACGGAGAAGCGTGGGACACTACTGGAAGACCTCAAGGAGACCTTCGAGAACTTGCGCCGATTTCAGATCAAACTCAACCCGGAGAAGTGCGTCTTCGGAGTACCAGCCGGCCAGCTCCTTGGTTTACTGGTCTCCGAACGCGGCATAGAATGCAACCCTGTGAAGATCAAGGCAATTGAAAGGATGGAGGTACCTAGCCGACTGCTGGACGTACAAAAGTTCACCGACTGTTTGGCGTCCATCAGCCGATTCATCAGTCAGCTGGGCGAGAAGGCTCTTCCCCTGTACCAACTCATGAAGAAGACCACTTTTTTCGAGTGGAGCCACAAGGCGGACGAAGAATTTTTCCAACTAAAGAAGATGCTGACTACTCCACCTGTCCTGGCGGCTCTGACTCCTAAGGATCCCATGCTCCTCTACATCGCTGCCACCCGCCGAGTGGTCAGCACAGTCATTGTGGTAGAACGCAAGGAGGAAGGCAAAGCGCTACCAGTCCAGAGACCGGTATATTATTTGAGTGAAGTACTGTCGACCTCCAAGCAAAACTACCCTCACTACCAGAAGATGTGCTATGGTGTGCACTTTGCCGCCAAGAAATTGAAGCCTTACTTCCAAGAACATCCAATCACGGTGGTCTGCACGGCTCCTCTAGCCGAGATCATCGGCGGCCGAGACGCTTCGGGTCGAGTGGCCAAGGGGGCCATAGATTTGGCCCCTTACACCATCTACTACCAACCTCACGCTGCCATCAAGTCACAAGCGTTGGCCGACTTCCTCGTCGACTGGGCCGAAACCCAGTATCTACCGCCAGCGCCCGACTCCACCCATTGGCGAATGCATTTCGACGGTTCCAAGATGCACACCGGCTTAGGAGCCGGCATCGTCCTCAACTCTCCCAAGGGAGACAAGCTCAAGTATGTGCTGCAAATCCATTTTGCTGCCTCCAACAACGTCACCGAGTACGAGGCACTCATTCACGGGCTCCGGCTAGCCAAAGAGCTCGGCATTCGCCGGATCCTGTGCTATGGTGACTCCGACTTGGTGGTCCAGTAGTCGTCAGGCGATTGGGACGCCAAGGACGCAAACATGGCAAGCTACCGCTTCCTCGTACAGCAACTCAGCGGATATTTTGAGGGGTGCGAGTTTCTCCATGTACCAAGAAACAACAACGACCAAGCAGACGCCCTGGCGCGAATCGGCTCCAGCCATCAGGCGATACCGCCCGGCATTGCCCTCCAGCGCCTCCTCAAGCCGTCCGTCAAGCCATCACTAGAGTCAGACTCCATCTTCGTGCCGGCTCCTCCTGAAGTAGTCAGATCCGACTCAAGAGCCCCCGCAGACGACACGAGTATTCCGGCACGCGGCACGGGAATCGTGGCAGTCGCACCCGGCCCGGGGACTGCACCAATCAGCCCGAGGACTTCGTCAACACCACAAGCGGCTACCGACTCCAACCCGCCACCTCCCAGCCTAGCCGCCCTTGTCCAACTCGCAGTCTTGGCTGTTGCAGAAATCGCAGCACCTTCATGGGCCCAGCCCATCCTCAAATTCATGATGAACAAAGAGCTACCAGCTGATGAGATCTCGGCTCGGCAAGTACAGCGCCGGGCGGCAGCATACACCATCGTCAATAGAGAGCTCGTAAGGCGCAGCGTCACTGGTGTCCACCAGCGTTGTGTGGAACCAGAGCAAGGCCAAGCAATCCTCAAAGACATCCATCAAGGCGAGTTTGGCCACCATGCGGCTTTGAGAGCACTCGTCGCCAAAGCTTTCCGCCATGGCTTCTTCTGGCCGACTGCTCTTGAAGACGCCAAGTCTTTGGTCCAAAAATGCAAGGGGTGCCAGAAATTCTGCTCTAAGCCTCATCAGCCGGCTTCGACACTCAAAACTATTCCCATTGCCTGGCCCTTTGCCGTTTGGGGCCTGGACATGGTCGGACCATTCAAGACGGCACAAGGCGGTTTGACTCACTTACTAGTCGCAGTGGACAAGTTCACCAAGTGGATAGAAGCAAAACCAATCAAGAGTTTAAATGGTCCGACCGCTGTGACCTTCATCTCCGACATCACAACTCGGTACGGCATACCGCACAGCATCATCACCGACAACGGCACAAATTTTGCCAAGGGTGCCTTGGCCCGTTTCTGCGTGACGCAGGGCATCCGACTGGACTTAGCGTCCGTTGCCCATCCGCAGTCCAACGGCCAGGTAGAGCGAGCAAATGGCCTAATCCTGTCCGACATCAAGCCTCGGCTGGTCGAGCCTCTGGAGCGCTCGGCAGGATGCTGGCTTGATGAGTTGCTAGCCGTCCTCTGGAGCCTGCGCACGACTCCAAACAAGTCAATCGGTTTCACGCCCTTCTTCCTCGTCTACGGTGCTGAAGCCGCCATCCCAACAGACATAGAGTTCGACTCCCCTCGAGTCACCATGTACACCGAAGAGGAGGCAGAAGAGGCATGTCAAGACGGCGTCGATCTACTGGAAGAGGGCCGGCTATTGGCACTCAGCCGATCCAGCATCTACCAGCAGAGCCTACACCGATACTACAACCGGAAGGTCAAGCAGCGATCTTTCCAAGAAGGAGACCTTGTGCTCCAGCTGATTCAGCGAACAGCCGGCCAGCACAAGCTCTCAGCACCTTGGGAAGGCCCTTTCATCATCAGCAAAGTGTTGGGCAATGACTCCTACTACCTGATCGATGCTTAGAAGCCCCGAGCATGCAAGAGGGACGACTCCGGCAAAGAGACGGAGCGGCCATGGAATGCAAACCTCCTCCGAAGATTTTACAGTTAATGCAGTATGTATCACACTACCCTTTGTATTAAAGTACGAAGACCTCGGGCCCCTCGGGAAGAGCTCGGGGACTGCCTTCTTTTGTCTATATGATAAAGAGTTATGCCTATGAATATGTTATTCTTCGTTATGCCACTTGGCACCGGGTCCGACTTGTACTATGAAACGACTTCCTGCAGCCAGACAAGTAATGTGTGGCACTTAAGCCGTTTCCTGTTAGAAGCCGCAGATCGCAGAGCGACTAACCAGCGAACATGAGTAAGGTAGAATGGGTGCCCATATGAAAAATGGCTAAGGACTCAAAGCTCGCTCATAGTTAAAAGCCGGTTTTTAACCTTTTACAACCGACTCTTTAACAGTCGGCTTGCTGTTTCCTAAATTAACTTGCTAAAAACTCTAAAAGGCTAAGTACTTGCTTTCCCAAAGAAGCCAAGTTTTCGATCTAGCAGCAGTCCGCAGAGCGGCTGTCTGACTGGCAAGATGGCAACCAAGGGAAAGCGGCAAAGGAAAAAGTCAAAGAGCAATAAGCAAGAAGAGATGGAATGCAGATAAATATTTACATAGAAAGGCCCTTGGCCGAATCATCAAACAGAAGTTCAAGATACACCCAGTGAGTGGAATTGTGCAGAATAACAAGTTCATTGAGAATGCTAGGCAGGTAAAATAAAGATAAAGTGGCAGCCTAGGAAGCCGCGGGTGGACTCGGAGGACCGGACGGGTCGGTGGTGCCGGTTGCCGGGGCGGCCGGCTGGTTGGTCTCTGCTTGATCACCTCTGGCAACAGCCGGCTCAGTTGGGTGCGGCTCATTGCTAGAGGCATGGTCGAGCTGGGGCTGGCCCTCTGCCTCGACCTCTGGCGCCTCCTCCTCATCTCCTTCCTCCTCCTCGCCTTCCTCTTCGCCACTGGAGTCAATCACCTCCGCCGAGTCCTCGCCGTCGTCCGGGTTCAGCCCGAACCACTCCGGCGGCGCCTCCTCGCCGTTCTCAGCCCGCTCTGGGACGAAGACGCTGGTGTCGGTGTACTCGGCGATCAACGCGGCGTGCTTGACAAGATCGTCTTCCACTGTAGCCAGCTCCGCCTGGGCCTCCAGCCGGAACGTGGCTAACTGGGCTAAGCTCAACCCAGGATACCACGCCTTGGCAAATTCTAAAGCCCGGCGTGCTCCAGCCCGGGCCGAAGAACCCTTCCAGGCCTCAAGACGGCCGGCTGCAACCTCCAGCCAGTCGGCAGTCCGACTGGGGGTGCGCGGTGCCTGCATATCCGGCCATAGGGTGGCAATCACCTGGGCGCCGACACGTTGAAGCCGGCGCAGCATCCGGTGGGCTGGCCGAAGGCGGGCCTCGATGCTAAAGATATTCTCGCCAAGAGTTCGGGGGGTGTTGGCGGCGATCTGAGCGCCGTCCGCCCTCCGCGCTTCATGATCAGCCTTGATGGCTTGATTGGCGGCGTCCGAATGGCCGGGGAAGAAGACTGCTAAGGAAGAACGAAGAAACAAGGTTAAAAATCTTAAGGCCGACTCGACTAACAGTCGGTAGCCCAGAAAAGGAAATGAGGGGAAGCTCACCATCGACAAGATCATCGATTGCGTGGAAGACGGAGACCACCGTCGCCTCCTTGTCGGTCCAGGAGGAGCGCTCGGACGCAAATTCGGCGAGAAGGGCGGTCTCCTTGTCCTCCGCCTCCTTCTGGGCCCTCTGGAGCAGCTCCTTCTGCTCTGCCAGCTGCGTAGCCAGCCGGTCGCGCTCCTCCATCAGCCGGCCGCATTCCTCCTCCTTGACGCGCAGCACGGTGTTGACTTCGCCCAGCTGCTGCTGAAGGGCGGCATTGGCTTCTGAAGAAGGAGGAAGAAGAGGACTTACCCCGGATGTCCGACAAGTCGGTGGTCCGCTTGGCCAGCTCCTCAACATTGGTGTTGAAGGAGGCCACGCGAAGATTGTGGTAATCCTGCATCAAAATTTCAGAAAAAATGTTGGTACTTGGAGCTCACCGATTAGAGTTCCGAGCCGCCTGCTCAGCAGCCGGCCCGAAACTCGGGGACTACACCCAGTGGGTGCGCTGGCGCGCCCCCACAAAGAAAAACAAGGAAGAAAAGCAAAAAGAAGGGATGCGTACCCGGATGGCCGTTCGCAATGCCAGATATGCCTTGGTGCACTCCTTGATGGCGTCACCCTCGGCCCGGAGCTTGGCTTGGATGTCCAGGAGCGCCCAGTTCAACGGGCCCGTCCCGCCTCCTCGCACCCACCCGGTGGGCGCGACGCTCGACACCTTCGTGTCTGGGATCGAGGAGCTCGTAGCGCTGGTCTCCAGTGGATGCGGTGCTGAGGCCGCCTTCGCGAGATGGCGGCGCGTCGGCGTACTGACCTCGAGGGCCAGGCCCGTCGCCGCCGCACCTCTAGTTGGCGGCACTGGAGGGTCCGCCGGTTGTCCGCCTGGCACGCCTCCGGAGGGTGGCGGTGGCGGCACAATGACTTCCGGCGTAGCGATGACATCGGTGTCCCTCTCCACGACCAGGTTCTCGTCGCCGACTTCCCCAGTCTGCGCTGTGAACTCCGATGGCGGTGGCGCGGAGTTCAAGGGGACGACGAACACCGCCGACTGGCGGTGTGCGGCTTCCTCTGCACACTTCTTCTCCGCATCGGCGGCCTCGGCCTCCGCTAGCTTCTTCATAGCGGTGGCCTCCGCTTTATCGGCTTCCGCCTTCTTCAAGCGGGTGGCTGCCCGCTCCTCACGCGCCTCCCGCGCGTTCCGCTCTGTCGCCTCCCGGAGGTCGTCGACGGGATCAATCCACCGAGTGGCGGAGGAGGTCTCCGCCGACTTTATAACGGAGCCGGCGGCCGATTTCTCAAGAGAGAGAGAGAGGGGCCCTAAAGTCGGGAAAATAAAGTAAAGGGATTTCAGACAGACTCAATAAAGAAACATGAAGGTACGAAGGGAGGTAGTACTTACGCCGAAATCAACTGCGGCGTCTTCACCACCTTGCGGAAGCGGTTGGCCTTTGCGGCCGCTTCGTCCCGCTTGGTCGCCGCGGTTGAGCCCTTGGGCTTCTTTGGCCGGCTGCCTAACAGGCTCGTCCTGGCCCTGCGCTTCTTGCCGCCGCCTTGAGCGTCCGATGGGGCTGACGAGCCCGCGCCCGGCTGGCCGGCTCCTGGCTGATGGCGCGGGGTGACCTCCTCGTCGTCATCAGGCTAGTCCTCGAGACTGGCCCCAAGTCTCGGGCCACCTGACGCGCCGCCTCCTCCCTCGGCGTCGTCCTCCAGGGACGCCGCCCCCAAGTCGGGGTCGTCCACATCACTCTTCGCCCGGTCGGGGAGAAACTCACGGTCCGGCCCTGCGGTGCCGGCTGCTGGCTGGAGGAGGGGGTTCTGACCAAAGCCGACTGGTCAGAACGAGCAAGATGGACTCGGCAGTAAAAATGTCAGGAGAATCGAAGAAAAAGAGAGAAGGAAAACAACTCACCAAAGGCGGAGGGGCAGCACGTGAATACGGCTCCTTGCAGAACTGCCACTCTTCGTTGAGGTCGCAGCTCGCAAGGTAGTTCACCATGTAGGCTACCTCCTCGTGAGGCATCTCCTTGGTGCACATTCGGCTCGGGTCTCGGTGCCCGCTCATCTAGCAGATCATGTGAGGGCGACTTTTGAGGGGCAGCACTCGGCGCGCCACGAAGGCGGCCAGCAAGTCCGGCCCGGTCAGGCCCTCCGACTGCGCCAGCACTCGAAGCCGCGCAACGGCGCCGGCTCCTGCAGGCGTCAGCGTCCGGGCCCGGTGCGACTAGTTGGGTTGTCTCCCAGCCGGCGGGCCGGCTACGTAGGCCGGCAGGTTGACCCAATCACCCTCCGCAGAGACGTTCTTCACGTAGAAGTACGACCGCTGCCAGATCTTCACCGACTTGATCAGCCTGATGGAGGGAAATGGGTTGTCGGCTCCCGACCTCCGCACGGTGATGAACGCGCCGCACTGAGCCGGCACGCCCGCGGCTTGAGTGCCGAGCTTGGAGAAGAAGAACCCCCCCCCCCCAAAGCTCGATGGTGGGGAGAACGCCAATGAAGCCTTCGCACAGGGTGATGAAGGCGGGCAGCAGCACCACCGTGTTGGGGGTGAGGTGGTGCGGCTGGAGTCCGTAGAACTCGAGGAAGGAGCGGAAGAAGTTGCTCGCCGGCAGGCCCAGGCCGCGCACGCAGTGCGAGCGGAAGACAACCCGCTCGCCCTCCTGCGGTGCCGGCGAAATCTCTCCCCTCCGCGCGAGGCGGACCCTCACGAGGTCCTCTCCGGGCAATCGACGCGTCTTGCGGAGGAAGTCGACGTGATCCTCGTGGACCTCCGAACCATCCCAGGTACCGGAGTGCGTCGTCAGGGGCGTGACGGCGGAGGAAGAGCTCATCGTGAGCGGACCGCCGCAATTTTCGACGAGGCCCGAGGTGCTGAGAGAGAGATGAAGGAGAGGAAGTAGTGGGGAGGCGGGACGCGCGTGCTCCGCCGTTTCCCCTCCTCCCCCTACTTATAGCCAAGTGGGCTGTGAAGCCGAGGGGGCGGTTGTGGGATTTACTGCGCCCACTACCCCACGCCCCCCATGTCTATCGCGCAAAGTTACTGCGCGCGATAATTCCGTGAGAACCTCAACCGTCCCGCACGGCCGCAGCAGATCCGCTCGCGTGCCGAGGCACGGTAGTGGCGGGCCCCCGCCTCCAGGGATGTCCCATCTCGCGGATGGATAGGCAGGCTGGCCCGACCACTAGTTGCCGCGTGGCGGGCACGAAGTGGGTGGCGGCCAGGAAGCTTAGCTTGTACGCCACTGAGTTCCCGCCAGGGGGTTCGAAAGTATTTTTTGGACGAATCAAAGTCAGGCGACTCCGACTCCTACCAGTCGGTCCGGCGGAGTCAAGTGGAGTCTCCACCTCGAGTACTCAGATAATGAAGCTACTGAGGCTCCTCGGCTGAATGTCCACGGCGCCTCATCAGCTTCGGGGACTACTGTCGGAGTAATGGGCCACGGGTAGGCTAACCCGAGGCCCATGACCTTTCCAGACATCGGGGCTGACTGCTCCCCTCAAGGCAACAGACGGAGAGCTGACTTCAAGAGGGCGGCTGGAGGAACAGCCGGCAGCCTATATGCGTCCGAGTCCTAGAGAAGAGATCAAGACCGGCCGACACCGACTGGTGGCTTCCAGAGAAGCCGGCCACCGGGAGTCGGCCCACGACATCAGCAAAGCCCATGCCCTCATCAGGGGGGATGGGACAGGGAGTGGCAACAGTGAAGCTCACTCCCTCCCCTTTTTCCGGGGGATGGCCAGGGCACAGTGCATTGTACCAGCAGAGATCTCCGCCTGGCGCAGCACTATTGCCATGCTGTCCCTGACGTCAGCCACAGTGGGCGGAGTCCTGTACCCACGACGGTGTGACAGTACGATCCACGGAAGACGGCCCTACCAGTCAGTGAGAGTCCGGAAGACGGCAAGGGTGCCACCAGTCGGACCCGTAGGGAGCCGGCCCGTGGAAGTCGGCCTGCCCCTCCCATGGGTCCCACACGCCATTAACCAGACGAGACGGGGAGTGGCTACAGTAATCGCCTGCCAGGCGGTAGGCCTGTAGCCACGACCCCATGACTAAGCCTCGGTCATTAGAGGCACGACTACAGTAAGCAGCAGCCGGCAGGACCCGCCAGCGGCGGGTGCGGCCTGTCGGCTCCGTACCAGACCAGTCGGCTGGGCCCCCCAATCGGTGGGCCCCAGCAGTCAGCCCAGGGGGCCCGCAGACGAAGAGATTGACAGTTGGGCCCTAAGTCCATACAGTTTACCATTGTACCCCTGGGGGTAGGCTTATATAAACCCCCCCAGGACACCCATGCAAAGGGTTCCGCTTCATTAGAACTAGACCAGACCTTAGAGAGAGGAGAGAGCTAGCCCTGCCTTCTCCTGCCCACAGATATAGCTCGAGGAGCATCTTTGTACTCACTTTGCCTTAGTGATCATGCGGAGACCCCGCGGAGCAGGACTAGGGGTGTTATCTCCAAGGAGAGCCCCGAACCTCGGTAAAGTACGCCAGCGTTAGTGTCTACGCCTCATCCTGTTTCCAGGCACCGGCGACGTTCTACTCGCCCCCACCATGATAAGCCATCCATTGGCATATGTCGCACCCAACCCCCGACATAGGGTGAGCCTTCATGGCGTTCGTGTGCCTTCGTGGTAACATCCACCTCTCTAACGTTGACGTAGCTTCCCTCGAAGGAAGTGAACATCGGCATACATCCTCGTCTCCCGGAGTTGTGGTTATTCCTAACCCTAACTCTCTACTTGTGGTTACTTGTCTCTTAGCACTTACTTATATCTATTGTGTTTCTTTATCTACTTACTTGTATTACTTATTTATCTTGCTTAGCACTTAGTACTACACTTACAATTGTTAGGCTCACTTTCTATTCCGCATTTGTGCCTAAAATTGCTAAGTAACAATTAAAATTTGTAATTGTACCTATTCACCCCCCCCCCTCTAGGTCCATCTCGATCCTTTCAGCATAGCACATTGAACTATCGAGTAGTCATCATCTTTGCTCTGCCAGACGTTCATAACATCTGGTGTTTCTCCTGCAGCAGGTCTGGCACCTAGCGGTGCTTCCAGGACGTAATTCTTCTATGCAGCAATGAGGATAATCCTCAAGTTACGGACCCAATCCGTGCAATTGCTACCATCATCTTTCAACTTTGCTTTCTCAAGAAAGGCATTAAAATTCAATGGAACAACAGCACGGGCCATCTATCTACAATTAACATAGACAAGCAAAATACTATCAGGTACTAAGTTCATGATAAATTTAAGTTCAATTAATCATATTACTTAAGAACTCCCACTTAGATAGACATCCCTCTAATCCTCTAAGTGATCACGTGATCCAAATCAACTAAACCATGTCCGATCATCACGTGAGATGGAGTAGTTTTCAATGGTGAACATCACTATGTTGATCATATCTACTATATGATTCACGCTCGACCTTTCGGTCTCAGTGTTCCGAGGCCATATCTGCATATGCTAGGCTCGTCAAGTTTAACCTGAGTATTCCGCATGTGCAACTGTTTTGCACCCATTGTATTTGAACCTAGAGCCTATCGCACCCGATCATCATGTGGTGTCTCAGCACGAAGAACTTTCGCAACCGTGCATACTCAGGGAGAACACTTTTATATTGAAATTTAGTGAGAGATCATCTTATAATGCTACCGTCAATCAAAGCAAGATAAGATGCGTAAAAGATAAACATCACATGCAATCAATATAAGTGATATGATATGGCCATCATCATCTTGTGCTTGTGATCTCCATCTCCGAAGCACCGTCATGATCACCATCGTCACTGGCGCGACACCTTGATCTCCATCGTAGCATCATTGTCGTCTCGCCGACTTATGCTTCTACGACTATCGCTACAGGGCGATTGCATTGCATATAATAAAGCGACAACCATATGGCTCCTGCCAGTTGCCGATAACTCGGTTACAAAACATGATCATCTCATACAATAAAATTTAGCATCATGCCTTGACCATATCACATCACAACATGCCCTGCAAAAACAAGTTAGACGTCCTCTACTTTGTTGTTGCAAGTTTTACGTGGCTGCTATGGGCTGAGCAAGAACCGTTCTTACCTACGCATCAAAACCACAGCGATATTTCGTCAAGTTAGTGTTGTTTTAACCTTCTCAAGGACCGGGCGTAGCCACACTTGGTTCAACTAAAGTTGGAGAAACTGACACCCGCCAGCCAACTATGTGCAAAGCACGTCGGTAGAACCAGTCTCGCGTAAGCGTACGCGTAATGTCGGTCCGGGCCGCTTCATCCAACAATACCGCTGAAGCAAAGTATGACATGCTGGTAAGCAGTATGACTTGTATCGCCCACAACTCACTTGTGTTCTAATTGTGCATATAACATCTACGCATAAAACCTGGCTCGGATGCCACTGTTGGGGAACGTAGTAATTTCAAAATTTTCCCTACGCACACACATGATCATGGTGATGCATAGCAAGGAGAGGGGAGAGTGTTGTCCACGTACCCTCGTAGATAGAAAGCAGAAGCGTTAGCACGGCGTGGTTGATGTAGTCATACGTCTTCATGATCCGATCGATCCATGTACCGAACGTACGACAACTCCGAGTTCAGCACACGTTCAGCTCGATGACGTCCCGCAAACTCTGATCCAGCAGAGCTTCACGGGAGAGTTCCGTCAGCACGACGGCGTGGTGATGGTGATGATGTTGCTACCGACGCAGGGCTTCGCCTAAGCACCGCTACGATATGAACGAGGTGGAATATGGTGGAGGGGGGCACCGCACACGGCTGGAATAGATCAATAGATCAACTTGTGTATCTAGAGGTGCCCCCTGCCCCCGTATATAAAGGAGCAAGGGGAGGGGCGGCCGGCCAGGAGGAGGGCGCGCCAGGGAGGAGTCCTGCTCCCACCGGGAGGAGGACTCCCTCTTTTCCTAGTTGGAGTAGGAGGGGAAAGGAAGAGAATGAGAGAGGGGGAAGGAAAGGGGCGCCCCCCTCCTTGTCCAATTCGGACTAGAGAGCGAGGGGGCGCGGGGCCAGCCCTAGCCACCATTCCTCTTCTCCACTAAGGCCCAGTAGGCCCATTACTTTCTCGGGGGGTTCCGGTAACCCCCGGTACTCCGAAAAAATCCCGATTTCACCTGGAACACTTCCGACATCCAAATATAGGCTTACAATATATCAATCTTTGTGTCTCAACCATTTCGAGACTCCTCATCATGTCTGTGATCATATCCGGGACTCTGAACTACCTTCGGCACATCAAAACACAAAACTCATAATAGCGATCGCCATCTAACTTTAAGCGTGCGGACCCTACGGGTTCGAGAACTATGTAGACATGACCGAGACACGTCTCCGGTCAATAACCAATAGCGGAACCTGGATGCTCATATTGGCTCCTACATATTCTACGAAGATCTTTATTGGTCAAACCGCATAACAACATATCTTGTTCCCTTTGTCATCGGTATGTTACTTGCCCGAGATTCGATCATCGGTATCTCAATACCTACTTCAATCTCGTTAGCAGCAAGTCTCTTTACTCATTCTGTAATACATCATCCCGCAACTAACTCATTGGTCACATTGCTTGCAAGGCTTATAGTGATGTGCATTACCGAGAGGGCCTAGAGATACCTCTTCGACAACCGGAGTGACAAATCCTAATCTCGAAATACGCCAACCCAACAAGTACCTTTGGAGACACCTATAGAGCACTTTTATAATCACCCAGTTACGTTGTGACGTTTGGTAGCACACAAAGTGTTCCTCTGTTAAATGGGAGTTGCATAATCTCATAGTGATAGGAACATGTATAAGTCATGAAGAAAGCAATAGCAGAATACTAAACGATCAAGTGCTAAGCTAACGGAATGGGTCAAGTCAATCACATCATTCTCCTAATGATGTGATCCCGTTAATCAAATGACAACTCATGTCTATGGCTAGGAAACATAACCATCTTTGATCAACGAGCTAGTCAAGTGGAGGCATACTAGTGACACTCTGTTTGTCTATGTATTCACACAAGTATTATGTTTTCGGTTAATACAATTATAGCATGAATAATAAACATTTATCATGATATAAGGAAATAAATAATAACTTTATTATTGCCTCTAGGGCATATTTCCTTCAATATATAGGAGGAAGAAGTAGGTCGGTGGAGCTACGAGGGGCCCACCAGGGTGGGGGCGCGCCCAGGGGGGCAGGCGCGCCTCCCTGCCTCGTGGCCACCTTGTTTCTTTCTTGACGTCTACTCCAAGTCCCCTGGATCATGTTTGTTCCAAAAATAACTCTCCCGAAGGTTTCATTCCATTTGGATTCCGTTTGATATTCCTTTTCTGCGGGACACTGAAATAGGCAAAAAATAGCAATTTGCACTGGGCCTTGAGTTAGTAGGTTAGTCCCAAAAATAATATAAAAGTGTATAATAAAGCTCATTAAACATCGAAAACAGATAATATAATAGCATGGAACAATCAAAAATTATATATACGTTGGAGACGTATCAGTGGTATACGGAGGCGTAATCAAGCTTGATGCCTGCTACCTCTTGAGCACTCCGTTGGTTTTCCCTTGAAGAGGAAAGGGTGATGCAATAAAGTAGCATAAGTATTTCCCTCAGTTTTTGAGAACCAAGGTATCAATCCAGTAGGAGATCACGCTCGAGTCCCACGCACCCACACAAACAAATAAGAACCTCGCAACCAACGTGATAAAGGGGTTGTCAATCCCTTCACGGTCACTTACGAGAGTGAGATCTAATAGATATGATAAGATAATATTTTTGGTATTTTTATGATAAAAAGAAATAAAGATGCAAAGTAAAATAAACGGCAATAGAAATAGCTAAGTGTTGAAAGATTAATATGATGGAAGATAGACCCGGGGGCCATAGGTTTCACTAGTGGCTTCTCTAAAGAGCATAAGTATTACGATGGGTAAACGAATTACTGTCGAGCAATTGATAGAATTGAGCATAGTTATGAGAATATCAAGGTATGATCATGTATATAGGCATCACGTCCGCGACAAGTAGACCGAAATGATTCTGCATCTACTACTATTACTCCACACATCGACCGCTATCCAGTATGCATCTAGAGTATTACGTTCATAAGAACAGAGTAATGCTTTAAGTAAAATGACATGATGTAGAGGGATAAACTCATGCAATATGATATAAACCCCATCTTTTTATCCTCGATGGCAACAATGCAATACGTGCCTTGCTGCCCCTGCTGTCACTGGGAAAGGACACCGCAAGATTGAACCCAAAGCTAAGCACTTCTCCCATTGCAAGAAAGATCAATCTAGTATAGGCCAAACCAAACTAATAATTTAAAGAGACTTGCAAAGATAAACCAATCATACATAAAAGAATTCAGAGAAGAATCAAATATTGTTCATAGATAAACTTGATCATAAACCCACAATTCATCAGATCTCGACAAACACACCGCAAAATAAGATTACATCAAATAGATCTCCAAGAAGATCGAGGAGAACTTTGTATTGAGATCCAAAGAGAGAGAAGAAGCTATCTAGCTAATAACTATGGGCCCGAAGGTCTGAAATAAACTACTCACACATCACCGGACAGGCCATGGAGTTGATGTAGAGGCCCTCCGTGATCAATGCCCCCTCCGGCGGAGCTCCGGAAAAGGCCCCAAGATGGGATCTCTCGGGTACAGAAGGTTGCGGCAGTGGAATTAGGTTTTCGTGGTGCTCCTGGACGTTTGGGGGGTACGTGGATATATATAGGAGGAAGAAGTAGGTCGGTGGAGCAACGAGGGACCCACGAGGGTGGAGGGCGCGCCCAGGGGGTAGGCGCGCCCCCCTTCCTCGTGGCCTCCTCGATTGTTTCTTGACGCCCACTCCAAGTCTCCTGGATCACGTTTGTTGAGAAAATCACGTTCCCAAAGGTTTCATTCCGTTTGGACTCCGTTTAATATTCCTTTTCTGCGAAACACTAAAATAGGCAAAAAAATAGCAGTTTGGGCTGGGCCTCCGGTTAGTAGGTTAGTCCCAAAAATGGTATAAAAGTGTAAAATAAAGCCCATTAACATCCAAAGCAGATAATATAATAGCATGGAGCAATCAAAAATTATAGATACGTTAGAGACGTATCAAGCATCCCCAAGCTTAATTCCTACTCGTCCTCGAGTAGGTAAATGATAAAAAAAGAATTTTTGGTGTGGAATGCTTTCTAACATATTTCTCAATGTAATTTTTCTTTATTGTGGCATGAATGTTCAGATCTGAAAAATTCAAGATAAAAGTTTAATATTGACATAGAAATAATAATACTTCAAGCATACTAACTAAGCAATTATGTCTTCTCAAAATAACATGGCCAAAGAAAGTTATGCCTACAAAATCATATAGTCTGGTTATGCTCTATCTTCACCACACAAAATATTTAAATCATGCACAGCCCTGATGACCAGCCAAGCAATTGTTTCATGCTTTTGGTGTTCTCAAACTTTTTCAATCTTCACGCAATATATGAGCGTGAGCCATGGATATAGCACTACAAGTGGAATAGAATGGTGGTTGTGGAGAAGACAAAAAAGGAGAAGATAGTCTCACATCAACTACGCGTATCAACGGGCTATGGAGATGCCCATAAATAGATATCGATGTGAGTGAGTAGGGATTGCCATGCAACGGATGAACTAGAGCTATAAGTATATGAAAGCTCAACAAAAGAAACTAAGTGGGTGTGCATCCAACTCGCTTGCTCATGAAGACCTAGGGCATTTTGAAGAAGCCCATCATTGGAATATACATGCCAAGTTCTATAATGAAAAATTCCCACTAGTATATGAAAGTGATATCATAGGAGACTCTCTATCATGAAGATCATGCTGCTACTTTGAAGCACAACTGTGGAAAAAGGATAGTAGCATTGTCCCTTCTCTCTTTTTCTCTCATTCATTTTTTTGGGGCCTTTTTTCTTTTTTTGGCCTCTTTTTTTTTCTTTTTTTTTTTTTTTCGTCCGGAGTCTCATCCCGACTTGTGGGGTAATCATAGTCTCCATCATCCTTTCCTCACTTGGGACAATGCTCTAATAATGATGATCATCACACTTTATTTACTTACAACTCAAGAATTACAAGTCAATACTTAGAACAAAATATGACTCTATGTGAATGCCTCCGGCGGTGTACCGGGATGTGCAATGATGCATGAGTGACATGTATGAAGAATTATGAACGGTGGCTTTGCCACAAATACGATGTCAACTACATGATCATGCAAGCAATATGAAAATGATAAAGCGTGTCATAATAACGAAACGGTGGAAAGTTGCATGGCAATATATCTCGGAATGGCTGTGGAAATGCCATAATAGGTAGGTATGGTGGCTGTTTTGAGGAAGGTATATCGTGGGTTTATGGTACCAGCGAAAGTTGCGCGATACTAGAGAGGCTAGCAATGGTGGAAGGGTGAGAGTGCGTATAATCCATGGACTCAACATTAGTCATAAAGAATTCACATACTTATTGCAAAAATCTATTAGTTATCAAAACAAAGTATTACGCGCATCCTCCTAGGGGGATAGATTGGTAGAAAAAGACCATGGCTCGTCCCCGACCGCCACTCATAAGGAAGACAATCAATAAATAAATCATGCTCCGACTTCATCACATAACGGTTCACCATACGTGCATGCTACGGGAATCACAAACTTCAACACAAGTATTTCTCAAATTCGCAACTACTCAACTAGCATGACTCTAATAACACCATCTCCATATCTCAAAACAATTATCAAGTATCAAACTTCTCATAGTATTCAATGCACTTCTATGAAAGTTTTATATTAAAGAAAATTCCCATGTTGTTCTAAAGGACTCCCAAAACAATATAAGTGAATCATGAGAGATCAATTATTTCTATAAAATAAAACCACCGCCGTGTTCTAAAAGATATAAGTGAAGAACTAGAGCAAAAACTATATAGCTCAAAAGATATAAGTGAAGCACATAGAGTATTCTAATAAATTTCAAATCATGTGAGTCTCTCTCAAAAGGTGTGTATATCAAGGATGATTGTGGTAAACTAAAAAGCAAAGACTCAAATCGTACAAGATGCTCCAAGCAAAACACATATCATGTGGTGAATAAAAATATAGCTCCAAGTAAAGTTACCGATGGACGAATACGAAAGAGGGGATGCCTTACGGGGCATCCCCAAGCTTAGGATTTTTGGTGTCCTTGAATTTTACCTTTGTGTGCCATGGTCATCCCCAAGCTTAGGCTCTTTCCACTCCTTGTTCCATAATCCATCAAATCTTTACCCAAAACTTGAAAACTTCACAACACAAAACTTAAAATAGAAAATCTCGTGAGCTCCGTTAGCGAAAGAAAACAGAACACCACTTCAAGGTACTGTAATGAACTCATTCTTGATTTATATTGGTGTTAAAACTACTGTATTATAACTTCTCTATGGTTTATAAGCTCTTTTACTAGCCATAGATTCATCAAAATAAGCAAACAACACACGAAAAACAGAATCTGTCAAAAACAAAACAGTCTGTAGTAATCTGTAGGTTTCGACCACTTCTGGAACCCCAAAAATTCAAAAATAAATTTCTGGACGTGACTAATTTATCTATTAATAATCTGCAAAACGAATTAACTAAATATCACTCTCCAAATAAAAATGGCAGCAATTCTCGTGAGCGCTAAAGTTTCTGTTTTTTACAGCAAGATCAAAAAGACTTTCCCCAAGTCTTCCCAACAGTTCTACTTGGCACAAACAATAATTAAACAGAAAAAAAACCAAAACAGAGGATAGATAAATTATTTATTACTAAAAAGGATAAAAAATCAAGGAATAAAAATAAAATTGGCTTGCCTCCCAACAAGCGCTATCGTTTAACGCCCTTAGCTAAGCATAAAAGCAAGGATAGATCTAGGTATTGCCATCATTGGTAGGCAATCCATAAGTGGCTCTCATAATAGATTCATATGGTAATTTAATTTTATTTCCAGGAAAGTGTTCCATGCCTTTCCTTGATGGAAATTGGAATTTAATATTACCTTCATTCATATCAATAATTGCACCAATCGTTCTAAGGAAAGGTCTACCAAGAATAATAGGCCATGAAGGATTGCAATCTATGGGCACATAGTTCCTATTTGCAACAATAAGAACATCATTAATTCTTCCCATAGGTTTCTTAATAGTGGAATCCGCTAGGTGCAAGTTTAAAGAGCAATCATCAAAATCACGGAAACCTAGCAAATCACACAAAGTTTTTGGAATCGTGGAAACCTTAGCACCCAAATCACACAAAGAATAGCACTCATGATATTTAATTTTAATTTTAATAGTAGGTTCCCACTCATCATAAAGTTTTCTGGGGATAGAAACTTCCAACTCAAGTTTTTCTTCATAAGATTGCATCAAAGCATCAATGATATGTTTAGTAAAAGCTTTATTTTGACTATAAGCATGAGGAGAATTTAGAATGGATTGCAACAAGGAAATACAATCTATCAAAGAGCAATTATCATAATTAAATTCCTTGAAATCCAAAATAGTGGGTTCATTGCTATCGAAAGATTTAATCTCTTCAATCCCACTTTTACCAATTTTTGCATCAAGATCTAAAGACTCCGAACTTTTGGAACGCCTCCTAGGTAAAGGTGGCTCATCTTCAGTCCCATCATTATCAAGATTCATATTGCAAAACAAAGATTTAATAGGAGACACATCAATAACATTTAGATCTTCATCTTTATTTTCATATATACTACAAGAACACGCTTTCACAAAGCAATTTTTCTTAGCATGCATCCTAGTGGTTCTTTCTTTGCACTCATCAATGGAAATTCTCATGGCTTTGAGAGACTCATTGATATCATGCTTAGGTGGAATAGATCTAAGTTTCAAAGAATCAACATCAAGAGAAATTCTATCAACATTCCTAGCCAATTCATCAACCTTAAGCAATTTTTCTTCAAGCAAAGCATTGAAATTCTTTTGCGAATTCATAAACTCCTTAACACTAGTATCAAAATTCAGAGGGCATCTTATTAAAATTTCCATAAGAATTGTTGTAGGAATTACCATAATTATTAGAGGAATTACTAGGAAACGGCCTAAAATTAAAATTGCCTCTATACGCGTTATTACCAAAATTGTTCCTACCAACAAAATTCACATCCATAGATTCATTATTATTCTCAATCAAGGTAGATAAAGGCACATCATTAGGATCAGAGGAAACACTCTTATTAGCAAAAAAATTCATAAGTTCATCCATCTTTCCACTCAAAACATTAATTTCTTCTATCGCATGCACGTTTTTACTAGTAGATCTTTCGGTGTGCCATTGAGAATAATTAACCATAATATTGTCTAGGAGTTTAGTAGCTCCTCCTAAAGTGATTTCCATAAAAGTGCCTCCTGCGGCCGAATCTAAAAGATTTCTAGAAGCAAAATTCAACCCGACATAAAAATTATGTGTAATCATCCATAAATTCAAACCATGTGTAGGGCAATTACGTATCATTAATTTCATCCTCTCCCACGATTGTGCAACATGTTCATGATCAAGTTGCTTAAAATTCATAATATCGTTTCTAAGAGAGTTGATCTTAGCGGGAGGAAAATACTTAGAGATAAAAGCATCTTTGCACTTATTCCATGAATCAATACTATTTTTAGGCAAAGACGAAAACCAAGCTTTAGCACGATCGCTAAGGGAAAAAGGAAATAGCTTCAATTTAACAATATCACGGTCCACATATTTCTTATTTTGCATATCACACAAATCAACAAAGCTATTTAGATGGGTAGCGGCATCTTCACTAGGAAGGCCGGCAAATTGATCTTTCATGACAAGATTCAACAAAGCAGCATTAATTTCACAAGATTCAGCATCGGTAAGAGGAGCAATCGGAGTGCTAAGAAAATCATTGTTGTTGGTATTGGTAAAGTCACAGAATTTAGTATTATCTTGAGCCATCGTGACACGCAAGCAATCCAACACGCAAGCAAACAAGAAGCAAGCGAAAAAAAGGTGAACGGAAAAAGAGAGGGCGAATAAAACGACAAGGGTGAAGTGGGAGAGAGGAAAACGAGAGGCAAATGGCAAATAATGTAATGCGAGGGATAAGAGTTTGTGATGGGTACTTTGTATGTCTTGACTTGTGCGTAGACTCCCAGGCAACGGCGCCAGAAATGGCTCATTGTCGGGAGTCAAATCTTGACTTGACTTGGCGTGAATCTCCCCGACAACGGCGCCAGAAATCCTTCTTGCTACCTCTTAAGCACTGCGTTGGTTTTCCCTTGAAGAGGAAAGGGTCATGCAATAAAGTAGCGTAGGTATTTCCCTCAGTTTTTGAGAACCAAGGTATCAATCCAATAGGAGATCACGCTCGAGTCCCACGCACCTACACAAACAAATAAAAACCTCGCAACCAACGCGATAAAGGGGTTGTTAATCCCTTCACGGTCACTTATGAGAGTGAGATCTAATAGATATGATAAGATAATATTTTTGGTATTTTTATGATAAAGATAAATAAAGATGCAAAGTAAAATAAACGGCAATAGAAATAGCTAAGTGTTGGAAGATTAATATGATGGAAGATATACCCGGGGGCCATAGGTTTCACTAGTGGCTTCTCTCAAGAGCATAAGAATTACGGTGATTGAACGAATTACTGTCGAGCAATTGATAGAATTGAGCATAGTTATGAGAATATCTAGGTATGATCATGTATATAGGCATCACGTCCGCGACAAGTAGACCGAAATGATTCTGCATCTACTACTATTACTCCACACATTGACCGCTATCCAGTATGCATCTAGAGTATTACGTTCATAAGAACAGAGTAATGCTTTAAGTAAAATGACATGATGTAGAGGGATAAACTCATGCAATATGATATAAACCCCATCTTTTTATCCTCGATGGCAACAATGCAATACGTGCCTTGCTGCCCCTGCTGTCACTGGGAAAGGACACCGCAAGATTGAACCCAAAGCTAAGCACTTCTCCCATTGCAAGAAAGATCAATCTAGTATAGGCCAAACCAAACTAATAATTTAAAGAGACTTGCAAAGATAAACCAATCATACATAAAAGAATTCAGAGAAGAATCAAATATTGTTCATAGATAAACTTGATCATAAACCCACAATTCATCAGATCTTGACAAACACACCACAAAAGAAGATTACATTGAATAGATCTCCAAGAAAATCGAGGAGAACTTTGTATTGAGATCCAAAGAGAGAGAAGAAGCCATCTAGCTAATAACTATGGGCCCGAATGTCTGAAGTAAACTACTCACACATCACCGGAGAGGCCATGGAGTTGATGTAGAGGCCCTCCATGATCAATGCCCGCGGAGCTCCGGAAAAGGCCCCAAGATGGGATCTCTCAGGTACAGAAGGTTGCGGTGGTGGAATTAGGTTTTCGTGGTGCTCCTGGATGTTTGGGGGGTACGTGGACATATATAGGAGGAAGAAGTAGGTCGGTGGAGCAACGAAGGGCCCACAAGGGTGGAGGGCACGCCCAGGGGGGTAGGCGCGCACCCCTGCCTTGTGGCCTCCTTGATTGTTTCTTGACGCTCACTCGAAGTCTCCTGGATCACGTTTGTTGAGAAAATCACGTTCTCGAAGGTTTCATTCCGTTTGGACTCCGTTTGATATTTCTTTTCTGAGAAACACTAAAATAGGCAAAAAACAACAATTTGGGCTGGGCCTCCGGTTAGTAGGTTAGTCCCAAAAATGATATAAAAGTGTAAAATAAAGCCCATTAACATCCAAAACAGATAATGTAATAGCATGGAGCAATCAAAAATTATAGATACGTTGGAGACGTATCAATGCCCAAGTTGGAGCACCAAGTTTTCACCTCGTCGGCTGTAAAGTTAAAGCCGTTGTCAGTAATAATACTGTGCGGGACACCATAGCGGTGTACGACGCTGGATATGAAGTGTATCACCAGTCCGGCTTCAGCCGTTTTAACTGGTTTGGCTTCTATCCACTTAGTGAACTTGTCGACCATTACCAACAAGTATTTCTTCTTATGGCTTCCCCCTTTGAGAGGTCCGACCATATCGAGCCCCCAGACCGCGAAGGGCCAAGTAATGGGGATTGTTCGAATGGCAGTGGGCAGCATATGGCTTTGGTTAGCGAAAAGCTGGCATCCAATGCAGCGCTGCACGAGGTCTTGTGCATCTGCCTAGGCTATGGGCCAAAAGAAACCCGTGCGGAAGGCTTTACTTACAAGGGCCTGGGCTGCGGCATGATGGCCGCCAAGACCAGTGTGTATTTCAGCCAAGAGTTGTCGTCCCTCGTCTTCGGATATACATCGTTGAAGGGCCCCGGTAGTACTTTTCTTGTACAATTCTCCTTCATGAACTTTGTAGACTTTCGAACATCGAACGATGCGACATGCCTCAGTCTGATCCTCAGGGAGCTCATTCCTATTGAGGTAGGCAAGGAAAGGCTCGGTCCATGGGGCAATTACAGCCATAATTTCGTGGGTTGATGGTGTTATTTCGGTGCCTGAGCCCCCGATGATATGGGACTGTGTTCGGAATTGGGGGGTATGATCGGCTCTGGGTCGGTGCTCCCGTTCTCGTCCTGCCACACCACGGATGGATTGAAGAGCCTTTCCACAAAGGTGTTAGGTGGGACGGGGTCGCATTTAGCGCCCATGCGAGCAAGGATGTCCGCGGCTTGATTACTCTCTCGAGCCATGTGATGAAACTCGAGACCCTCGAACCGAGATGATATTTGGAGTACGGCATTGCGGTAAGCCGCCATCTTTGGATATTTTGCATCGGAGTCTCCGTTTATTTGGGATATTGCGAGGTTGGAATCCCCGCACACCTCAAGGCATTGTATGCCCATGGAGACAGCCATCCGGAGATCATGCAATAGGGCCTCATATTCGACTGCATTGTTAGAGTATGTATACAGTATTTGGAGCACGTAACGAACTGTGTCTCCTGTGGGGGATGTCAAGACAACACCAGCCCCTAGTCCAGTAACATTTTAGAGCCATCAAAGTGCATCACCCAGTTGGAATACATGTCGTACTCTTTAGGGAGTTCGGCCTCTGTCCATTCGTCGACGAAGTCAGCCAACACCTGAGATTTAATGGCTCGGCGTGGTTTGTACGTTATTTCAAATGGTAGGAGCTCAATGGCCCATTTGGCAATCTTGCCGGTGGAGTCCCAGTTGTTTATAATATCATTGAGTGGTACTTCGAAAGCCACCATGATTGAGCACTCTTGGAAGTAGTGATGTAGCTTCGGGATGCCATAAAGACCGCATATGTTATCTTCTGATAATGCGGGTATTAGGATTTGCATGGTGTAAGGACCATCGATACGTAATCTGGTTTTTGTAGTGGGACCCTCCTCTTCTCGTTCGATGACGAGCACCGCACTCACCACCTGGTGAGTTGCCGATATGTAAAGCAGCATTGGTTCGCAGACGTTTGGTGCGGCCAGGATGGGGTTACTTGCTAACAAAGTTTTTATTTCCTCCAGTCCGGCTGTTGCAGCGTCCGTCCACGCAAAGTGGTCGGTGCGTCGGAGCAGGCGATACAGTGGCAGTGCCTTTTCTCCTAGTCTAGAGATAAAGCGGCTCTGGGCTGCCATGCACCCGGCTAGTTTTTGGACCTGTTTGAGGTTAGTTGGCGTTGCCAATTGTGATAGGGCTCGGAATTTGGCTGGGTTTGCTTCAATTCCTCTATTGGAGACAATAAACCCGAGCAGGTTGCCGGCGGGAACGCCGAAAACGCACTTTTCCAGATTGAGCCTTATGTCATATGTTCGGAGGTTGTCAAATGTGAGGCGTAAGTCATCCACCAATGATTCAACGTGCTTGGTTTTGATGACTGTGTCATCTACGTATGTCTCCACAGTCTTGTTGGTTAGCTTTTCCAGGCACGTTTGAATCATGTGTTGGTAAGTGGCGTCGGTGTTCTTGAGCCCGAAAGGCATAGTGTTGAAGCAGAAAGGCCCATACGGGGTGATGAATGCCATTGCGGCTTGGTCGGATTCCTTCATCTTGATTTGATGGTATCCGGAGTATGCATCGAGGAAACACAGCGAATCGTGTCCGCGGTCGCATCAATAATCTGGTCGATGCGAGGTAGTGGGAAGGGGTCTTTAGGGCAGGCCTTGTTAAGGTCTTTGAAATCGACACACAGGCACCAGGATTTATCCTTCTTTGGTACCATGACCAGGTTCGCTAGCCAGTCCGGATGTTTGATCTCTCTAATAAACCCGGCTTCGAGTAGCTTGGCTAGCTCCTCCCCCATAGCCTGTCATTTGGGTTTGGAAAATCGCTGGAGCGTTTGCTTGACCGGCTTGTATCCCTTTAGTATGTTGAGACTATGTTCGTCCAGCACGCGTGGGATTCCTGGCATAACCGAGGGGTGCCAGGCGAAAATGTCCCAGTTTTCACGCAAGAACGTGCGTAATGCGGTGTCGCCCATTGGCGAGGGAGTCCTGGATTAGGGGGTCCTCGGACTGCCGGAATATACACTTTGGCCGGACTATTGGACTATGAAGATACAAGATTGAAGACTTCGTCCCATGTCCGAGTGGGACTCTCCTTTGCGTGGAAGGCAAGCTTGGCAATTCGGATATGTAGATCTCCGCCCTTGTAACCGACTCTGTGTAACCCTAGCCCCCTGCGGTGTCTATATAAACCGGAGGGTTTAGTCCGTAGGACAAAAAACAATCATAATCATAGGCTAGCTTCTAGGGTTTAGCCTCTATGATCTCGTGGTAGATTAACTCTTGTAATATTCATATCATCAAGATCAATCAAGCAGGAAGTAGGGTAGTACCTCCATCGAGAGGGCCCGAACCTTGGTAAACATTGTGTCCCCACCTCCAGTTACCATCCGCCTTAGACGCCCAGTTCGGGACCCCCTACCCAAGATCCGCCAGTTTTGACACCGACATTGGTGCTTTCATTGAGAGTTCCACTGTGTCGTCACCATAAGGCTTGATGGCTCCTTCGATCATCGACAACGATGCGATCCAGGGTGAGGTTTTTCTCCCCGGACAAATCTTCGTATTCGGTGGCTTCGCACTATGGGCCAACTCGCTTGGCCATCTAGAGCAGATCAAGAGCTACGCCCCTGGCCATCTGGTCGGGTTTGGAAACTAAAACTATACTGCCAACATCCGCGGAGACTTCATCTTCGACGGATTCGAACCCGTGTCAGGTGCGCCGCACAGCCATGACGAGCATGAATTAGCTCTTCCACGGACAGTGTTCAGGAGATCACACCTGTGGCAACTCCGGCCCTCGATCCGGAACAGATCGCACCGTCCGAGGACGGGTGGATGGACCCCGCCACGGAGGCCGCACACTCAGCGGCAATAGAGCCGATTACTGACTTCACCTCCTACGAGACCTGTGTTGCCAGATCCTTGGATTCATCCCCGGCCACGGGCTCCGAACCACCTGCGTCCATGCCTATCGAATCTGATTGGGCGCCGATCATGGAGTTTTCCTCCGCGGATATCTTTCGGCACTCGCCCTTGGGCAATGTGCTAAATTCATTAAGGTCTCTCTCCTTGTCAGGAGGCCCTTGGCCGAACTGTGTCCGGCTTGAGTGGGAAGCGGATGACGAAGAAATTCTTCCCCCACCCACCACTCACTTAATAGCCACTGTCGACGACTTAACCGACATGCTTGATTTTGGCTGGGAAGACATCGATGGTATGGACGACGATGTAGGAGAAGAACAGGAACCACCGCCCACAGGGCGCTGGACTGCCACCTCATGGTGGACACCCCCAAAAAGCGATGGAAATAAGGCAACAGAGGATAATCCCCCCGAGAAGCAATCTAAGCACCGGCGTCAACGGCGCCGCTCTAAGCCCCGCCATAGCAAAAACGGCGATACTGGCACAAGAGACAATAACGCTGCGGATAGCGCCGAAGACGAAGACAATCCCCTCCAGCCAGGCCTCGAGCGGGAGGATGGGCAAGCCAGCCCTAAGGAACTGGCAGCAGACGAAGAATCAGAGGATGACAATTACATGCCTCTCTCCGAAGGCGAGGTGAGCCTCGGCGACGAAGAATTTATCATGCCTGAGGATCCCGCCGAAGAAGAGCGCTTCAAGCGTCGGCATATAGCCACAATAAAAAGCCTGAAGAAAAAGCAACAGCAGCTTCAAGCTGACCAAGATCTGCTAGCGGATAGATGGACTGAGGTCCTGGTGGCCGAGGAATATGAACTCGAGCGACCAACCAAAAGTTACCCCAAAATGCGGGTTGCTACCCCAACTCGAGGAGGAAGCATTAAAGCCTACGCTCCGAGCGTATGATGCGGCTGACCGACCACCTCGTGGCCGAGACAAAGCGGCATATGAGGCCGAAGTCCAGCCCGTGATACGTCTCCAACGTATCTATAATTTTTGATTGCTCCATGCGATATTATCTACTGTTTTGGACAATATTGGGCTTTATTATCCACTTTTATATTATTTTTGGGACTAACCTATTAACCGGAGGCCCAGCCCAGAATTGTTGTTTTTTTGCCTATTTCAGTGTTTCGAAGAAAAGGAATATCAAATGGAGTCTAAACGGAATGAAACCAACTGGAGAAGTTATTTTTGGAAGGAAAGCTACCGGAAAAACTTGGAGTGCACGTCAGGAAAGGAACGAGGGAGCCACGAGGCAGGGGGGCGCACCCACCCCCCTATGGCGCGCCCTCCACCCTCGTGGGCCCCTCGTGGCTCCCCTGACGTATCTCTTTCACCCATATATACCCACGTACCATAAAACTATCGAGGAGCATAATAGATCGGGAGTTCCGTCGCCAGAAGCCTCCGTAGCCACCGAAAGCCAATCTAGACCCGTTCCGGCACCCTGCTGGAGGGGGAAATCCTTCTCCGGTGGCCATCTTCATCATCCCGGTGCTCTCCATGACGAGGAGGGAGTAGTTCTCCCTCGGGGCTGAGGGTATGTACCAGTAGCTATCTGTTTGATCTCTCTCTCTCTCGTGTTCTTGAGGTGTTACGATCTTGATGTATCGCGAGCTTTGCTATTATATTTGGATGCTATGATGTTTCTTCCCCCCTCTACTCTCTTGTAATGGATTGAGTTTCCCCTTTGAAGTTATCTTATCGGATTGAGTCTTTAAAGATTTGAGAACACTTGATGTATGTCTTGCCATGCGTATCTGTGGTGACAATGGGATACCACGTGATTCACTTGATGTATGTTTCGGTGACCAACTTGCGGGTTCCGCCCATGAACCTATGCATAGGGGTTGGCACACGTTTTCGTCGTGATTCTCCGGTAGAAACTTTGGGGCACTCTTTGAGGTTCTATGTGTTGGTTGAATAGATGAATCTGAGATTGTGTGATGCATATCGTATAATCATACCCACGGATACTTGAGGTGACATTGGAGTATCTAGATGACATTAGGGTTTTGGTTGATTTGTGTCTTAAGGTGTTATTCTAGTACGAACTCTAGGGTTGTTTGTGACACTTATAGGAATAGCCCAACGGATTGATTGGAAAGAATAACTTTGAGGTGGTTTCGTACCCTACCATAATCTCTTCGTTTGTTCTCCGCTATTAGTGACTTTGGAGTGACTCTTTGTTGCATGTTGAGGGATAGTTATATGATCCATTATGTTATTATTGTTGAGAGGACTTGCACTAGTGAAAGTATGAACCCTAGGCCTTGTTTCAACACATTGCAATACCGTTTACGCTCACTTTTACCATTCGTTACCTTGCTGTTTTTATATTTTTCAGATTACAAAAACTATTATCTACTATCCATATACCACTTGTATCACCATCTCTTCGCCGAACTAGTGCACCTATACAATTTACTATTGTATTGGGTGTGTTGGGGACACAAGAGACTCTTTGTTATTTGGTTGCAGGGTTGCTTGAGATAGACCATCTTCATCCTACGCCTCCTACGGATTGATAAACCTTAGGTCATCCACTTGAGGGAAATTTGCTACTGTCCTACAAACCTCTGCACTTGGAGGCCCAACAACGTCTACAAGAAGAAGGTTGTGTAGTAGACATCAAGCTCTTTTCTGGCACCGTTGCCGGGGACGTTAGCGCTTGAAGGTATATCTTTAGATCTTGCAATCGAGTCTTTTAGTTTCTTGTTTTAGCACTAGTTTAGTTTATAAAAGAATACTACAAAAATATGGAATTGAGTTTGTCTCATATGCTTCATCTTTTTAATATCTTTCGTGAGTATGATGGAAAGGAAAATTGTGCTCAAGTGCTAGAGGAATAAGTCTATAAAATGTTTGGCACTAAATCTTTGAATGATGAGCATGATTGCAATGTTGTTAGTACGAATTCTTTGAATATCCATGATACTAATGATGATTGCACTAGTTATGATGAAAATGTCTCCTATAAACATGTCAATTTTTGTGGAGTGCATTGGGTTTGCAAGTATACACCAAATAGGGAAGATAGATATGGCAAGAGGCATAAGTATTTAGAAACTAAATTTTTGCAAGAAAGTCTTGATGATTGTGCTGAAAAATTCAATATTTTTCGCACCCCTTGTGAACTTTGCAATGAACATGGTCATTTAAATCTCCAATGCAAATTGTTTCATGACCGAATCGTATCCAAAAATTGTGATAATTTGATTACCCTTGAGCATCATAAAGAGCTTAGTCTTCTTTTGGGGTATGAGGAAATGAAATGTATAACTGAGGGTATTTCAAAGTTTAATCTTGATAGATTTCTTGATTTTGATCTAGATAAAATTTATATGTATTGTGCGGTGAATTGTATTGAAAATCCTTATATTGCCAATTACATAAAGAAAAGAAAGCAAATAGAAGATGAAGAGAATACTAATGAAAGGGAAGAGACTTCCCAATATCCTTCTATTATTTCTTATGATGAATCAGGTAATGAGGAGGAGCCTCCTATTCAACCAATCTCATTAATAAGGAGCTCCAAAAAGAGGATTGAACCCACACATGATGTGGTGAAGAAGAAGAAAACAAAAAGAAAAAGAAAGAGAGGTAAAAAGATATCACCCCCAAATAATGCTGCTCCTATTACTATTGTGCCTCATGAAAATATAATTGTGGAAGATAATGATACTTCTTATGATCTTGAAAATCTTTTTGGCACTTGCTTGGAAGAATATGATAATTGCTATACTATTGGTGCTATCCATACTATTGATGATGAAAGTGATTATGCTTATGATACGAAAAGGACCAAGCTTGGGGATGCTATGTTTGATGAGGATGACATATTTGAGAATATATTTGCTGAAATTAATGTTTGTCCCAAGCTTGGGGGTGCTACGTTTAATGAAGATGATATTTTTAGTCTCCCAAGTTTTGATATGCAAATTTATAATGATGATAGAATGCCTCCTACTTATGATGATTATTGTGATGATACTTATGCTATAAAAAGTAGTGATTATATTTATAAAACTTGCCATGATTATGGTTACCCCTTTTCTGAGCATTACTCTTTTAATGTGGAAACAATTTATAGTATTCAAGTCTCTTATGATACTCCCACTATCCCGAATGAGAAGAATTTTGCTTATGTGGAGAGTAATAAAATGTCTATGCTTGTAGATCATGAAAAGAATGCTTTAGGTGCTGGTTATATTGTTGAATTCAATCATGATACTACTGAAAATTATTATGAGGGAGGAAAATATGCTTGTAGGAATTGCAATAATATCAAGTTTCCTCTCTATGTGCTTAAAATTTTGAGTTATCCTTGTTTTACCTTCCTATGCAAGTTGATTCTTGTTCCCACAAGTTGTTTTCTCACAAAATCTCTATGCATAGGAAGTATGTTAGACTTAATGTGCTAGTCATATTCTTCATGATGCTCTCTTTATGTTTCAATTCTTATCCTTTATGGGAGCATCATTGAAATCATCATGCCTAGCTAGGGGCGTTAAACGATAGCGCTTGTTGGGAGGCAACCCAATTTTATTCTTGTTCCTTGCTTTTTGTTCCTGTTTAGTAATAAATAATTCATCTAGACTCTGTTTAGATGTGGTTTTATGCTTTTAATTAGTGTTTGTGCCAAGTAGAACCGTTGGGAAGGCTTGGGAGAAGTCTTGTTGATCATGCTGTAAAAAACAGAAACTTTAGCGCTCACGAGAATCGCTGCCATTTTTATTTGGAGAGTGCTATTTAGTTAATTATTTTTGCAGATGATAATAGATAAATTCCTCAGGTCCAGAAATTTATTTGAGAATTTTATGAGTTCCATAAGTATACATTTGATTCAGATTACTACAGACTGTTTTGTTTTTGACAGATTCTGTTTTTCATGTGTTGTTTACTTATTTTGATGAATCTATGGCTAGTAAAATAGTTTATAAACCATAGAGAAGTTGGAATACAGTAGGTTTAACACCAATATAAATAAAGAACGAGATAATTACAGTACCTTGAAGTGGTGATTTACTTTCTTATACTAACGGAGCTTACAAGTTTTCTGTTAAGTTTTGTGTTGTAAAGTTTTCAAGTTTTGGGTAAAGATTCGATGGACTATGGAATAAGGAGTGGAAAGAGCCTAAGCTGGGGGATGCCCATGGCACCCCAAGGTAATATTCAAGGACAACCAAAATCCTAAGCTTGGGGATGCCCCAGAAGGCATCCCCTCTTTCGTCTTCATTCATCGGTAACTTTACTTGGAGCTATATTTTTATTCGCCACATGATATGTGTTTTGCTTGGAGCGTCATTTTATTTCATTATGTTTTGCTTGTTGTTTGAATAAAATACCAAGATCTGAAAATCTTAAATGTTATAGAGTCTTCACATAGTTGCATAATTATTCGACTACTCATTGATCTTCACTTATCTTTCGGAGTAGTTTGTCGTTTGCTCTAGTGCTTCACTTATATCTTTTTAGAGAACGGTGGTGGTATTATAGAAATAGATGAACTCTCATGCTTCACTTATATCGTTTTGAGAGTTTTAAATAGCATGGTAATTTGCTTAAATAATCCTAATATGCTAGGCATCGAAGAATAGTAAAAACTTTCATATAGAGTATTGAATACTAAGAGAAGTTTGATGCTTGATGATTGTTTTGAGATATGGAGATGGTGATATTAGAGTCATGCTAGTTGAGTAGTTGTGAATTTGAGAAATACTTGTGTTGAAGTTTGTGATTCCCGTAGCATGCACGTATGATGAACCGTTATGTGATGAAGTCGGAGCATGATTTATTTATTGATTGTCCTCCTTATGAGTGGTGGTCGGGGATGAGCGATGGTCTTTTCCTACCAATCTATCCCCCTAGGAGCATGCGTGTAGTACTTTGTTTTGATAACTAATAGATTTTTGCAATAATTATGTGAGTTCTTTATGACTAATGTTGAGTCCATGGATTATACGCACTCTCACCCTTCCACCATTGCTAGCCTCTCTAGTACCGCGCAACTTTCGTCGGTACCATAAACCCACCATATACCTTCCTCAAAACAGCCACCATACCTACCTATTATGGCATTTCCATAGCCATTCCGAGATATATTGCCATGCAACTTTCCACCGTTTCGTTATTATGAAACGCTTCATCATTGTCATATTGCTTTGCATGATCATGTAGTTGACATCGTACTTGTGGCAAGGCCACCGTTCATAATTCTTTCATACATGTCACTCATGCATCATTGCACATCCTGGTGCACCGCCGGACACTACAAGAAATAAGGCCAATTATGACTCCCCATTTTGGTCATTAATTTGTCATTGTTTTCGTTTATTGACCTTTTTGACCAAATTTGGAAGGTCAGCAGTTGACCATCAAGAACGAACAAACGTGACCTTCTCTGGAATTTTGGTCATGGCCGCCCTTGACCAAAATTTTGGTCATTAAATCTTTGACGAAAATTATGGTCACTACTAATGAGCCTAGACCATGTAGGATCTGATGTGGCCGAGCCAACTTGGCACATGCGATGACATGGATACCATGTAGGATCGGTCCAAATCAGTTGTTTTAATGGGCTCGAGCCCAATAGATCAGTTCTTGGGCTGTGGTGTGCAACCCATTTATTTAATCCATCATTAACTGGGCCAGCCCTTTTATCTACCCAACAAAAACATTTTGATTTTTTTCCATAAAAAAATATATTTGGCCTTGAAACGGTCCAACCCACTCACACAATTTATTTTTTCAATCCAGCCCTTATTAAAATGCGACCAACAACAACCAACAGTATCTCAAAAACAAAAATACATTGGCAATTTGGCAGTCAGCCAACACATGAGAATATAATGATGATGATAATAATAATATAATTCTCCAGGATTTCAATAAGTTAGGCCCAACAGTATCATTACACCATAGGTTCATAAGATGCACCAACCAATATAACACAACCAGTAGCTTAGTATTATTACCCCATGTTCATAAGATGGCACATGTCCATATTGTGCACTAGTAACCAGTAACATAAGATGGCACCAACCAAAACAACACATCCAGTGAGGGAATCTGCTGGAGGGCCATTCTTTAGTGAGAAAAGGTGAGCAACAACATCACTCTTTGGTTCTTCACCTTCTGGTACCTCTTGTTCCATAGCACTTTCCATGTTAGCCTGACATTTAAAGAAAGATCTACACATGAGCAGAGTACTATGTCCATCAATATATTGCAGTTGGTTATGAATGACTAGGAAACTTTATAAGCAAACTATTCAAGAATAGATGTCCTAGTAGCAGAATTTAAGAAGCTAACATCATGATACTAATACAACACCTGCCATTTTGAAAGAAAGACTGGAAAATCTAAACTGCACACAACGCACACCCGCGTCCCAGGAGGCAACTGCTGCACGAGATTAGCTACAGTGCGGTGCACTGTTTGCTCAATACAGACTAGCAGTGATTGCTACATGGGATGGCCAACACATGATTTTGTATATATCTCTGGAATAGAATATTTACAAAATAATAATCCAATCTACATGCTACTAATTAAGTAGTAGTTATTCGAAAAGTTTGTAGCAGGCAAGCAGAACAAATCAATCTTGGCAATTACAATTTTTTTGTAGGTTACTATTAGCTACATGAAATAAGCATGGCACCAAGTTTACCAAACAGGTAAGCATGCAAAACAAACCATTGTTGAAATTTAAATCAGGCACGTAGCTTAAATGGGAACATGTAGTAGACAAGAACATAGTACTTTTCAGGAGCACATATGTTGTTTCTTTAGTACAATATACAATATCAAATAAATCCACTACAACAAGTCCTAATCATTTCATTCAGATCATATATGAAATGACACGAGTTTCTCCATTCTAAAAGCTAGTAAGATAGATGCTTCAAGCAATCAATAGGCAAATAATCAGAGAGTATACAATGCTCTCTCTTAATTACCAGTGTCCAACGACAAAGCAATGCCTGTTGGACTGCGACAAGGACTGAAATTGACTGAATAATGTCACATTTTGAGTACCAAAAATATGTGCAATGCGATTAGGAAAGGAAACATAGCAGCCATGAAACAGAGGACTGGGACAAACAAACAAACTATAACAAAACATGAATCATATACTCTACTATTTTGAATGAACCATCTCTATCAGATCCTCGAGCAGAGATCATATAATGCGATCAAGTGTAGCAAGGACGAGGTAAACAAGCCACATTGACACGGTAGAGAATACTAGAAACTGACTATCGTTTGAGCTGACCCCTCCGCTTTGAGAGGACGACGATCTGTTTATTGAGCGTCTTTCTGGTTGTGTCCTTAAGGAGAGGGCAGTGGCAGGAGCGGCCACAAACATGGAAATTAGTCGGACCCATGACCCGTGTACGCTCTCACCACCAGAGAGGAGGTGCATTGCATACAAGCTCCTTTGGGTCTACGAGAGCTAGAGCGAGGTGGGGTCAGTAAAAATCAAGGATGCTGCTGTTCTGGGTCAAGCTAAGTAAAAAAATCAAGGGCATATCAAGGGCATAACAGATTCAAGTCAACAAAAATTAATATGTGCACATGATAGGAAAGATCACAGGAAATAGACTACCCTGATCAAGTATACTATAACATCGAAAAAGTCAAACAAGCTCATTGTGCATTTTATTTTTCAGTGTGAGACACAATAAGCACAAGTAGCCACTAGCAAAATAACGTGCTATCTACATGCCCTATTATCTGCAACAATGACATTAGGCGATGAAGAACAATATATTTCCAATGCAATATGTTAGCCAAACACACCCTACCACGCCCATCATCTCATGATCCAATAAAATGTCTAGAAAAATCTATTGAATGGCATCAGTCCAGATTTATATCTGGTGTGCTAGTAAATCTGGACGATCGATGAACATCAAACATATCAAGAAAAACAGTACATCAAGGCATCGACCTAATTTCAGTAAGCAAATCAACTCAATTTAAAGATCTAGATGGCAGCTAAAAACTAACTCCAAATCTATCTATATTCTTATATATTGTACGAATAAGCTAACAACTAACTCCAAATATATCAATACTCTTATATAACTCTGAATCTAGATGACAGCAAATTAACACAATTTAAAGAGCTAGGTGACAGACCATTGTGGGAGTTGACTATAAGCCACGCTCTTCCACTCGCATCAGATGTAGCCTAGCTCACACTACTCTATGCAGTCATCGATGCCAACTATGCATTCACAGCCGCTCTCACTCGCTGCTTTTGCTGGTCTCCTGTTGCATATGGGGCTGCCATAAAGTGCTAAACATTCATCAGTCTCCAACAGAGAGTAGAATAGGAACACAGTTGGTGCTACTATCGTTGTTGTTGGTTGGTTGCTCAAATAACTCGGTTTATGTTACTGCTCGAGCAGGTTGGTAGGCAGGCCATGGAAGCATATGAGATGACAGAATATTCACAATTATGCAATAGTAGTAGCAACCGAAATCTAGAACTAAACTAGCATAATTAATCACAACAAGATGGCATGCTTAGAAGAAATCTACAACTAAGCTAATAAGAATTTAAATTAAAAGAGGAGAAGAAAAGGTTCAGGAATCAGATGTTCCACAGCCGATGCTTTGGCTGTCGAGGTCAAGGAGGTCGTGTCCATGGCCACGCCATCGACCCGAACTCCAACCCAGCATCCACCGCAGACCCGTCTTGGTGCTCGAAGGAGACGAACGCTTCAGATCCCTCTTGGCTCCCATATGACTGCGGTCTACTCCTCCCTCACCCGCCTTGCTATGGCTTCGGGGTGGTAGGCCAGGCCGTCTCACTGGGCGTCGTCGTACACGCCCAGATCTAGCCGCTCCATGGCATCTGGGCAGGGGAGGAAGCAGCCATCCCGTACATGGCATACGGTGCTCGAGCGATGATGAATCTGAGAGTTAGAGGGTACGTGGTGAGGAGGAGAATGAAGGAGTGGTGTGACGAGGGAAGAGAGTGGATCTGAATCACCAGAGCAACGCCGGAGCCACACCTGCGACGCGGTGGCCCAAACCCTAGTGGATGGAGAGTTTTGTGCATGGTCGCAGGAGGACGCGCCCGTCGAATCTGGCCAGAGGAGATGGAGGAGCGGGCCGAGGGGATCACGTGGGTGTGCTGGGCGCTGCCGGCGGCCACCGGATTCGGCCAGGATCGACCGTCGTAGGTGGTGGCGGTGAGGAGAGTCTCGTGGGAGAGGGACAGAGGAGGTGACTAGGGGCTTGGGTGCGGTGGATGGATGGATAGCTTTATTTATCCGAATATAGCTAGATGGACGATGGATGGATGTGGGTTTCCTGGGCATGGATGGTCGGATGTTCGCCACGTCATCGATCCGTGTCACAAATGAGTAACCAATGAAAATTAAGCTAGTGGTCATCACTGCTGCACGGGCTAGCAATTTAATTTACATAAAAAATCATTGGTAATACTAAAATATTTTTTCATGCATGCATCAATGCAAGAATAGCTATATAGAGGACAAAGAATTGGCATTATACCAAAAACTCTAGCAACGTCGCGGTTTATGATTGAATCTCGGTGGCATTCTTTTCACTTCGGTGATCCATGTCCATGGCCTATTTCAAATTCACTCGGAGTTTTGGCAACAACCATAAGACGTGCATATGGTGGCGGGATGTCCTAGATGAATCCATATTGGAGGGGCTCGGTTGCAACTTGTTTCTTGTTACTCCTTGGAAAGTACAAACAAATGCCATCTTAAGCGGCATATAGTTCAGAATCTAAAGTAAAAAACAAGTAACAACATTTGAATATGGAAAGTGTAAGTCGATAGAAATTTTTCCTACATCAGTTTTGAGAAAGATTTGTTTTTTATAGAATTTCAATAGCTCGATGTAAAGATACTTTGGAATTCAAAAACAGAAACGGGTCGTTCTATTCCATGGTTGATACAGTCATTCGCAGTAATA
The DNA here is from genome assembly GCF_003073215.2 of Triticum urartu. NCBI lineage: Eukaryota > Viridiplantae > Streptophyta > Magnoliopsida > Poales > Poaceae > Triticum > Triticum urartu. Next base: position 65,934,310 of record NC_053028.1, on the reverse strand, counting down.
GATCAACATGAATATAATTTCAATTGTATCCTAAATCTTTATTAATCAAAATCATATCCATGCATGCTCATCCAGGCAAGCCGACCTTGGCAAAGACAAGAGGCATATAGCTCATCGTGCAAGAGAAACTATAAAAACAACATGTCCGGATCTCAATGAACTGCAAACACGACACTTATTATGGAACGGGGGGAGTATATATTTGTTGAAATCATATATGAGGAAATTGTTAGATCAGAGAATTAATGTGAATAAAGTTGTTCTAACTATAGATATTTATCACTTCTTCTAAGTAGAGAAGACAACCAAAAATGAAATAACACTGACTAAATTCAGAACATGTGGAACAATTAAGATTGTTCATAACATTTCTTTTGCTAAACCAAGTACAATTTCCTGAACCAATGTTGCCAAAGGGTGTTTTCATTTTCTTTTTGCACAAAAAGTTCATTTTTCATTTCCCGAGTGCGAAAAACTGTTTTTTAAGAAACTAACAAATATTTTTTGCAAAATAGCACCATTCAATTTTTCAAAAATATTAGACCATATTTTATGTCAAAGTAACCAAATGGTCGCACGTTAATAGCTTTCCATCCACATCTCGTCAAATTGACAAATTTCTGCCGATTTAGCAGTAACTGGATCAATTTTTAACTACAGCTACCTCACAATTAACAATTTCAAGTGCTTGGTTAGAACTTTTTGAATACATAGTCAACATTTTTTTATAGAACATTTAAATATTTTTTAAATACAAGATTAATATTTTTAATACATTGTTAATATTTTTTATTTACACATTTTAACATTTTCAAATGCTTGATTTATGTTATTATATAATTGTTTAACATTTTTTAAATACTCGATTAACATTTTTAAGTACATGATCAACTTTTTCCACACACGTTGTATCTTTTTTGTACATATGGTAATCATTTTCTTTATACACATGTAAGATTTTCAAATGATTGGTTAACATTTTTTCAAACATTTTATGTGAAGTTTGTTTTTCAATATATATATTTATAATAATTGGAAGTATAAATAATAAACAAAAGTAAAAAAAAGAATGAACGAACAAAAAACAGACCAAAAAACAAGTCGCGGCCTAGTACTTGGCCCACTCGGCAAACGAAAAATATAAAAGAAAAAAAGGTGCCCTTGTCCCACCAAAGGCCCAAGCCCACTCGACACTACCCATTAAGGGCGTGTTCGGAATCTCTCCCGTCTGCTAACTCAGCTCCGTGCGAGGAGCGCGGTCTGAGCCGCTCCCAGCAATATTGTTGGCGCTCCGTCCGCTTCGGGAGATGCTAGGGCAGAGCGGATAGTATCCGAACGGGCCTAAATAGGTTACGGGCGAGAATGTACCAGTGTCTTTGTTACGGTGTGGTGGTTTGTCTCCTTAGGGGAACTCGACTGGTAGCTAGTTCGAATCACGTGGTGTGGTTTCTTTTTTGCTTTATTCACCTTTGTGGGACGGGTCCTTTTTCTTCTTTGAAAGTGGCGTTTTGGCACAGTGGCCTTTCTTTGTTGCTTTATTCACCTTTGTGGGACGGGTCCTTTTTTCTTTGAGTGGCATTTTGGATCTTAGATGTAGATACTACACCTATTATGAAATATGTATAGAAAAAATCTCGTGTGTACATCTGGACATCCTATGTTCGCACACAAAATTTCGGTGAACAAGGGCATTTTTTGCATGTGTAAAAAAGATTACAAATGGCTTGTGAATATTACTAGCTGTAATCAACCATCGAAAATTGTCTTTTTCACACAAGCCACAAAAAATGAAAATTTTCATAGAAATTTGGTGCACACACATATAGTGTCCGGATTTACATGCTGGATTTTTTCTCGAATTTTTTTAACTTTTTAAAATATGTATTTAGACAATGGGTGCATATAAACCTATGAGGCAAAGTGAATTTTTTGCCTTTTATGCTTTATTCACCTTTGTGGGACGGGTCCCACATGTCATTTCTACTGTGTTAGTTGGCCCCGTCTGTAAATGTAGACCCATTTTAGTCAACAAGTCAATCTATGGACGAACTGACGCTACAACCGAATCATAAGCAAAAATGACACGACACATAGGTAAAATTGATGATGTGGAGATCCAGTCATCCATGTTACAACACCATGACCATCTGGATTGGTCGTAATCAGCTAGAAATGTTATCGACCACTGTTGTCTGCTTATGACCATTTTGTGTAAGGCAATTACGACCTTTTTGTCCAAAATAGTCACTATGGTTTATGGTTTCGACTCTCCTAAACAGGCCATGACCAATTGGATCGAAATGGTCATAGATTTATGACGATTTCTTCCACGGTCACTGCCAGAAGGTCACAATTGAGGCATATTTCTTGTAGTGTGTAGTGGGAGGCATTCATATAAAGTCATATTTTGTTCTAAGTATCGAGTTGTAATTCTTGAGTTGTAAGAAAAATAAAAGTGTGATGATCATCATTATTAGAGCATTGTCCTAGTGAGGAAAGGATGATGGAGACTATGATTCCCCCACAAGTCGGGATGAGACTCCGGACGAAAATAAATAAATAAAAGAGGCCAAAGAAGCCCAAATAAAAAAAAGAGAAAAGAGGCCATAAAAAGAGAAGGCCCAAATAAAAAATAAAAAATGAGAGAAAAAGAGAGAAGGGGCAATGCTACTATCCTTTTACCACACTTGTGCTTCAAAGTAGCACCATGATCTTCATGATAGAGAGTCTCCTATGTTGTCACTTTCATATACTAGTGGGAATCTTTGATTCTAGAACTTGGCTTGTATATTCCAATGATGGGCTTCCTCAAAATGCCCTAGGTCTTCATGAGCAAGCAAGTTGGATGCACACCCACTTAGTTTCTTTTGAGCTTTCATAAATTTATAGCTCTAGTGCATCCGTTGGATGGCAATCCCTACTCACTCACATTGATATCTATTGATGGGCATCTCCATAGCCTGTTGATACGCCTAGTTGATGTGAGACTATCTTCTCCTTTTTGTCTTCTCCACAACCACCATTCTATTCCACCTATAGTGCTATGTCCATGGCTCACACTCATGTATTGCGTGAAGATTGAAAAAGTTTGAGAACATCCAAAGTATGAAACAATTGCTTGGCTTGTCATCGGGGTTGTGCATGATTTAAATATGTTGTGTGGTGAAGATGGAGCATAGCCAGACTATATGATTTTGTAGGGATAACTTTCTTTGGCCATGTTATTTTGAAGAGACATAATTGCTTACTTAGTATGCTTGAAGTATTATTATTTCTATGTCAATATGAACTTTTGTCTTGAATCTTATGGATCTGAATATTCATACCACAATTAAGAAGAATTACATTGAAATTATGCCAAGTAGCACTCCGCATCAAAAATTCTGTTTTTATCATTTACCTACTCGAGGACGAGCAGGAATTAAGCTTGGGGATGCTTGATACGTCTCCAAAGTATCTATAATTTTTTATTGCTCCATGCTATATTATCTACTGTTTTGGACAATATTGGGCTTTATTATCCACTTTTATATTATTTTTGGGACTAACCTATTAACCAGAGGCCCAGCCCAAAATTGTTGTTTTTTTTGCCTATTTCAGTGTTTCGAAGAAAAAGAATATCAAATGGAGTCTAAACGGAATGAAACCAACTGGAGAAGTTATTTTTGGAAGGAAAGCTACCGGAAAAACTTGGAGTGCACGTCAGGAAAGGAACGAGGGAGCCACGAGGCAGGGGGGCGCACCCACCCCCCTATGGCACGCCCTCCACCCTCGTGGGCCCCTCGTGGCTCCCCTGACGTATCTCTTTCACCCATATATACCCACGTACCATAAAACTATCGAGGAGCATAATAGATCGGGAGTTCCGTCGCCAGAAGCCTCCGTAGCCACCGAAAGCCAATCTAGACCCGTTCCGGCACCCTGCTGGAGGGGGCAATCCTTCTCCGGTGGCCATCTTCATCATCCCGGTGCTCTCCATGACGAGGAGGGAGTAGTTCTCCCTCGGGGCTGAGGGTATGTACCAGTAGCTATCTGTTTGATCTCTCTCTCTCTCGTGTTCTTGAGGTGTTACGATCTTGATGTATCGCGAGCTTTGCTATTATATTTGGATGCTATGATGTTTCTTCCCCCCTCTACTCTCTTGTAATGGATTGAGTTTCCCCTTTGAAGTTATCTTATCGGATTGAGTCTTTAAAGATTTGAGAACACTTGATGTATGTCTTGCCATGCGTATCTGTGGTGACAATGGGATACCACGTGATTCACTTGATGTATGTTTCGGTGACCAACTTGCGGGTTCCGCCCATGAACCTATGCATAGGGGTTGGCACACGTTTTCGTCGTGATTCTCCGGTAGAAACTTTGGGGCACTCTTTGAGGTTCTATGTGTTGGTTGAATAGATGAATCTAAGATTGTCTGATGCATATCGTATAATCATACCCACGGATACTTGAGGTGACATTGGAGTATCTAGGTGATATTAGGGTTTTGGTTGATTTGTGTCTTAAGGTGTTATTCTAGTACGAACTCTAGGGCTGTTTGTGACACTAGGAATAGCCCAACGGATTGATTGGAAAGAATAACTTTGAGGTGGTTTCGTACCCTACCATAATCTCTTCGTTTGTTCTCCGCTATTAGTGACTTTGGAGTGACTCTTTGTTGCATGTTGAGGGATAGTTATATGATCCAATTATGTTATTATTGTTGAGAGGACTTGCACTAGTGAAAGTATGAACCCTAGGCCTTGTTTCAACACATTGCAATACCGTTTACGCTCACTTTTATCATTCGTTACCTTGCTGTTTTTATATTTTCAGATTACAAAAACTATTATCTACTATCCATATACCACTTGTATCACCATCTCTTCGCCGAACTAGTGCACCTATACAATTTACTATTGTATCGGGTGTGTTGGGGACACAAGAGATCCTTTGTTATTTGGTTGCAGGGTTGTTTGAGAGAGACCATCTTCATCCTACGCCTCCTACGGATTGATAAACCTTAGGTCATCCACTTGAGGGAAATTTGCTATTGTCCTACAAACCTATGCACTTGGAGGCCCAACAACGTCTACAAGAAGAAGGTTGTTTAGTAGACATCACCTGCACCCCGTCGCCAGTTAAACAAAAATACCAAGGCCTGGGGTAACACGCAGGACCTGTGAGACGTATTGGAAAACAAGGCAGGACATGCAAGATCGATCTACGGATCACGGGGACGTGCCCCAACGCGTTGCGACGACCGTCACGCCGGATATACTAAAAGCAAATCTGGCTGGGCCGAATACAGCAGACAAGACTCGTATGAACTGCGTCGTGATATAACCCGGCACAGAGGCGCCGCACACCCCCTATGCTTCACTGATGAAGTAATGGATCACGAATTCCCAGAAGGTTTTAAAACCGTGAACATTGAGTCATATGATGGTACAACAGACCCCGCGGTATGGATCGAAGATTTCCTCCTCCACATCCACATGGCCCACGGTGACGATCTACATGTCATCAAGTACCTCCCATTAAAACTCAAAGGGCCTGCTCGGCATTGGCTCAATAGCCTGCCGGCAAACTCCATTGGCAGTTGGGAGAATTTGGAACACGCATTCCTTGACAACTTCTAGGGCACTTATGTGCGACCACCGGATGCCGATGACTTGAGTCACATAACCCAACAGCCATGGGAATCAGCCAGGAAATTTTGGACTCGATTCCTAACTAAAAAGAACCAAATTGTCAAATGTACGGATGTCGAGGCCTTAGCGGCATTTAAGCATAATATCCGCGACGAGTGGCTCGCCTGAAACCTCAGCCAAGAAAAACCGAAATCCATGGCAGCCCTCACGACACTCATGACCCGCTTTTGTGCAGGTGAGGATAGCTGGCTGGCTCGCAGCAACAACACATCAAGGAACCCTGGAATTCAAACGCCGAAGATAGCAACGGCAGGCCACGTCGCAATGGACACAAGCGCCGCAACAATGGCGACAACACCGAAGACACGGCAGTTAATGCCGGATTTAGTGGCTCTAAATCTGGTCAGCAGAAAAAGCCGTTCAAAAGAAGCAATCTGGGACCATCCAGCTTGGACCGCATACTCGATCGTTCGTGTCATATTCACGGCACCCCCGATAAACCAGCCACCCACACCAACAGAGAATGCTGGGTGTTCAAACAGGCCGGCAAGTTGAATGCCGAAAACAAGGAAAAGGGGCTGCATAGCGATGACGACGAGGAGCCCCGGCTGCCGAACACCGGAGGACAGAAGAAATTTCCTCCCCAAGTGAAAACGGTAAACATGATATACGCAACCCATATTCCCAAGCGGGAACGGAAGCGTGCACTGAGAGACGTCTATGCGATGGAGCCAGTCGCCCCAAAGTTCAACCCATGGTCTTCTTGTCCGATCACCTTCGATCGTAGGGACCACCCCACCAGTATCCGTCATGGCGGTTCTGCCGCATTGGTCCTTGACCCCATCATTGACGGATTTCACCTCACTCGAGTCCTTATGGACGGTGGCAGTAGCCTGAACCTGCTCTATTAGGATACAGTGTGTAAAATGGGTATAGACCCCTCAAGGATCAAACCCACCAAAACCACCTTTAAAGGTGTCATCCCAGGTGTAGAGGCATGTTGTACGGGCTCAATCACACTGGAAGTGGTCTTCGGATCTCCGTACAACTTCCAAAGCGAGGAGTTAATCTTCGATATCGTCCCCTTCCGCAGTGGCTATCACGCACTGCTCGGATAAACCGCGTTTGCCAGATTCAATGTGGTACCGCATTATGCATACCTCAAGCTCAAAATGCCAGGACCTCGCGGGGTTATAACAGTTAATGGAAACACAGAGCACTCGCTCCGCATGGAGGAGCACACTGCGGCCTTCGCAGCAGAAGCACAAAGCATCCTTATGAGGAAAACCGCCAATTCGGCGAAAAAGACCCCGGACACCTTCAAGCGAGTCCGGAGTACCCCGCAAGAGGATTGCCAGGCACGTTTAGAGCTCGCCTAGCAATTCGGCCTCCGTCCAAGTCCCAGTCAAGCGGCGAAATTTGCGCCGCGTGTACATAATTACGCACTCAAGATACCATGGGCATAGGCGGAGGCACGGCCATGGCACAGCCCACAATGCGACTCAACCACTTCAGGACCCGTATACCTTTAACATTTTCTTCCTTACAGGCCCCTATTCTCTGAAGGCCCTCTCCGATCGTCTGATTATCGGACCCGTCACGGGAAGGAAACACCAAGGAAGCAAGAAGCTTTGACGCACAAGGGAATCCCCAGGTGGTCTCTGATAACGATCGATATACCTGTTTTACATACCCACACGCAGCTTGCCCTTGGATAGGACATGTCAAATAGTCCTATTTTTGCTTATTGCACTATTTGTATACATATGCTTTGACGTATCATTTAAATAACAATGTACAGCATTAGCTTATTATTGCATTTCTTCATCTTTTTTCCTTGTCTGCTTATTTACGACAAATTACACCCGTACATTCTGGTACGTCCAGTGCGCCAGGGGCTTCGGTGTACCCCATAACACGGCAAGAAAAGTCCGAACACTTTCGACAGTACGGCACCCCGAACTTATAGCATTATATGCATCAGCTCCGAATCATGTCTTGGGTCAATAGTTGGGTTTTCCTGGCTCCCATGTTTTGGTACCTTACGTTCCTCTATATCGGCTAAGCTAGCACTGGGAGAACTACTGCGATTGTGTCCCGGTTCTTCCAGACGAGCACCTTAGTAGAGAAAGCCGAAAACTGACTGTCATGATGCAGCGAGAGCTGGTCGCTGTTCGAGAGGTCTCAAATCCTTAAAGATTGCTTCCGCTTCGGGCGAGTAGTCGGCCTTGTCCGACTTAGGCGTACATAGCGCCCCAAGTTCGGCCTTCCGAATACTAGGGGCTTCGCCGAAATTTAAAATTGTAGACTTCTATGGCTAAGTGAGAGTGATAAAGCTTTATAGTCTGATTGCATGGTTCGTTGTGCTGAACACCTCCTTCGAAGGACCCAAAACTAGGATAAAGAGTGGTCAGGTTTATCCCGAACACCTCAGTACTAGTTACATGGGGGCAGAAGCTGACGACTGGCCAACTCTCAAATTTTATAAACAGCCGCACAGAAGGTAATATTTTAAATTAACAAGCGTTACATAGCGCACATGAATTGGTTCCACATTACAGGATCACATGAGTACATTGATACGTCCATTTTGCATCATGCTTTTATATCGATATTTATTGCATTATGGGCTGTTATTACATATTATGTCACAATACTTATGCCTATTCTCTCTTATTTTACAAGGTTTACATATAGAGGGAGAATGCCGACAGCTGGGATTCTAGGCTGGAAAAGGAGAAAATATTAGAGACCTATTCTGCACAGCTCCAAAAGTCCTGAAACTTCACGGAAGACGTTTTCAGAATATATAAAAAAATACTGAGCGCAAGAAGTTCACCATGGGGGCCACACCCTACCCACGAGGGTGGGGGCGCGCCCTACTCCCCTGGGCACGCCCCCCTACCTCGTGGGCCCCCTGGTGGCCCTCCGATGGCCATCTTCTGCTATATGGAGTCTTTCGATGAGGAAAAAATCATAATCCATCTCCTCGGACGAAACTCCACCGCCATGAGGCGGAACCTTGGCGGATCCAATCTAGGGCTCCGGCAGAGCTCTTCTGCCAGGGAAACTTCCCTCCGGGAGGGGAAAATCATCGCCATCGTCATCACCAACGCTCCTCTCATCGGGAAAGGGCAATCTCCATCAACATCTTCACCAGCACCATCTCCTCTCAAAATCCTAGTTCATCTCTTGTATCCAATTCTTTTCTCCAAGTCCGGGATTGGTACTAGTAGGTTGCTAGTAGTGTTAATTACTCCTTGTAGTTGATGCTAGTTGGTTTATTTGGAGGAAGATCATATGTTCAGATCCTATATGCATATTAATACCCCTTTGATTATGAACATGATTATGCTTTGTGAGTAGTTACGTTTGTTCCTGAGGACATGGGAGAAGTCTTGCTATTAGTAGTCATGTGAATTTGGTATTCGTTCGATATTTTGATGAGATGTATGTTGTCTCTCCTCTAGTGGTGTTATGTAAACGTCAACTACATGACACTTCACCATTATTTGGGCCTAGAGGAAGGCATTGGGAAGTAATAAGTAGATGATGGGTTGCTAGAGTGACAGAAGCTTAAACCCTAGTTTAAGCGTTGCTGCGTAAGGGGCTGATTTGGATCCATATGTTTCATGCTATGGTTAGGTTCACCTTAATACTTTTGTTGTAGTTGCGGATGCTTGCAATAGAGGTTAATCATAAGTGGGATGCTTGTCCAAGTAAGGACAGTACCCAAGAACCAGTCCACCCACATACCAAATTATCAAAGTACCGAACATGAATCATATGAACGTGATGAAAACTAGCTTGATGATATTCCCATGTGTCCTCGGGAGCGCTTTTCTCTATATAAGAGTTTGTCCAGGCTTGTCCTTTGCTACAAAAAGGATTGGGCCACCTTGCTGCATTTTATTTACTTTTGTTACTTGTTTCTCGTTACAAATTATCCTATCACAAAACTATCTATTACCACTTATTTCAGTACTTGCAGAGAATACCTTGCTGGAAACCTCTTATCATTTCCTTCTGCTCCTCGTTGGGTTCGACACTCTTACTTATCGAAAGGACTATGATAGATCCCCTATACTTGTGGGTCATCAAGACTCTTTTCTGGCGCCGTTGCCGGGGAGTGAAGCGCCTTTGGTAGGTGGAATTTGGTAAGGAAAATTTATATAGTGTGCTGAAATTTACTGTCACTTGTTACTATGGAAAGTAATCCTCTGAGGGGCTTGTTCGGGGTATCTTCACCCCGACCAGTAGAGCAAAGAGTTGCTCCTCAACCTATTGAAAATGAAAATGTCAGCTTTGAAATTCCTTCGGGTATGATAGAAAAACTGCTAGCTAATCCTTTTGCAGGAGACGGAACAACTCATCCTGATGAGCACCTAATATATGTGGATGAAGTTTGTGGATTATTTAAGCTTGCAGGTGTACCCGGAGATGTTGTTAAGAAGAAGGTCTTCCCTTTATCTTTGAAGGAATATGCATTGACATGGTATAGGCTATGTGATGATACGGGGTCATGGAACTACAAACGATTGAAATTGGAATTTCATCAGAAGTTTTATCCTATGCATCTTGTTCATCGTGATCGCAATTATATATATATAATTTTTGGCCCCGTGAAGGAGAAAGCATCGCTCAATCTTGGGGGAGGCTTAAATCAATGTTATATTCATGCCCCAATCATGAGCTCTCAAGAGAGATGATTATTCAAAATTTATATGCTCGGCTTTTTGATAACAATCGCACCATGCTCGATACTTATTGTGCTGGCTCTTTTATGACAAAGACTATTGAATTCAAATGGGATTTATTGGAAGGAATTAAACGCAACTCTGAAGATTGGGACCTCGACAAAGGTAAGGAGTCAGGTATGACACCTAAGTTTGATTATGTTAAATCTTTTATGGATACCGATGTTTTCCATAAATTTAGCACTAAATATGGACTTGACTCTGAGATATTAGCTTCTTTCTGTGAATCTTTTGCTACTTATGTTGATCTCCCCAAGGAAAAGTGGTTTAAATATCATCCTCCCATAGAAGTAAAAGTAGCTACACCTATTAAAGTTGAAGAAAAGACTATCACTTATAATGATCCTATTGTTCCTACTTCTTATGTTGAGAAACCACCTTTCCCTGTTAGGATAAAGGATCATGCTAAAGCTTCAACTGTGGTTTGTAAAAGCAATATTAAAACTTATACACCTCCTGAGCAAATTAAAGTTAAACCTGATATTGATATTGTTAAAGATCTCTTGTCTGATAATATTGATGGGCATGTTATTCATTTCCTTGATGAGACTGCTAGAATTGCTAAACCTTGTGCAAAAGATAAAAACAGACATGTGGTAGGCATGCCTGTTATTTCTGTTAAAATAGGAGATCATTGTTATCATGGCTTATGTGATATGGGTGCTAGTGCTAGTGCAATACCTTACGACTTATACAAAGAAATTACGCATGATATTGCACCTGCTGAGATAGAAGATATTGATGTCATAATTAAACTTGCCAATAGAGATACTATTTCACCAATGGGAGTCGTTAGAGATGTTGAAGTCTTGTGTGGGAAAACTAAATATCCTAGTGATTTTCTTATTCTTGGTTCCCCACAAGATAGCTTTTGTCCCATTATATTTGGTAGACCCTTCTTAAACACTATTAATGCTAAGATAGATTGCAAAAAGGATGTTGTTACTATCGGTTTAGATGATATGTCTCATGAATTTAATTTCTCTAAATTTAGTGGACAACACCGTGAAGAAGAATTACCTAGTAAGGATGAAATTATTGGTCTTGCTTCTATTGCCGTACCTCTTAGTGATCCTTTAGAACAATATTTGCTAGACCATGAAAATGATATGTTTATGAAGGAAAGAAGGGAAATAGACGAAGTATTCTTTAAACAGGAACCTATTCTAAAACACAATTTGCATGTTGAAATCCTAGGGGATCCACCTCCACCCAAGGGTGATCCCGTGTTTGAGCTTAAACCGTTGCCTGATACTCTTAAATATGCTTATCTTGATGAGAAAAAGATATATCTTGTTATTATTAGTGCTAACCTTTCAGAGCATGAGGAAGAGAGATTATTGAAAACTCTGAAGAAGAACCGTGCTACTATTGGGTATCCTCTTGATGATCTTAAGGGCATTAGTCCCACTCTATGTCAACATAAAATAAATTTGGAAGAAGATGCTAAACCAGTTCATGATCATCAACGATGGCTGAATCCTAAAATGAAAGAAGTGGTAAGAAAGGAAATACTAAAGCAACTTGAGGCAGGTACAATCTATCCCGTTGCTGATAGTCAGTGGGTAAGTCTTGTCCATTGTGTCCCTAAGAAGGGAGGTATTACTGTCGTTCCTAATGATAAAGATGAATTGATTCCTCAAAGAATTATTACAGGTTATAGGATGGTAATTGATTTGGCCACTAAAAAGGATCATTACCCCTTACCTTTTATCGATCAAATGCTAGAAAGATTATCCAAACATACACATTTTTGCTTTCTAGATGGTTATTCTGGTTTCTCTCAAATACCTATGTCAGCCAAGGATCAATCAAAGACTACTTTTACTTGCCCTTTTGGTACTTTTGCTTATAGATGTATTCCTTTTGGTTTATGTAATGCACCTGCTACCTTTCAAAGATGCATGATGGCTATATTCTCTGACTTTTGTGAAAATATTTCTGAGGTTTTCATGGACGATATCTCCGTCTATGGATCTTCTTTTGATGATTTCTTGAGCAACCTTGATCGATTTTTGTAGAGATGTGAAGAAACTAATCTTGTCTTGAATTGGGAAAAGTGCCACTTTATGGTTAATGAAGGTATTGTATTGGGGCATAAAGTTTCTGAAAGAGGTATTGAAGTTGATAAAGCCAAGGTTGATGCTATTGAAAATATGCCATGCCCAAGGACATCAAAGGTATAATAAGTTTTCTTGGTCACGCCGGATTTTATAGGAGGTTCATTAAGGACTTCTCAAAAATTTCTCGGCCTCTGACTAATTTATTACAAAAAGATATACCATTTGTCTTTGATGATGATTGTGTAGAAGCATTTGAAATACTTAAGAAAGCATTGATCTCTGCACCTATTGTTCAGCCACCTGATTGGAATTTACCCTTTGAAATTATGTGTGATGCTAGTGATTATGTTGTAGGTGTTGTTCTAGGGCAAAGAGTTGATAAGAAATTAAACGTTATTCAATATGCTAGTAAGACCCTAGACAATGCTCAAAGAGATTATGCTACTACTGAAAAAGAATTCTTAGCAGTTGTATTTGCTTGTGACAAGTTCAGACCTTATATTGTTGATTCTAAAGTAACTATTCACACTGATCATACTGCTATTAAATATCATATGGAAAATAAAGATGCTAAACCTAGACTTATTAGATGGGTTCTCTTGCTACAAGAATTTGATTTACATATTGTTGATAGAAAGGGAGCTGAGAACCCCGTTGCAGACAACTTGTCTAGGTTAGAAAATGTGCTTGATGACCCACTACCTATTGATGATAGCTTTCCTGATGAGCAATTAAATGTCATAAATTCTTCTCATACAGCTCCATGGTATGCTGATTATGCTAATTACATTGTTGACAAATTCATACCGCCTAGTTTCACATACCAACAAAAGAAAAAGTTCTTCTATGATTTGAGACATTACTTTTGGGATGACCCACATCTTTATAAAGAAGGAGTAGATGGTGTTATTAGACGTTGTGTACCTGAGCATGAATAGGAACAGATCCTATGCAAGTGTCACTCCGAAGCTTATGGAGGACACCATGCTAGAGATAGAACTGCACATAAGGTATTGCAATCTGGTTTTTATTGGCCTACTCTCTTCAAGGATGCCTGTAAGTTTGTCTTATCTTGTGATGAATGTCAAAGAATTGGTAATATTAGTAGACGTCAAGAAATGCCTATGAACTATTCACTCGTTATTGAACCATTTGATGTTTGGGGCTTTGACTATATGGGACCTTTTCCTGCCTCTAATGGTTATACACATATTTTAGTTGTTGTTGATTACGTTACCAAGTGGGTAGAAGCTACTCCAACTAGTAGTGCTGATCATAACACTTCTATTAAATGCTTAAAGAAGTTATTTTTCCAAGATTTGGAGTCCCTAGATATTTAATGACTGATGGTGGTTCACATTTTATTCATGGTGCTTTCCGTAAAATGCTTGCTAAGTATGATGTTAATCATAGAATTGCATCCTCTTATCACCCTCAGTCTAGTGGTCAAGTAGAATTGAGTAATAGAGAGCTCAAATTAATTTTGCAAAAGACTGTCAATAGGTCTAGAAAGAATTGGTCCAAGAAACTTGATGATGCATTATGGGCCTATAGAGCTGCATATAAAAATCCTATGGGTATGTCTCCGTATAAAATGGTTTATGGAAAAGCATGTCACTTACCTCTTGAACTAGAACACAAGGCATATTGGGCTATTAAAGAGCTCAATTATGATTTTAAACTTGCCAGTGAGAAGTGGTTATTTGATATTAGCTCACTCGATGAATGGAGAACCCAAGCCTACGAAAATGCCAAGTTGTTTAAAGAAAAAGTTAAAAGATGGCATGATAAAAGGATACAAAAGCGTGAGTTTAATGTAGGTGATTATGTATTGCTATACAACTCTCGTTTAAGATTTTTTGCAGGAAAAATTCTCTCTAAATGGGAAGGTCCTTACGTTATCGAGGAGGTCTATCGTTCCGGTGCCATAAAAATCAACAACTTCAAAGGCACAAATCCGAAGGTGGTGAACGGTCAAAGAATCAAACATTATATCTTAGTTAATCCCATAAATGTTGAAACCAATGTTATTGAAACCGTAACCCCGGAGGAATACATAAGGGACACTTTCCAGAACGTTTCAGACTCCGAAAAGGAATAGGTATGTGGTACGGTAAGTAAACCGACTCCAAAATAGTTTTAAGGCAATATTTCTCCGTTTTGGAATATTTAGAAAAATAGAAAAATAAGAAGCAGTCCGGCAAGGACACGGGGGTGGAGGGCGCGCCCTACCCTCCTGGGCGCGCCCCCCTACCTCGTGGGCACCTCGTGCGCTTTCCGGACTCTGTTTTATTACATGACACGTAATTTGGTCGGTAAAAAATTCATTATATAATCTCCCGGAGGTTTTGACTCCCGTATCACGCAAAAATCTCATGTCTTTGTTTCGAGCTGTTTTTCTGACAGATCCAGGACGTCATGTCGTCTTCAAGTGCCCCCAAGGACCAGTTCTTCGAGAAGGTCATCAACCCCTACCTCACGAAGGTGCTGCAACACCCTCAAACCATTGAGATGCGTGAGGGGTTGTTGCACATCCGCGATGTTGAGGGACCAAGGAAGACCGGAAGCACGGAGGCAAGGCTCGAGGCATTGGAGCAAGAAGTTTTCAAGTGTTAGGAGATGGTGGAGCGTGGACTCGATTCCAATCACATTATGATCATGGAGTTCACCAACAACCACAAGCTGGACGTCAAGAACATTGGGGAGGCCATCTTCAAGCTTAATGAGAAAATCGAGCACCTCCAAGCCCAGATCTATGACCTGCAAAATCAAAATTGTGAGTATGAATATAGATTCAAGAGGATGAGTTTGGCTGCAGATTTGAGGTTTCAGGAGACTTGATCATCCTTCTATGATGGTGAGCCTATGCCTTGGAAGAAGGACGACAAGCCTACGCCATCAACAAAACCATCACCTTCTCCACCAACAAAGAAGAATTGAGTATCTGGTATGGGCACTCCCCTTGGCAACTGCCAAGCTTGGGGGAGCGCCCTGGTATCGTATCACCATCACTTTTATCTTTACCGTTTTTCTTAGTTCGATCCTTTTGGTAATATCTTGATCTAGTAGAATAATGTTTATGGCATGATCTAGTTTTGAGTTTTGCTTTATGATCCCTCTATGTAATAGAGTCCGTGAGCTATATATAATAAAGATTAGTGTTGAGTCAAGGGCTTGATTATTTTGCCATGATCCTAAGTGAATAAAAGAAAAGAGAAAGAAATAAAAAAACAAAGAGATCATATGGATCTTATGGAGAGTAATGAGCTCACATAGAAAAAGTATGATGAATAAAAGTTGTTGAGAGTTGATAAACATAGTTTTGGTCATCGTTGCAATTAATAGGAAGTAATAAAGAAAGAGAGGTCTTCACATATAAATATACTATCTTGGACATCTTTTATGATTGTGAGCACTCATTAAAATATGGCATGCTTAAGAGTTGATGTTGGACAAGGAAGACAACGTAATGGGTTATGTTTTCTTACATCTGAGATAAATTATATTGTCATGGATCATCCAACATGGTTGAGCTTGCCTTTCCCCCTCATGCTAGCCAAATTCATCGCACCAAGTAGAGATACTACTTGTGCTTCCAAATACCCTTAAACCAGTTTTGCCATGAGAGTACACCATACCTACCTATGTATTGAGTAAGATCCTCCAAGTAAGTTGTCGTCGGTGCAAGCAATAAAAATTGCTCTCTAAATATGTATGACTTATTAGTGTGGGAGAAAATAAGCTTTATATGATCGTGTGATATGGAAGAAATAAAAGCGACAGACTGCATAATAAAGGTCCATATCACAAGTGGCAATATAAAGTGACGTTCTTTCGCATTAAGATTTTGTGCATCCAACCATAAAAGCGCATGACAACCTCTGATTCCCTTTGCGAAGGGCCTATCTTTTACTTTTATCTCCTACCTTGCATAAGAGTCATGGTGACCTTCACCCTTCCTTTTTACATTTTATCCTTTGGCAAGCACAGTATGTTGGAAAGATCCTGGTATATATGGCTAATTGGATGTGAGTTTTCATGAACTATTATTATTGGCATTACCCTTGAGGTAAAACGTTGGGAGGCAAAACTATAAGCCCCTATCTTTCTCTGTGTCCGATTAAAACTCCATACCCATAAGTATTGCGTGAATGTTAGCAATTGTGAAAGACTATACGATAGTTGAGTATGTGGACTTGTTGAAAAGCTCTTATATATTGACTCTTTCCTATGTTATGATAAATTGCAATTGCTCCATTGACTGAGATTATAGTTTGTTAGTTTTCAATGAACTTTACAATTCATACTTGAAATTGTGATTGAATTATTACTCTAGCATAAGAAATCATATGACAAGAATTATGTAAGTTGTTGTTCTAAGAATGATCATGATGCCCTCATGTCCGTATTTTACTTTTATCAACACCTCTATCTCTAAACATGTGGACATATTTTTCGATTTCGGCTTTCGCTTGAGGACAAGCGAGGTCTAAGTTTGGGGGAGTTGATACGTCCATTTTGCATCATGCTTTTATATCGATATTTATTGCATTATGGGTTGTTATTACACATTATGTCACAATACTTATGCCTATTCTCTCTTATTTTACAAGGTTTACATAAAGAGGGAGAATGCCGGCAGCTGGGATTCTGGGCTGGAAAAGGAGCAAATATTAGAGACCTATTCTGCACAGCTCCAAAAGTCCTGAAACTTCACCGAAGACGTTTTCAGAATATATAAAAAATACTGAGCGCAAGAAGTTCACCAGGGGCCACACCCTGCCCACGAGGGTGGGGGCGCGCCCTACCCCCTGGGCGCACCCCCTACCTCGTGGGCCCCTTGGTGGCCCTCCGATGGCCATCTTCTGCTATATGGAGTCTTTCGATGAGGAAAAAAATCATAAGCCAACTCCTTGGACGAAACTCCGCCGCCACGAGGCGGAACCTTGGCGGATCCAATCTAGGGCTCCGGCAGAGCTGTTCTGTCGGGGAAACTTCCCTCCAGGATGGGGAAATCATCGCAATCGTCATCACCAACGCTCCTCTCATCGGGAGAGGGCAATTGTCGGTGTCAAAACCGGCGGATCTCGGGTAGGGGGTCCCGAACTGTGCGTCTAGGCCGGATGGTAACAGGAGGCAAGGAACACGATGTTTTACCCAGGTTCGGGCCCTCTTGATGGAGGTAAAACCCTACGTCCTTCTTGATTAATATTGATGATATGGGTAGTACAAGAGTAGATCTACCACGAGATCATGGAGGCAAAACCCTAGAAGCTAGCCTATGGTATGATTGTTGTATGATGAAGTTGTCCTACGGACTAAAACCCTCCGGTTTATATAGACACCGGAGAGGGTTAGGGTTACACAAAGTCGGTTACAATGGTAGGAGATCTTGAATATCCGCATCGCCAAGCTTGCCTTCCACGCCAAGGAAAGTCCCATCCGGACACGGGACGAAGTCTTCAATCTTGTATCTTCATAGTCCTGAAGTCCGGCTGAAGGTATAGTCCGGCTACCCAAACACCCCCTAATCCAGGACTCCCTCAGTAGCCCCTGAACCAGGCTTCAATGACGACGAGTCCAGCGCGTAGATTGTCTTCAGCATTGCAAGGCGGGTTCCTCCTCCAAATTCTTCATAAAAGTTTGTAAACACCAAGAGTAGTGTCCGGCTCTGCAAAATAAGTTTCCACGTATTGCCACAGAGAGAATAATATTAACACAAATCTAATCTGCTGACGTATTCCGCAGCGTGACATCACACTACAGCCAAGCCTTTATTCGAATCGTTTTCACTTTTCCACCTCACCGTGTTTTGCGAGGCGGTTTCCTTGGCATGTCTTGTCAAAGCAGAGATCGTGTCCTCCATTTACGGGATTCTCACCAATACGGACGTGGGTAACCCAACCGCGCCATTTATCACGGTGCTTGGGAGGCAAGCGAGTTTTACTAGGCTGGTGGGGACGCATAGTCGCATCCGCTCATATAAGGGGATAAGGATCCACCTTTTTACCTACGCCTTCTTCCTCCTTTGCCTATCCATCTTCTGCGCACCCGAGCTCCAGCGCCCAAGCCCGCACTTCCTACCTCAACCTTCTCCAACAATGTCCGGAGCAGGAGGCAATGGGATGGTCTCCTCCGTCACGGAGGGCCATGTCAAAAGGCTAAGGAAGGCCGGATACCTGTCCAAAGACATCGCGCACCGGCTTCCTGAGGAGGGGCAGCTTGTCCCCACCCCAAGGCCCCATGAGAGGGTAGTATTTCTTGCCCACTTCCTCCACGGACTGGGTTTTCCTCTCCACCCATTTGTCCGCGGGCTCATGTTCTACTATGGCCTAGATTTCCACGATCTGGCCCCGAACTTCATCCTCAATATCTCGGCGTTTATCATCGTGTGCGAGGCTTTCCTCTGCATCTGCCCCCATTTCGGCCTCTGGCTCAAGACTTTCAACGTCAAGCCAAAGGTGGTGCGCGGCAACCAGGCGGAGTGCGGAGGTGCCATGGCGGGCAAAATAGCCAACGTCCTATGGCTCGAGGGCTCCTTTGTGGAGACCTTGAAGGGGTGGCAGTCAGGGTGGTTTTACATCACCGAGCCACGCGATCCAAAGTGGATCGCAGCCCCTGAATTCCGATCCAGACCCCCTACGCGGCTCACGTCCTGGAAGGAGACGGGCTTGTCGTGGGGCGACGAAGAAGAGGTGACCAGACTGCAAAAATGCATCCAGTCCCTGGTGAACAAGCAGCTCAAGCTTGTCAACGTAGTCCAGGTCATGCTCGTCCGCCGGATCCTTCCGTGTCAAGAACGGGACTTCAATTTGTGGGAGTTCAACCCGGCGCAACACCGAACTCTGAGTAGGCTCTTCGACACGACGTACGAAGATGTCTGGAAGGGGCTAACCAAAGGCGCCGAGGCTCCCACATCCGCATCCGAAGACCGCGGATTCAGCTCGCAGCGTCCTGCTGGCGAGGTAAAATATTTTCATCTTTTACAGGATGTTAAGTTTTCTTCATAGTTTGACTCTATGCGGGATCTAAACTCCCTCACCTTTGACAGGATTGGCAGGCGAAGTCCGGACTGATTAACTGTCCGGCTCCCTTGCCCAAAGACCCAGCCCCTGCTCTCCTAGTGAAGCTGCTGGTTCCGGCACCTTATGTGGTGCCGGAGAAGAAGGCCAAGAAGAAGAAGGCTATGGGGACTCGAAAGAGTTCCCGGCATATGGTGGTGTCGGACTTGTCGTCTGATGAGTCCGAGACGCACTCCTCCCGTGAAGACGAGGAGGAGGAAGAAGAGACCTCTCCCCCTCCAGCGGGGGGAGGAAAGAAGAGGAAGGCCGCCCTAGTAGGGGGGCCGAAGGGTCCAAGAAGAGGAAAACCCCTCCGCTGGACTACGCCCCCGACGCCGACGAGGACGAAGAGTAGTGGCCGGACAGGGCCAAGCGTCCGGCGAAATCATAAGTGTTCGGATACCAGAGTAACTCATGATATTCCTTTTGTTGTGCAGCTTTCCCTAATGTCGAATATAATCATGCATCCCGCCCAAGGACGGGCTCGACGAGTCATCGAGCGGCTCCCTGGATTCATCGAACGTGAATTCAGTTCCGCCCGCTGCCTCCCCCTATGCTGCGGATGACGCCGAAGTGGCGTCGCGACAAGCTCCGGGGAAAGAGGAGGTGGTCCAGGAGGAGCCGCAAGGCGACCTCCCGGACTCCAGGAGTAAAGGGGACAAGACCCCCCAGGGCTCCAAGTCCGGCTTTAAGCCAGACACCGCGCCGGAATCATCAACGGTTCTGGACCACGGCAGGCGAACTCCTGCCAAGAGGAGCAAGCCTATTGAGCCGGCGTCCTCCATCCAACCGGAGGCGCCGAAAAATTTGCTGGAGGTGCTTAAGGGCGCCTCCATCGACGAGGAGCACCGTGCCATCATGAGTACGGTGGTCCAGAAGGTTCGGTCCGCCCAAAGCGGACTTACTGAAGCTTGTACTAGCCTTCTAACAGGCTTCAAGGTAAGTAGAAATATTTAAAAATATTACCGCATAGACAGTAGCCCCTGATGCTCTGTTTGGCGTTCGGAAAGAAAAGCCGAATAGAGGATCTATTAAATATCGCAGGAGTCTAACTAAAAAGGAGTCAATATACGTATGCAGGCTTCGCTGCTGGCCACCGCCGCACTGACTGCGGAGGTGGGTGCCCTGAAGCAGGGCCTCGAGCGGACCGAGCAAGAGCTCGGCCTTGCCAAACGACAGCTCGAGGAGAAAGAAGGTAAGAGATACCTTATAGAAAAAAATGCCCATAAGAAGACGCAATTGCAAAAAATGAAAGGAGTATACTGCTTATTGTAGGGGCCACAACTGAGGTGGCGACCCTCAAGCAGGCGCTGTCCGAGGCCAAGAAGAGAGCGGCCACGGAGCGCACAGAGCGGGAGAAATTTGAGGCGCAGGTCGGCGACGTGCAGCAAGAGCTTCAGGCTCTCATGAAAAAACATGAGAGTTTGGAGCTCGGCTCGAAGATGCGAGCGTCCGAGCTTGTTGCGGCCCTTAAAACTGGCAAATCTGCCAAGGCCGAAGCCCAGAAGGCCCTCCAGGAATTGGATGCGGTGAAAAAGATAGCGGCGGGTAAGGCATTCTCTATGCAAACCAGACATATAAAAGTAAACTACTTGTTACTTACCCGAATCCGGAGCTCTCCAGGGGCATTCGCAGATCTTCCCCGCAGCGTATCCGATGCCTCCGCATTCTACCGAGCTGAGGAAGGCAGCTCGACGGAGAAGGTGTTCTGGTCTCAGTACGCTGAGGCCGGACACCCTGTGCCCTTGAGTGACCAGCTGAAGTAGCTGGTCGAGCTCCACAAGGCGGCCGAACAGGCCCTGAAGGGCTTCATAGTTCGGCTGTGGCCTAGAGAGGCCCTGCCTGGGAGCTACTTCGGACTGGTGCGGCGGCTGGTGGAGGCTTGTCCAAGGCTCGAGGTCATCAAGCGCTTCGTCTGCATCGAAGGTGCCCGTAGGGCCCTTGCCCGTGCGAAGGTGCACTGGGGTAAGCTAGACGGTGAGAAGCTTGTGAGGGACGGGCCGCCGCCGGGGAAGGAGCATCGCAAGCCCGAGAACTATTACAAGGATGTTCTGGCCGGTGCCCGCCTTATGGCGGATGAATGCACCAAGGATGTAATTTTTGAATGAACTCGCTCGTGTTATCCTGTGCGCTGAAAACTTGTTCATATGCGCTAAGCAATGCTTGAATTTAAAATATTACTTTCTGTCCGGCCATTTATAAAAAATTGAGAGATGGCCAGTCGTCGGCTTCTGCCCCCATGCCACTAGTGCTGGGGTGTTCGGGATAAACCTGAGCGCTCTTTTTCCCATGATTGGGTCCGTCGAGGGAGGCGCTTAGCACAATGAACAAGGCAATCGGACTATAATGCTTGAACACTCTCACTTAGCCATAGAACTCTATAATTTTAAATTTTGGTGAAGCCCCTAGTATTCGGAAGACCGAGTTCGGGGCGCTACCCACGCCTTGGCCGGACAAAGCCGGTTCCTCGCTCGAAGCGGCATAAGTCTTTAAGGACTCGAAAAACCTCTCGAACAGCGATCGGTCTCTTGCCTCATCATGACAGTCAGTTTTAGCTTTCTCTACTGAGGTGCTCAGCCCAGCTCAACTGGGGCACAATCACAGTAGTTCTCCTAGTGCTACCTTAGCCGATATAGCGGAACGTAAGGCACCAAAACATAGGAGCCGGGCAAACCCAACTATTGACCCAAATCATGATTCGGAGCCGATGCATATAGTGCTATAAGTTCGGGGTGCCGCACTTGTGAAAGTGTACGGACTTCTCACGCCATATTGATGGGTACTGAAGCCCCTGGCGTATTTTTGCCGTACCACAGTGTACGGATGCAACATGTTATTGATAAACATATATAAAAATAGGATAATGCAAAAAATAGACAAAAAGCTATACATTGTTTATAGAAAGGCTGCTATGAAAGCGGAACGATACAAATAGTGCGATGAGCAAAAGAAATTGGACTATTTAACATGTCCTGGCCAGGGGCAGGCCGCGGAATTGTATTAAAAAACAGGTATACTGCTCGCAATAGAGACCACCTGGGAGTTCCATAATGCAGCGTGGCTTGTCTGCTTTCCTGGATCTTGCATTGTTTGTGCAGCAGTTGAATTGCCGAACGGGTCATCCGAAGTATGAAGTCCTGAGAGTAAGAGAAAAAAAAGAAAAAAGGAATCCGGCAGCCCCTGGTGCGGTTTAAGCCGTATTTAGGGCATGCCGTGATAGTGCCCCTTCCCCTGTGCCCATGGTATTTCAAGAGCGTAGTTATGTACGCGAAGCACTGGTTTCGCTATATCGCGAGGGCTAGGGTTGGGTCCGCATTGCTACGCTAGCTCAGAACGTGCCAGGCGGTCTTGTTGTAGGGTACTCCGGGCGCGCTTGATAGTGTCCGGCTTTTTGAAGGCCGAACTGGAGAACTGCCTAGAGAGGCTGCTTTGTACTTCTGCTGCGAGCGCTGCCGTGTGCTCCTCCGTTCGGAGAGAGCGTTCGGTGTTCCCATTGACCGTGATTACTCCTCTAGGGCCTGGCATCTTGAGCTTGAGGTATGCATAGTGCAGTACTGCGTTGAATTTTGCGAATGCGGTTCGCCCGAGCAGTGCGTGATAGCCACTACAGAACGGGACTATGTCGAAGATTAACTCCTCGCTTCGGAAGTTATCCGGAGATCCGAAGACCACTTCCAGTGTGACTGAGTCTGTACAGTTGGCTTCTACACCTGGTATGACGCCTTTAAAGGTCGTTTTGGTGGGCTTGATCCTCGAGGGATCTATGCCCATTTTTCGCACTGTATCCTGATAAAGCAGGTTTAGGCTGCTGCCGCCGTCCATGAGGACTCTTGTGAGATGAAATTCGTCAATGATTGGGTCTAGAACCAATGCGGCGAAGCCACCGTGACGGATGCTAGTGGGGTGGTCCCTTCGATCAAAGGTGATCGGGCAGGAGGACCATGGGTTGAACTTTGGGGCGACTGGCTCCATCGCATATACGTCTCGTAACGCACTCTTCCGCTCCCTCTTGGGGATGTGGGTTGCGTATATCATGTTCACCGTCCGCACTTGCGGGGGAAATCCCTTCTGTCCATCGTTGTTCGGCGGCCTGGGCTCCTCCTCGTTGTTGCTATACAGCCCCTTGTCTTTGTTTTCGGCTCTTAACTTGCCTGCCTGCTTGAATACCCAACAATCCCTGTTGGTGTGATTGGCTGGCTTTTCGGGGGTGCCATGTATCTGGCACAAGCGGTCGAGTATTCGGTCCAAACTGGACGGGCCCTGAGTATTTCTTTTGAATGGCTTTTTCCGTTGACCGGATTTGTAGCCTCGGAATCCGGCATTAACTGTCGTATCCTCGTTGCTGTCGCTGTTAACGCGGCGCTTTTGTTTGTTCCGACGCGACCTGTCACTTTTGTCCTTGGTATTCGAATTACCAGGGTTCTTGGTTAAATTGTTGCTGCGAGCCAGCCAGCTGTCTTCTCCCGCGCAAAAGCGGGTCATGAGTGTCGTGAGGGCTGCCATAGATTTTGGCTTTTCCTGTCCCAGGTGCCGGGCAAGCCACTCGTCACGGATATTATGCTTGAAGGCCGCTAAGGCCTCTGCGTCCGGACAGTCGACTATCTGGTTTTTCTTTGTTAGGAACCGTGTCCAGAATTGCCTGGCCGATTCCTCTGGCTGCTGAATTATGTGGCTTAGGTCATCGGCATCCGGTGGTCGCACATAAGTGCCCTGGAATTTGTCAAGGAATGCGGCTTCCAGGTCCTCCCAAGAACCGATTGAGTCTGCTGGCAAGCTGTTAAGCTAATGTCGGGCCGGTCCCTTAAGTTTGAGTGGGAGGTATTTGATGGCGTGTAGATCATCACCGCGGGCCATGTGGATATGAAGGAGATAATCCTCGATCCATACCGCAGGATCTGTTGTGCCATCGTATGATTCGATGTTTATGGGTTTGAAGCCCTCAGGGATTTTATGATCCATTACTTCATCTGTGAAGCATAGTGGGTGTGCGGCGCCTCTGTATTGGGCTATATCACGACGCAGCTCGAAGGAGCTTTGTCTGTTGAGTTCGGCCCGGCCGGATTTATTGCATCCAGAGTGACGATCACCGTCACGTGCCGTGGGGTGCCTGCGCGATCCGTAGATCAATCTTGTTTGCCTTGCCTTGTCCTCCAGTATGTCGCGCAGGTCGGGCGCATTTTCCCGTGCCTTAGTATGCTTGACGCGGCGTCGGGGCATGGCTTGAGCGGAGGGCCAAGAGGCCTCTCTGTCGCGGCCATGGGGTGCCCGGTCGGCCATGTCATGCGCTGGTGATGTAGGTGCTTCCTCCTCTAGTCGGGGTAGCAGCCTGCGCTTTGGGTAACTCTTGGAGGGGCGTTCGAGTTCATACTCTTCGGCCGCAAGGACTTCAGTCCATCTGTCAGCTAGCAAATCCTGATCAGCTCTAAGCTGTTGCTGCTTTTTCTTGAGGCTGCTTGCCGTGGCCAAAAGCCTGCGTTTAAAACGCTCTTGTTCGGCGAGATCCTCTGGCACGACGAACTCGTCGTCATCAAGGCTTGCCTCGTCTTCGGAGGGAGGCGTATAATTATCGTCCTCAACCTCTTGGTCCACCGCCCTCTCGTGAGGGCTGACTTCTCTGTCCTCCTGTGCTGAATCTTGCTGGAGGGGGTGTTCTTCGGCGCTATCCGGAGTAGTATTATCTCTCGTGCCGGAATCACCGTTTTTTCTTTGGCGGGATTTAGAGCGGCGCCGCTGACGCCGGCGCTTGGGCTGTTTCTTAGAGGTATCGTCCCCCCTGTTCCATCGCCATCTCCATCCTTTGGAGTGTCCACCATATATATGTCATATGACGAGGTGGCCTTCCAGCGCCCTACAGGTGTTGGTTCTTGTTCGTCTCCTGCATCGTCGTCCATGCCGTCGATATCTTCGGAGTCGAAGTCAAGCATGTCAGTTAAGTCGTCGACAGTGGCTACCAAGTGGGTGGTGGGTGGGTTTTGAATTTCTTCATCGTTCGTATCCCAACCTTGCTGACCATAGTCCGGCCAGGGCTCTCCTGATAAAGAGAGAGACTTTAGAGAATTAAGGATGTCGCCGAAGGGCGGGTGCTGAAAGATGTCCGCGGCGGTGAACTCCATTATCGGCGCCCAATCGGATTCGATCGGCAGGGGCGCGGGGGGCTCGGAGTTCGGAGAGGAATCCGGCTCCTCGGAGTCACGGGCCATGCGGAGTGCGGGGCTGGAGTTCGGCTCGATCGCCTCTGAGATCGCAGCCCCTGAGGCAGCGTCCAACCGCTGATCCTCGATCGGCGCAGTAGGCTCCGAATCGATGGTCGGAACCGATGCGTGTGCGGCCTCCAAGGCGCTGTTCGGCGGCAGAGCTATATCATGCCCATCGAGACAGTGCGGCGCGCTTGGCTGTGGCTCGAATCCATCGAAGATCAAGTCCCCGCGGATGTTGGCCGTGTAGTTTAGGCTTCCAAACCTGACCTGATGGCCAGGGGTGTAGCTTTCGATCTGCTCAAGGTGGCCAAGCGAATTGGCCCACAGTGCGAAGCCGCCGAAGACGAAGATCTGTCCGGGGAGAAAAGTCTTACCCTGGACTGCATCGTTGTTGATGATCGAAGGAGCCATCGGGCCTAAAAGCGACGACACAGAGGAACTCTCAATGAAAGCACCAATGTCGATGTCAAAACCGGCGGATCTCGGGTAGGGGGTCCCGAACTGTGCGTCTAGGCCGGATGGTAACAGGAGGCAAGGAACATGATGTTTTACCCAGGTTCGGACCCTCTTGATGGAGGTAAAACCCTACGTCCTACTTGATTAATATTGATGATATGGGTAGTACAAGAGTAGATCTACCACGAGATCAAGGAGGCTAAACCCTAGAAGCTAGCCTATGGTATGATTGTTGTATGATGAAGTTGTCCTACGGACTAAAACCCTCCGGTTTATATAGACACCGGAGAGGGTTAGGGTTACACAAAGTCGGTTACAATGGTAGGAGATCTTGAATATCCGCATCGCCAAGCTTACCTTCCACGCCAAGGAAAGTCCCATCCGGACACGGGACGAAGTCTTCAATCTTGTATCTTCATAGTCCTGGAGTCCGGCTGAAGGTATAGTCCGGCTACCCGAACACCCCCTAATTCAGGACTCCCTCAGCAATCTCCATCAACATCTTCACCAGCACCATCTCCTCTCAAAACCCTAGTTCATCTCTTGTATCCAATTCTTGTCTCCAAGTCCGGGATTGGTACTAGTAGGTTGCTAGTAGTGTTAATTACTCCTTGTAGTTGATGCTAGTTGGTTTATTTGGTGGAAGATCATATGTTCAGATCCTATATGCATATTAATACCCCTTTGATTATGAACATGATTATGCTTTGTGAGTAGTTACGTTTGTTCCTGAGGACATGGGAGAAGTCTTGCTATTAGTAGTCATGTGAATTTGGTATTCGTTCGATATTTTGATGAGATGTATGTTGTCTCTCCTCTAGTGGTGTTATGTGAACGTCGACTACATGACACTTCACCATTATTTGGGCCTAGAGGAAGGCATTGGGAAGTAATAAGTAGATGATGGGTTGCTAGAGTGACAGAAGCTTAAACCCTAGTTTAAGCGTTGCTGCGTAAGGGGCTGATTTGGATCCATATGTTTCATGCTATGGTTAGGTTCACCTTAATACTTTTGTTGTAGTTGCGGATGCTTGCAATAGAGGTTAATCATAAGTGGGATGCTTGTCCAAGTAAGGACAGTACCCAAGAACCAGTCCACCCACATACCAAATTATCAAAGTACCGAACATGAATCATATGAACGTGATGAAAACTAGCTTGATGATATTCCCATGTGTCCTCGGGAGCGCTTTTCTCTATATAAGAGTTTGTCCAGGCTTGTCCTTTGCTACAAAAAGGATTGGGCCACCTTGCTGCATTTTATTTACTTTTGTTACTTGTTGCTCATTACAAATTATCCTATCACAAAACTATCTATTACCACTTATTTCAGTACTTGCAGAGAATACCTTGCTGGAAACCTCTTATCATTTCCTTCTGCTCCTCGTTGGGTTCGACACTCTTACTTATCGAAAGGACTGTAATACATCCCCTATACTTGTGGGCCATCATACATTCATTCAAATATTACATCCTTAGCACATTCCTCTGCCACAAGGCGAGCACCCTTCAGGACACTATCATAATACTTTTCGGGGTGGCGATGCTCCTTGCCCTCCGACGGCCCCTCCTTCACCAGCTTTTCTGCGTCCATCTTCACCCAATGCACTTTCGCCCGGGCAAAAGCCCTGCGCGCACCCTCAATGCAGATGGACCTCTTTATGACTTCAAACCGTGGGCATGCGTTCACAAGCCGCCTTACCAGGCCGAAATAGCTGCCAGGCAGGGGCTCACCAGGCCACATCTGGACTATGAGGCCCTTCATGGCCAGTTCGGCCGCCTTGTGAAGCTCGACCAGTTGCTTCAAATGATCGCTCAAGGGCATCGGATGTTCGGTCCCAGTATACTAAGACCAGAACAACTTCTCCGTCGAGCTCCCTTCCTCGGCCCGGTAGAACTCTGCGGCATCCGACACACTGCTGGGTAGATCTGCGAATGCTCCTGGAGAACTTCGAATTCGGGTAAGTAAAAGTAAAGTTTCCTTCACATGCTTGCTTTGCATAATGAATGCCTTACCCGCCGCTACCTTCTTGACTGCCTCAATTTCCTGGAGGGCCTTTGGGCTTTGGCCTTGGCATTTTGTGCGTTCTCGAGGGCCTTCGCAAGCTCGGACCCTTGCGTCTTAGAGTCATGCTCCAAGGACTCGTACTTTTTGACAAACTCCTGGAGCTCTTGCTAAACCTTGCCAACTCGGGCCTCTTTCTTCTCGCGCTCGGCGCGCTCCTTGGCCGTTTTGCCTTCAGCCTCGGACGGCGCCTTCTTCAGGGCCGGCACTTCGGTTGTGGCCCCTAGCAAAATTCATGACGATCCTGTGATCTAACAACCACTTTCCTTTTTCTTTATCAATAAACAGACGACGTATTACTTACCTTTGTTCTCTTCAAGCTACCTCTTGGTAAGGCCGAGCTCTTCCTCAGACCGCTCAAGATCCCGCTTCAGTGGGGAGACCTCCACCGTGCGAGTGGCAACGGCCAGCAGTGAAGCCTGCTTATTCACATAGACATATTCTGATTAGACTCCTGTGATTATTATTTGATCCTCTGTTCGGACTTTCTTTGCGAACACCAAACAGAGCATCAGGGGCTACTGTCTATGCTGTAACATTTTCTCATAATTTGATTACTTACCTCAAAGCCTATTAGGAGGCTGGCACAGGCTTCAGTCAGTCCACTTTTGGCAGACCGAACCTTCTCGACCACTGCACTCATGATAGTGCGGTGCTCTTCGTCAATGGAAGCGTCGCAAAGCGCGTCCAACAAATTGTCTAATGCCTTTGGATGGACAGAGGTCAGCGGCACAGACGGCTTTCCCCCCTTGGCGAGGGGTCGCCTGACAGAATCCGGAACCACTAGAGGTTCCGGCGCAGTATTCGGCTGGGGGCAAGACTTGTTGCCCCCGGCATTAGAGCCCATGGGAGTCTTGCCCCTCGTGCGCCCAGCGTCCGGAATATCGCCTTGGGGCGCCTCCGGAACTGTCTCCCCTTGGTTCAGTACCCTTTGAGACAACACCTCGACGTCGTCCGTAGGCCGGGGGATGAGGCAGTCGGGAGTGAATCGTTGTTCATCTCCGACGGGCCCAAAGACTCCTCCGAAGAGGATACGTTGATATGGGCTTTGGATGGGCTGCATGATCATGTTCGGCATGATAAGAAGCAATAAAATAAAACATACCAAGAACTATTATGGTATATGGATACTTACGAATTTTCCAGGGGCTTGTCCCTGGGTAACCACTCCTCGTCGCTAAAAGCGGCCGCCGTGGAGCAGTCCGGAAGGAGAGTCCTTCCCTTCTTGGACCCTTCGGCCTCCCCTGACGGGGCGGCCTTCCTTTTCTTGTCTCCCCCGGCTGGGGGGGAGAACTTTCCTCTTCCTCCTCCTTGTTTTCATGGGAGGAGGGCACCTCGGTGTTATCGGACGATGAGTCCGATACGACCTTGCACCGGAGACCTTTCCTGGTCCCCGTGGCCTTCTTCTCCGACACCTCATAGGGCGCCGGAACCAGCATCTCCATTAAGAGAGCCCTTGCTGGATCTTCGGGCAGTGGGACCGGACAATCGATCCACTCCGCTCTCGCGACCCATTCCTGTTAAATAGCGTGGAGGCTTAGATCCCCCACATGATTATACTGGGGAAAGAAACATCTCATGAGATATAAGGAGCTCACCGGATTGGCAGGGCGCTTTGCGCTGAGTCCGCGATCCTCGGTAAGGGGAGGAGGTACCTCGGCGAACTTGAACAGCACCTTCCAGATGTCCTGGTGCGTCGTGTCGAAGAGCTCTCGCAGCGTCTGGTGCTTAGCTGGGTCGAACTCCCACATATTGAATGCCCGTCTTTGACACGGGAGGATCCGGCGGAAGAGCATGACCTAGACCACATTGACAAGCTTGATTTTCTTGCTTATCATGTTTTTAACACAGTTCTGGAGTCCGGTCAGCTCCACCGATGAACCCCAGGATAGGCCCTTCTATTTTCGGGAGGTGAGCCGCATGGGGATGCCGGATCAAAATTCGGGGGCCGCCACCCAGATGGTGTCACACGGCTCGGTGATGTAGAACCACCCCCATTGCCACCTCTTCACGGTCTCCACATAGGAGCCTTCGAGCCAGGTGACATTGGGCATTTTTCCCACCATGGCGCCTCCGCACTCCTCTTGATGGCCGACCACCACCTTCGGTTTAACGTTGAAGGTCTTCAGCCACAGGCCAAAGTGGGGCTTGATGCGGAGGAAGGCCTCGCACACGACGAAAAATGCCGAGATGTTGAGGATGAAATTGGGGGCCAGATCGTGGAAGTCCAGTCCGTAGTAGAACATGAGCCCGCAGACAAACGGGTGGAGGGGGAATCCCAGCCCGCGGACGAAATGGGTAAGGAATACAACCCTTTCGTGGGGTTCGGGGGTAGGGACGATCTGCCCCACGTCTGGGAGCCGGTGCGCGATATCTGCGGCCAGGTATCCGACTTCCCGGAGCTTTGTAATGTTCTCCTCCATAACAGAGGAGACCATCCACTTGCCTCCCGCTCCGGACATGTTTGGAGTGGTTTTGCGGAGAAAAATGTGAACTTGGGCGCTTGAGCTCGAGTGCGCAAGAATGGATGGGCAGGGAAGAAGAAGGTGTGGGTGAAAAGGAGGAGTCCTTGCCCCTTTATAAGGGCGGAAGAAACTACACGCCTCCCCACCTGCCTGGTAAACTCGCTTATTCCCCAAGCGCCGTGATTGATGGCGCGGTTGGGTTACCCACACCCATATTGATGAGAATCCCGTGATAAGGGGACACGATCTCTGCTTCGACAAGACGTGCCAAGAAAACCGCCTCGCAATATGTGCAGTAGCTGGTTGAGAAAAACGGTTCGAATAATGACCGGGCTATGGCGTGATGTCACGTCATGAAAAGTTGTCAGCAGATTAGATTTGTGGAAATATTATACTCTCTACGGTGGTATGTGGAATTTGTTTTGCAGAGCCGGACACTATCCTTGTGTTCGAAATCTTCTATGGAGTATTCGGTGGAGGAACCCGCCTTGCAATGTCGAAGACAATCTGTGCGCCGGACTCAGCGTCATTGAAGCCTAGTTCAGGGGCTACTGAGGGAGTCCTGGATTAGGGGGTCCTCCGACTGCCGGACTATATACTTTGGTCGGACTGTTGGACTATGAAGATACAAGATTGAAGACTTCGTCCCATGTCCGGGTGGGACTCTCCTTTGCGTGGAAGGCAAGCTTGGCAATTCGGATATGTAGATCTCCTCCCTTGTAACCGACTCTGTGTAACCCTAGCCCCCTCCGGTGTCTATATAAACCGGAGGGTTTAGTCCGTAGGACAAAAAACAATCATAATCATAGGCTAGTTTCTAGGGTTTAGCCTCTACGATCCCGTGGTAGATCAACTCTTGTAATACTCATATCATCAAGATCAATCAAGCAGGAAGTAGGGTATTACCTCCATCGAGAGGGCCCGAACCTGGGTAAACATTGTGTCCCCCGCCTCCTGTTACCATCCGCCTTAGACGCATAGTTCGGGACCCCCTACCCGAGATCCTCCGGTTTTGACACCGACAATAGGGTCCAACTATGCCCCAATGGAGGCTATTTTCTTGGGATCCATCGAGTGGACTTGGAATTTGACTATTTCATCCGCTGGCTTGAAAGAGGTGGATTTGGACCTTTTATCAAGGATTACGTCGTCCCTATCCACTGTGGAACGCAGTGCAGTGAGTTCCTCGGCCGCTAGGGCTTCGGATAGTGCCTCAAGGGCCAGGGATGCGGTTTTATTTTCAGCGCAGAGTGCTATGTCCGGATAACTGGAGATAGTGATAGCACCATTGGGCCCGGGCATTTTAATCTTCATATACCCGTAATGAGGTATAGGTTGAAAGCGTGTGAATGCGTCTCACCCTAATAGGGCATGATATCTGTTGTTGAAAGGAGCCACCTGGAAGATTATCTCTTTGGACCTATAGTTTTCTGGTGTGCCGGGTACCACATCCAGCTTAATTTTCCCCGAGCATCTTGCTTCCCTGCTGGGAATGATTCCCCTAAAGGATGTATTGCTCTGCTCAATGTGAATGCTATCCATTTGCATTTTATTGAACATGTCCACGTAGATGAGGTTCAGTCCGCTGCCACTGTCCATTAGCACTTTAGTGAGACGAAAAATGTCCACAATTGGGTTGAGGACCAGAGCGGCTGGTGCCCGGACTAAGCGGGATCTTGGTTCGTCATCGGCATTGAAATTAATTGTTGTATCGTTCCAAGGGTTTATTGCTGCCACATGGTAGACTTCGGCAAGGTCGCGAAGCGCCCGTTTGCACCAATTATTTGATGAGAAGGTCTCGAAGACTGTGCGTACTTCGGGATTGTGTTCCGAAGAGTACTTTTCTGGTGTAGTGTTGGTGAGGATACCCTCGCCGCTCTTGGCCACCTGCCGGAGTATCCAACATGCCCGTAGGCTGTGCGTTGGTTCGGTGTTCGGCGTCATGTGTATTTGACAGGGCCTATCGAACCATTCTTCAAAGACAGTTCTGTGTCCCGTAAAGGGCTTGAATTTCTTGTCCACGGGATGATGATTAGGTGCCCCGCGACAGTCCACCCTTTTTGCCCGTCCAGGAGATGGCTTAAAGGCCTGCGGTTCCCAGCGGGCTGTCTGAGTTTTCCAGGCGCTTTCCATTGCATAGTACTTCTGTACTATGCATGCCAAATCTGTGAAGTGCAAGACATGACGGTGATTGAGGGCATTAAGGATTCCCTCATCCTTATAGTTGTTGCGAAATACTGAAATTGCGTCATCATCGTATTAGTCTTTTATCTTGTTTCTAACAAGGAGGAATCTAGCCCAAAAGTGATGCATTGTTCCTCGAGGCTGCTGCCGCACATACATTAGGTCACATATGTCCGGAGGGCCGATGTTGCTTGGAGAATATTGCTTGTGGTGGGTGGGCGGGCTCAAATTCACACCTTGACCCATCGTGGAATCCGGAGCTTGAAGAATTTCCAAGGTTACCAGCCCAGGCTCCGGAGTGTCTGGGGAATTCTCAGGCTTAATGTCTGATTTTGTGTTCGGAGGACAGGGAGTGTCCTCTCGAGGGTGGGTGTACGGTTCTCCGGGTTTGGAAATCCGAACATAGTTGGTTCTCAACGTAGGAGAGGAGTTATTGTCAGCCTGTTCCTCCACAACCGCTGCCTGATGGGTGATCGGAGGAGATTTAATTTCTCTCTGATCGGGTTTAAGCCCGATCCGATCATAGTCGGTTGAGACTCCCAAGGGCAGCGATGCGATCTAGCAGCTCGTTCAAAGATGATAGATCTGTCGGATCCATCTTGTCAGAATATTCGAGGCTGATACGGAGGGGATTTTCGGCGACTTGGGGGGTTGCCTTTGGCTTAATGGCCGGACGGGCACCCACATTGAAGTCGCCGAGCCGGAGGGTTTGCCCTGGAATCAGGGCTCCTTCGGAAGTGATATTGTCATTGATGACAAGGCAAGCCATCGGTCCTTCAGTTCATGGCACAGAGGAACTCTCAATGAAAGCACCAAGCACTAATGTCGGTGTCAAAACCGGCAGATCTCGGGTAGGGGGTCCCAAACTGTGCGTCCAAGGATCGAAGGTAACAGGAGACAGGGGGCATGATGTTTACCCAGGTTCGGGCCCTCTTGATGGAGTTAATACACTACTTCCTGCTTGATTTACTTTCATGAGTATAGAGGTTACAAGAGTTGATATACCACGAGATCGTAATGGCTAAACCCTAGATGTCTAGCATGTATGATTATGATTACCTATATGGACTAAACCCTTCGGTTTATATAGACACCAGAAGGGGCTAGGGCTGTACAGAGTCGGTTTACAGAGAAAGAAATCTTCATATCCATACGCCAAGCTTTCCTTCCACGCCAAGGAGAATTCCATCCGGACACGGGGGAAGGCCTTTTATCTTGTATCTTCATGGCCCATCTGTCCGGCCCACATCACATAGCCCGGACGCCCGAGGACCCCATAATCCTGGACTCCCTCAGTATTCTTTTGTCGTTCTAAGCAAATTTGCATGTGCCATCTCTAATTTTCAAAAATAAACTTTTCTTTTGTGTGTTTGTTTCGCTTGCGGAGTGGTGAGGGGTGGCGAATATTTTCCATGCTAGATGTGTTATTCTTAAGATGAGTGTTTATTCACTTGTCATTGCACGAGAGTAAGGCAAAGGTATTAGGGATGCCCGGTCCGGAAATGCAAAAAAATAAATTTACTTTATGTTGTCAAATAATAAATTCCTTGGAAAGTGTTGGTATGGAGGGCACGCATGGATACGGTTATCCATGGAAAATGAAAGTATGGTGGAAAAAGGAATATCTTTATTTTCTGTTTGGGAACCGCCTATGATATATCTATGCATGGAAAGTATTAGGAACTCTAAGTCGTTTTCGTCGGTGGGATGGATACACCTCCCAGTATATTTTTATCTCTAAATTTTTCGCTTTGAGCTCTGGCACCTCAACAAATCCCTACTGCCCTCTGCAAAGGGCCTTTCTTTTACTTTATGCAATTTTTATTTTGAATTTGAGTCTCCATCTTCTCTTATAAAATCACCAACTAGGAGGCAATATGATTGTACTTGAGTATTGGGTGTAGCTAATATGCGAGTGTGTTTCACAAATGAATCAATGGTTGAGCATGGGCTAGGGATAGCTTATTTTAGCGTTGATATTTTGAAAGACATGGTTGCTTGTTGATATGCTTGAGTATTTAAATTATCATGTCAAAGCTAGACTATTGCTTTGAACAATATAAAAGGCCAAATGTCCATGCTATAAAGAAAGAAATATGATATGACACGTTAGGCAGCATTCCACATCAAAAATTTTGTTTTTATCACTTCCCTACTCGAGGACGAGTAGGAATTAAGCTTGGGGATGATGATACGTCTCCAACGTATCTATAATTTTTGATTGTTCCATGATGTTATATTATCAATCTTGGATGTTTTTAGTCACTTTATATCATTTTTTGGTACTAACCTATTGACATAGTGCCAAGTGCCAGTTGCTGTTTTTCCATGTTTTTTACATCGCAGAAAATCAATATCAGACGGAGTCCAAATTCCACGAAACTTTACGGAGAATTTTTATGGGCCAGAAGGAACACAACAGGCACTGGCTGCACCTAGGGGGTGCCCCGAGGGAGGCAGAACCCACCAGGGCGCGCTAGGAGGCCCAGGCGCGACCTGGTGGCTTGAGCCCACCTCGGGTGCCTCCCGGACCGTCTCTTTGCTCTATAAATATCCCAATATTCTCAAAACCCTAGGGGAGTCGACGAAATATTCATCCAGCCGCCGCAGAGTCCAGAACCACCAGATCTAATCTAGACACCATCTCGGATGGGGTTCACCACCTTCATTGGTGCCTCTCCAATGATGCGTGAGTGGTTCTTTGTAGACCTTCAGGTTCGTAGTTAGTAGCTAGATGGCTTCATCTTTCTCTCTTGATTCTCAATACAATGGTCTCTTGAAGATCAATATGATGTAACTCTTTTGCGATGTCTTTGTTGGGATCGATGAACTTTGAGTTTATGATCAGATCTATGTTTTTATATTCATGAAAGTATTTGAGTTTCTTCGATCTCTTTTATGCATGATCTCTTATAGCCTCATATTTATTCTCCGATATTTGGGTTTTGTTTGGCCAACTTGATCTATTTATCTTGCAATGGGAAGAGGTGCTTTGTAGTGGGTTCGATCTTACGGTGCTTGATCCCAATGACAGAAAGGGAACCAACACGTATGCATCGTTGCTACTAAGGATAAAATGATGAGGTCTATCTCTACGTAGATAGATATTGTCTACATCATGTCATCGTTCTTATTGCATTACTCTGTTTCTTCATGAACTTAATACACTAGATGCATGCTGGATAGCGGTCGATGTGTGGAGTAATAGTAGTACATGCAGGCAGGAGTCGGTCTACTAATCTTGGACGTGATGCCTATATAATTATTATTGCCTGGATATCGTCATGAGTATTTGAAGTTCTATCAATTTCCCAACATTAATTTGTTTACCCACCATTTTGCTATTTTTCTCGAGAGAAGCCACTAGTCAAACCTACAGCCTTTGGGTCTC
Source organism: Triticum urartu (assembly GCF_003073215.2). Lineage (NCBI taxonomy): Eukaryota > Viridiplantae > Streptophyta > Magnoliopsida > Poales > Poaceae > Triticum > Triticum urartu. The sequence continues at coordinate 65,898,035 of NC_053028.1, read as the reverse complement.
TTTCTCATATTATTTGCCTTTCCGATCTACTTTTATATGCTTTTATTTTCAGATCTATTAATCCAAAAATCCGAAAATACTTTGCTGCACTTTATTTTATTTGCGATCTATTTATCCAATCTATTACAACCTTTTTACCATGACGCACCAATTTCTGGCATCGTTACCCGAAAGGGATTGACAACCCCTTTAACACGTCGGGTGGCGAGGATTTGTTATCTGTGTGCAGAGGCTGTTTACGATGTGTTGCTTGGTTCTCCTACTGGTTCGATAACCTTAGTTTCATATCTGAGGGAAATACCTATCGCCGTTGTGTTGCATCATCTCTTCCTCTTTAGGTAAATACCAACGTAGTTTCAAGCGACATCGTATGGTTAGCTACCAGTGTTGTGGATCAGACCGTTAGTGGCCTGCCCACGAATAGGTGTATGTGTGTGTACATGCAGGTAGTGGGTTAGTGGCTGTGTGATAGCCAAATGAGTCGGCTATTTAAGACATGTAACCGGTTGCATCAAGTGCGAGAAGAAATACAGAAAAGTGGCACAAGTTGTGTGCATGCCAAAGCCTGTGTGTGTTCTTCTTCTACCTCCAGACATGTGTGTGCTTCTTCCTCCTCGGGCTGCTCCAACATTTGGTATATAGAGCTACGGTTTGATCCGTCCCTATGATGGCAGGCACCAAGGGAGACGATGCGTCCAAGGCGGCGGAGCTGTCCAAGGGGAAGTCGGGGGAGCCGGCGACTCCACCGAAGGCGCGGCTCACCGACGGCAGCGGCAGTGGCGAGATTCGCGTCGTCAAGCGTGTCGTCTGGAAAACCTCGCCGATGGTGTAGCTCCCCCCGCTGACCCGCACGAACTACACCGAGTGGGCATTTGTCATGCGAGTGTGGCTGCAGGCGCAAGGCCTGTGGGAGGTGGTCGAGCATGGCACCGTCATCGACTACCGCGACAATCGTGAAGCTTTGGGCATCATCCTCCAGGCTGTGCCGCCGGATATGTTGCGCTCCTTGGCTGGGAAGGACTCGGCGAAGGAGGCTCGGGACGCCCTCAAGACCTTGAGGATGGGGTCCGAGCGCATCTACGAAGTCCGGGCGTAGACGCGTCGATGGAGGAGTTCGTTGTCCGGCTCACCGGCATCGTCAACGACCTCGAGGCCCTCGGCGACGGCATCACCGAGCACAAGGTGGTGCTCAAGTTTCTCCGTTGCGTACCACAGCGCTACCGGCAGCTCGCCCACTCCATCCAGTCTCTACTCGACCTCAAGACCTTGACGATTGAAGAGCTCGTGGGTCACTTCTTGGCCGTGGAGGAGAGCTTCGACATGGACGACGCAGGCAGCAGCAACGGTGGCACTCGGCTGCTCCTCACGGAGGAGGAGTGGTTTGCTCGCTCCAAGAAACAAGGCGGTGCTGGCAAGAGGAGGAGCAACTTCGACATCCGCAAGGTCCGCTGCTACAACTGCCAAGACTACGGGCATTTCTCGAGGGACTGCACCGCGCCCAGGAAGGAGCAGGACCACCTCGCCGCCGCGACCGCCGAGGGAAATACTTATCTCTACTGTACTGTATCATCCTCTCCTCTTCGGGAAAATCCCAACGCAACTCACAAGTAGCAAGGAGGCCCCAAAACTTGTGTCTCCAAAGGGCCAAAGTCCTCAATTATACACCACAAGGGAGGACAAACTCTCCCCTTGGCCGCCCTAGGAGGGGGAATTCCCCTCCAATTCGGTACCACTTCCTTCTACAAGGAGGAAGGGGGTGCCTCCACATATTTGGGCCCAAGTAGCTCTCCACCTCTTGGCCTTTTAAAGCCCGTTGATATTAAATCAAATATAAAATCCTCCTAACTATTATTAGAGGCTTTTATTATTAATTTAACATCTTTGGAAACAATTTCCACCGATATATTATTTATCGGTGATACCCGGTATTGCCAGATAAACCCTGAAATGCTTCAGGTTCCTCTAGGAACTATTCCAAATATTAATGAAACAATTCAAGAAATAAATCCTCGATACTCTCATCCTACTAACACTCAGCAGATCATGATTGCCTTAATCTTGTGACCCCGTAGGTTCGGTAAAACATAGACATGAATGAAACTCCTTCGTTTAATGACCGATAGCGGAACCGTGGACGTCCATATCGATCCCTGGGATTACATGAATGACATTCGAGTGAACCTTTGGTTATCATGAGATGTTCCCTTTGCTTCAAAATACTTCACAAAACCCAGGATGCATCGGTATCCTCCTGAGTCATCACACCCTCATTATACCGTTATCCTCGTTATTGGTTTTGTTCTTATTTCTCCTTGTCATGTTCCGCCATCCCCGTGATGTAGTCACGTGTGTCTGGCCAGATGATGATGGGTGATGTCACACGGGGAGGGCCCCAACAATATTTCTTCATGTCGGAGGAGCAAATCCCACTCTCAAGATATCTAGTCCCTTGTCAAACTTTTTGATGAACCTACCGACGAGATCTATTTTTCATGTATCTTTTGGTTTTGCCCATATGAAAATGTAGAAGCCAACAATCGTTATTGTTGTTCCAACTAGGCTGCACAAATTAGAAGAAAGAAGAATAGTTTAATTCGACTTGTACTCAACAGTACCAATTATAGAGAAGTATCCTTTTACTGGGATCAGAATTACAACATTGGAAGAAGTACATACCTCCCCCACTGTAATTCGCCAAGTATGAAGATAGAGTCCAACAAAATTGTAAACACTACAAATAATGGGTTGAACATCAAAGGATATGTCCTGCGTCGCTTGGACACAGACCACAAGATCATGCAATATCTCCCGGCCATTGCAAGTGCCCCTATACCAAATGATTTCATGTTTTATTTCCAAGGAAATAATTTTGCAAACAGTTTCTTAGTTAAGAAATGTTTTTAATCCTTTATAGCGGGAAGGTATGGGACATAGTTAAACTGCGCTCGTGCTCATGTGAGATGGGTGGAGAGTTAAATTGAATTGTTATTTTTAATAAACTTTGACAAATGTTTTGATTGGTTGCAAAGTTTCATCATTGGATGACATTCGTGCAAGACGCGGTAAGACAAACCAAAACAATGCTCCAAAAATGTTATTTTCAAAAACATTTTTTTGCAGGGTGAAAGAGAGTTTTATTCCGTAATGATAGGGTTAGAATCTCGAGACAACAAGTCCTCACAACACGGAGGACTCGAGTTCAATCACATCGCACTACAAGCTTCGGTACGGCTATAAAATGCCAATATATGTGCTACCCTATTTTGTTCCCTACTAATCTTCATAGAACAAACTCTCTAACAGCCATATTTTCTCTAATCTCAGCAGATAAGTGTCCATAAGCCGACCTAGACAAGGTGTTGCCTACAAGAATGGCTTTAACAGATCTGATTGTACCACCACCGAAAATTCGAACTGAATGGCCAGTGTCATACCTTGCATAATCGCATGTATTTCCGCTTCAAGGGCGTCAATGCAATGAAATATGTATCAGTATGTCGCGAAAATCAACGAGCCATCTTCCCTTCGTAAGACCATTCCAGCCGATACTCGGCCATCCATGCTCGAAAAGGAGCCGTCAACAGAAAGTGCCACCCAACCCGACTGCGGTGGTGGCCACAACTTACGTAGGAGGTTCGTTTTTACTTGATAAACTCGGCTGTCATCACACATCGCCATACCTTCCTTTTATAATTTCCTCCATACTATATCTGCTGATAGGATTCAGAGATTTATAGTAACTGTTCAAATATTGCACAATCACCTCCACCGGGGTATCCTTTTTTGCCATGCGCTATGTCATTGCGAAGCTGCCAAACTCGCCAGATAGTCATGATTACTCGATCACGAATATGATCTGGACAATTAGATAGCACTTGCAACGGCCAATCCTTTCCTGTATCCACAAGAATTGAGTCATCTAGCAAGGGACAAATCATGCATAGAGCCTCCCACACATGTCAACATATGATAAGAGCATGAAAACTGCTTTCCCTCTCAATACCGCCGACCGGGCAAGTACTGGACACCGGAATATGTCATTGGTGCTTAGCCAAATTAGTGGCCAATGACCCCGACGCTGTCCTTCATGCCATAATCCGCATTTTTAGGGGAACATGTGAAATCCAAATATTGCTCCAGGTTGTACGCACACCTTCTGTACTTGTGCTACTTGCTCCACTAGCATGCAGTACATCATGTGCTTATGTTGCCAAATGATAGGCCGTTTTGACCGTAAACATGCCATGTGATTCAGGAAACTACCCAATGAAATCGCTTCTGTTCCTAGACAAAGTTCAAATTTTGAGAATTTCGACAACGTTGATTGGCCAGAAATGTTCGTCAAGGCGGTCAATGATCCATGCACCAGTTTCATTCAAAAAATCAGAAACACTGTTAAAACAACAGTTCCTCTTAAGATTAATGGGGCGAAAATCAAATCATTGAGGGACCCAGGGGTCCCTCCATGTCCTGACCGAGGCCCCATCACCAATTCCCCAAATTATACCTTTTTGACAAGTTCCAATCCATGCACTATGCCCTTCCAAACAGCCGAAGAGTGTCCTGTAAACACAGTATCAAGAATGTTGCCATTCGGATAATATTTCGCCTTTAACAAATGAACACATAAACTTGCAGGGGCATCAATTAATCTCAATGCTTGCTCAGCCAATAAAGCTTGGTTGAAAGCTGGCATGTCTCTAAATCCCATACCTCCTTTATTCTTTGGTAGCCTCAATTTATCCCAACTCAACCACGTCATCCTCTTTTTTACATTCTCAACACCCCACCAGTACTCTCTCATCATCTTAGTTAGATCATCGCAAACCGAGACAGGTAAGCGAAAAACACTCATAATGTACGTAGGAATCACCTGGGCTACATCTTTGATTAATATTTCTTTGTTTCCAATAGACATAAACTGTTCACTCCAATCAACTAGTCTTTTCCTCAATCTTTCCTGAGTTGTCTCAAACTTCCCTTTATGCATCCTCCCTTCTGGAACCGGCAGACCCAGATATTTAGGCTCAAATGCTTCACTAGTGATCTCCAAAGTATTTTTCACTTTCGAAGATACCACTTTCGAGCAATTACTAGAGAAAATGATGGAACACTTCGATGGGTTTACAAGTTGACCCTCAGCCAGTGCATAAGTGCTCAACAAACCTTTTACAACAGTTGCTTGCTATTTTGAAGCTCGAAACAACAATAATGAGTCATCCGCAAACAATAAGTGAGATATCGTCAGTTCCCGGTGACATACTGTAACCCCATGTAGTCCCCTCCTCCAAACAAGCTTTGTTGACCAAACGAGAAATGGCGTCAGAAACAAAGAGAAATAAAAACGATGATTACGGGTCACCTTGTCTGAGGACACGGGAAGGGGTGAAAGCCTCCAATAATTTTCCATTCAACTTAACCAAGTACTTCACCGAGGACACACATGCCATAATCTAAGAAACCCATTGTTTTGAAAAAACACCACTTTACTAGCTCATGTTGCCATAAGGCTTCATTGAAATCACCACATACTAGCCAAGGATCTTGCGACACCGATTTCAAACGAGTGAGATGATCCCACGTGTGGTGCCGATTCTCAACCCTTGGCTCTCCAAATACAAGGGTCATACGCCACTTTTTTATCACAACCCTTGTCCTCCACGGAAATATCAATAAAACGCTGACACGAGTCCAACACCATGACCAGTAACGATTCATCCCAATATAGAGCAAGGCCAACACTTTGTCCCATAGAACTAACACCACGGAAACCTTTCAAACCTAGCATCCACCTTAGCTTTTCCATCTTATTAGCTACTTTCCTCATCTCACAGAGAAAGACAAGCTTGGGGACGTTGGTTTTAGAGAGGGCCAACACCTCACGAACTGTTCGGCGTTCCCCCCCCCCCCCCGACAGTTCCAAATCAAGGAATGCATTGCTCCCGACGTGACTCCTCAAGGGAGCCGCCAGATTATGAATATCATCACCATAGTTAAAACACCGTTCTCCCCCTCTTACCATCGGAGCTCTAGGTTGGAGAAGAATTATGGATATCATCACCGGTACCTGAAGTTATAGCAAGCAACGGTTCCTTTGCCTCGGCTTGACACTTGACCTGCACACCCCCTAGAAGAAGGCATTTCCTTACACCTTTGTCCTCGTCCATACTCATGTTTACATGATTGTCAATCACATGCCCCGCTGGAACCAACACAGCAACAAGGTTTTTACTTGGGCAAGTTGTCGTATCAGTTAAATCCTCATCAACACTTGCAGCCGGTGGAGGAGCAAAAGCCCGACAACCTCCTCTAATCTCAGCTCTGTTCATGTTTGGTAGATCTGCATATAACCAATCCCCAAACTTCAAACCATTGTTGTGTAAACACCCAATCCACACTCCTTATGCTCATGTCCAATTTTACCACAGTGCTTACAAAAACATGCAAGTTTCTCATATCTCACAGCATACACCTGCCTCTCCTTTCCTCTAATGATACTGACATGCTTTGTTAAAGGTTCTCTGACAACATGTTTCACTCTAATCCTCACATAATCTCCTTTAGAATTTCCTAAAATCCTAAACTCCAAGATCTCACCAGCCATGCGAATCAATTTTTCCACAATATCCTCACTGCAATACCCGTCAGGATGTTTGTGTGTATGCAACCAAATAGGAATATGAACGAACTGAACATCCTCCGCCCTACTGAATCCATCGTATGGGTGAAGAAGTACATCCCAAAATCTAAAAAGCCATGGCCCCTGGAACATGATCTGCTCCCAATCGCCAAGGCATGAAGCCTGCACCACAAACATATTGGCACCAACCGGCCAGAATCTCACCAGTTGCGCCGGGTTCCAAGCTAATTGCATGTCCTTGAAGAACGTCGACTTCCCGAAGGTCTTATCAGTGTGCACCCGAGCAAGAGCCATCTAGCGTACGCGGTCATTGATCTCTGGAATTTCCTCTTCGATCACCAGATCATTGAACACCTCATCTTCTGGGTCAAGTTGCCCGAAGAAATCCGCTAGGTCATCCGGTTTGCCACCTCGAGACCCGCCACTCGCTGCCGAGTGTGCGTCCAAAGAGGTCGCCATCGCAATTTCCGTCGCATAGAAGCCTTGCAGATCGTTGGGGAGAAGGTAGGACTCAGCGGCGATCGAGATCACCGAGAGACAAAACCCTAGCCACCGCGCAGGGGAGGTGTTTTTGAGGAGGATATGCTTACGTTATTTTCAACAGCATTTTGGAGCATCAATTTTGTTTCAACAACATTTTAGAGCATCAGTCTTGTTTATTTTGCCACGTCTTTCACGAATGTTTTTTTTTAATGTTCTCTTGAGCCGAACAAGCCCTCACAATGCCACGCTGGCCGCAAAAGCATCGTGGCGGCCAGCGTGTACCATCCTCTCTCCCTGTCACACCATCCAACAGTTTTTTTCAAACGTGCTCCCGCCATCCCCTCTGCTGAACCACGCCCACAGAGCCACCACACAAACGCCGGACACACTCGCATCTCTCCCCGTGCACCGCGTCCACGCAGAACCCCGTAGCGTCCTCCTCCCCAACTTCTTTCCCGCCACCAGTCCCTTATCCACCAACGGCGAGGCCTCGCCGCCTCATTCCCCGATCGGTCAGTCGCGCTCTCCGCCCGCCCCGATGTCCGCCTCCGATGACCTCGTCCATCGGATCGCCGCCTTCTTCCCGCTCCCGCCGCCCGCGCAGAAGCAGCAGCTCTCCGGCGTCGCCGCGGCCGTCCTCAGCGCGGGCGGCCGCCTCGGCCGCGCCGTGGGCGACGTATTCCGCCGCCTGCGCATCGACGACGGCCTCGACATCGCGTACGCGCGCCGGCACCGGAGGGTCGTCCCCGGCAGAGGCGGCGCGACGCCCGAAGGTGATGGCGCGCGGAGCAAGCAGGACCAGATCGCTGGCTATGGCGGCGATCGTCCGGTGGTAGGCGGCTCCGGGAGGTTCGCGCGGTCGCAGGGGAGCATGGTCCTGTCGGCGGCGTTCGACAGCAGGACGAACGACGTGGAGAGCTCCGTGGCGGCCCGCGGCGACCTGTGGCGCGCCGAGGCGTCGCACTCCAGCAGCAACAGCAGAGGCGGTGGTGATGGTGGCGCGGCGCCGCTGTTCCTGGTGCAGCTCGGCCCCGTGCTCTTCCTCCGCGACACGACGCTGCTCTTCCCCGTGCACCTCTCCAAGCGCCACCTCATCTGGTACGGCTTCGAGCGCAAGGTAATCAAACGACTAGCATCAAACACACTGTCTGAGGAGCCAAGATCTTATCTGCAAAAAAAAAAGACTGAGTAAGATCTTATGCTATGTGCTTGTGTGCAGAACGGAGTGCACTCGGTGTGCCCGGCGTACTGGACAGCTCGCCGGAGATGCTTCTTCATGTCGATGATCTGCCTCAACCCATTTGCCTGCGTGAGTGTTCGATCGGCGTTCTGAATTTTCTGTCCTGGATCCTGCATTCCTGATGATGACAAGTCAATCTCTGTACTGTCTTTGCCTGAACTTTCCCTTGGAAATCAATTGGGCAGTCGTTCATGGACATGCAATTCCCCAACGGGCAGCTGAGATACGTGGCCGGCGATGGGTTCACGGCGCGCGGCTTCCTTCCCCTCGGCGGCGGCGGCATCGTCCAGGCCCACGGAAAGTTCCCCGGGGAGAAGAGGCTCAGCTTCTCCTACAAGGTCAGCGGCCTACCTGATCCCTCAAAACGTATCATCTGCATTTTCTGCACACATCACAAATTCACAACAGAAACCCGATCGAGAGATGATCTGAGCCGTTGCTCTGCAGAACGGCAGCGGGGGCAGCGTCACCCCGAGCGTCCAGTGGCCGGACAAGTCCCTCTCTCTGGGGCTAACCCAGGTGCTCTCCTGGAGGAGGTGCGGCCTCATGCTGCAGCCAGCGCTGCAGCTCAGGCAAGTCCACTTACTTGCAAGTTGCAGCCTCTCTGTTTCTTGCATATTATGCTGCAGTTGATCTTGTTTGGAATGATGATCATATAACTAAGCTGGTCAATGCCATGGTGTCTCTTTGTGATGAACAGCGTGTGCCCCACATTCGGCGGGAGCCGGCCCGGCGTGTCGACGGAGCTGGTCCATTCGGTCAGCGAGGAGGCCAGCGTCGCCTGCGGCTACTCCCACACCGCCTCCCCCTCAGCCTACGCTTCCGTGTCGGTCAGTAGCTTCGCCGTTGATCCGCCATTTTCGTATCGTTGAGCTACATTGCACACTTTGCATACTTTTGGATAAACACATGGGTGCATTACTTGTACTCGGTACACATGGTTTTACTTCGTGATGGTAATCAGTTGATCTTGTTATGCGAGTGTGCAGCTTGGGAGATCCAAGCTGAATGGCGGCGCGACGAGCTCGGGGCTAGTGTTGAGAGTGGACGCACCGCTCCACGGTTTTGGGCGCCCATGGTTCTCCATCCAGATGAACAGTGGGCTCGAGTTCTGAATCTTTGATTGTTGCAAAGGTAAATATACGAGGCGGCATTGCGTCTCGACAAAGGCATGTATAGTCGATGCTAGTTTTGTACATATGGCTTGACAGAGGACTGGAACAGACTCTTTATATACATGTTACAAACAACTTACAAATCATATGATTGGCTGAAACTGTGGAAAAGGACCATGAAATTTACATGGTCAGATACATCTCCTGCCCCTTCGGACATTTCTGAGAAAAAGCTCTGCTGTAACAAATGTGTGTGAAGTATTTAAAAGAGGTAGCTAGATAGAAATGTTTTACTAAGCTAGAAAATATCGGGCGTCAACGTTGAGACTTGAGATAATGGTTTCCAGCGCATGCCCGAATAGTTTTGAATTTCAGTTTTAGAAAAATTACAGTCATTACTGAAATTACAGAATTTCAGTGAAATTAAGTGATTTCGGTTTTCATTTCGGCCAAAGGACCAAAAGTTTCACTTGAATTTGACAGGGATCCAATTAAATATTTTGAAATTCAAAAAGTAACTTAAAAAAAATTTGAATTTCTGTGTACTATCAAAATTGGTGAAAGATTTTGATCGATAGGTGATTATTTTAGTATATGCTTAAAATAATGAAATTTCATTGAAACTACACTAAAAGTGAGAACCATCCGGTATTCTATGCAGCTAGTGCTTGTAGAGAATATATATCGCTCATTCTGAGCAATAAGCAATAGGTGTGGCTCGACCACAGCATGAGCCTACATGGGTTGGCCCATGGCGCCGTTTTTCTTTCGAGGTGCCCATTTTTTAGCATTTTTCTTTAATGCGGTAGCACCTGATTTTCTTTCCAAACGGGAATTTTCATTTTAGTTTTCTGCCATATTTTAGTTTTTTGTCTTATTTTTTGATCAATTCAAAAAATAAATTAAAAATAATTTGAATTTTTGTGTACTACCGAAATTTTGAAACATTTTGATCGAAAGGTAATTATTTTAGTATATAAGAAAAATAATGAAATTTCTGTAATTTCATCGAAATTACACTAAAAGTAAGAACCATTCGGTATGCTACGCAACTAGTGCTTGCAAAGAGTATATATTGCTCATTACGAGCAATAAGGGACGCTCGACCACACCATTAGCCTACATGGGTTAGCTCATACCACCGGTTTTCTTTCAATGTGGCCATATTTAGCATTTTTCTTTGGTGCGCTAGCACCTGATTTTCTTTCGAGATGGGAATTTCCAATTTTTTTGTCTCATTTTCCGTGTCTGCGTTAAATTAAAAAAATAACTTAAAAATAGTTTGAATTTATGCGTACTACTGAAACTTTGAAACATTTTGATCAAAAGGTAATTATTTTAGTATATATCAAAAATAATGAAATTTCAAGTTTTTCATTGAAATTACACTAAAAGTAAGAACTATTCGGTATGCTACACAACTAGTGCTTGCAAAGAGTACATATTACTCATTACGAGAAATAAGGGACGCTTGACCACACCATGAGCCTACATGCGTAGGCTCATGGCACCAGTTTTCTCTCAATGTGGCCCTTTTTAGCATTTTTCTTTTGAGACGGGAATTTCCATTCTTGTTTTTGTCTCATTTTCGTGTCTATGTTAAATTCAAAAAATAACTTAAAAATAATTTGAATTTTTGTGTACTACCGAAATATTGAAACATTTTGATTGAAAGGTGATTATTTCAGTATATACCAAAAATAATGAAATTTTAAAATTTTCATTCAAATTACACTAAAAGTGAGAACCATTCGGTATGCCACGCAACTACTGCTTGCAAAGAGTATATATTGCTCATTACGAGCAATAAGGGATGCTCGACCATACCATGAGCCTACATGGGTTGGCTCATGGCACCGGTTTACTTTCAATGTGGCCCTTTTTTTAGCATTTTTCTTTCGTGCGGTAGCATCTGATTTTCTTTCAAGATGGGAATTTCTGTTTTTGTTTTTGTCTCATTTATGTGTTTGCGTTAAATTCAAAAAATAAATTTAAAAATAATTTGAATTTTTTTATACTAGCAAAATTTTGAAACATTTTGATAAAAAGGTAATTATTTTAGTATATACCATAAATAATGAAATTTCAAAATTTTCATTGAAATTACGCTAAAAGTGAGAACCATTCGGTATGCTACGCAACTAGTGCTTGCAAAGAGTATATATCGCTCATTACGAGCAATAAGGGACGCCCGACCACACCATTAGCCTACATGGGTTGGTTCATGGCACTAGTTTTCTTTCAATGTGGCCATTTTTACCATTTTTCTTTGGTGCAGTAGCACCTGATTTTCTTTCGAGACTGGAATTTCCATTTTTGTTTTTGTCTCATTTTCCATGTCTGTGTTAAATTCAAAAAATAACTTAAAAATAATTTGATTTTTTTATATTAGCAAAATTTTGAAACATTTTGATTAAAAGGTAATTATTTTAGTATATACCATAAATAATGAAATTTCAAAATTTTAATTGAAATTGCACTAAAAGTAGAACCATTCGGTATGCTACGCAACTAGTGCTTGCAAAGAATATATATTGCTCATTACGAGCAATAAGGGGTGCTCAACCACACCATTAGCCTACATGGGTTGGCTCATGACACTAGTTTTCTTTCAATGTGGCCATTTTTACCATTTTTCTTTGGTGCAGTAGCACCTGATTTTCTTTGTAGCCTGGAATTTCCATTTTTGTTTTTGTCTCATTTTCCGTGTCTGCATTAAATTCAAAAAATAACTTAAAATTGAATTTATGTTTACTACCAAAATTTTGAAACATTCTGATCAAAAGGTAATTATTTTACTCCCTCTATCCCAAAATATAAGAACGTTTTCGACACTAGTATAGTGTAAAAAACGTTCTTATATTTTGGGACGGAGGTAGTAGTATATACCAAAAATAATGAAATTTCAAAATTTCATTGAAATTACACTAAAAGTGAGAACCATCCGGTATGCTACGCAGGTAGTGCTTGCAAAGAGTATATATTCCTCATTACGAGCAATAAGGGATGCTCGACCACACCATGGGCCTACATGGGTTGGCTCATGGCACCTGTTTTCTTTCAATGTGGCCATTTTTAGCATTTTTCTTTGGTGCGCTAGCACCTGATTTTCTTTCGAGATGGGAATTTCCATTTTTGTTTTTGCCTCATTTTCCGTGTCATTGTTAAATTCAAAAAATAACTTAAAAATACTTTGAACTTAATGTACTACCGAAATTTTGTAACATTCTGATCAAAAGGTAATTATTTTAGTATATAAGAAAAATAATGAAATTTCTGTAATTTCATTGAAATTACACTAAAAGTGAGAACCATTTGGTATGCTACGCAACTACTGCTTGCAAAGAGTATATATTGCTCATTGCGAGCAATAAGGGATGCTCAACCACACCATGAGCCTACATGGGTTGGCTCATGGAACCGGTTTCTTTCGATGTGGCCATTTTTTCAGTATTTTTCTTTGGTGCGGTAGCACCTGATTTTCTTTTGAGACAGGAATTTCCGTTTTTCGATTTTGTCTCATTTTCTGTTTCTTCGATAATATTTTTATTTGTTTGTTCTTTTTCTCTTTTCACCTTTATTTTATTTTATGTTCTTCCTTTCTATTTTTAATTTTATATTATTTTTCAGAGACAAAAAATGTGAACAATTTATAAAGTGCACGAATATTTTTCTTAAAATGAAAAACTAATTCTAATACATTAAAAAGATACTATAGTACTTTAAGAAAAGAATAAATTTTGGAATGCATGAGTATTTTAAATGAATATTCCTTATATTTCGTTTATAAAAATGTATAAAATCTTATTACTTTTATATGAATGCTTTTTAAATATGCATTCTTTCCAAATTACATGAATTATTTTTAAAATTGGTGATTTATTTTGTTACATTAACTTTTTAAAATGGGTAAATATTTTTTATTTATTTCTAAAAAATATGTACACTTATTTCATAGTTGTAAGAATTAATAAACAAGACAACTCTCTCTCTCTCTCTCTCTCTATATATATATATATATATATATATATATACATATATATATATATACTGCTATATTTATGTTGAATATTTCTAAGGAGATAAAAGGGGAAAATGAAAACCAAAAAAAGAAGAAAAAAAAGGACGCGGCCAGCGTTTGCTAGTTGGGTCTGTGCCATTGGGCTTAAGCGAGTAGTTCCCAGAAACACGCACGGTGACCCACGACATGACCCACGACGCACGGTGGCGAGTCCGCTACGCGGCCGACCTCGCGTCGGCGAGGCAGGTCCGGTTCGACGACGGCGAACTGTGGCTTCACTCCGAGGCTCTCAGGATCGTTCTCCTCGACGGCACGGGCTGCACGGTGGATGCGCGCTTTCTCAGGGAAGGTGAGTTCGTCGATGTTGGTGGCATCGTCCCTTTTCCGTGCCATTTTGCGAGGATTTTGGACAGGATTCCGGCGATCTCCGCGTTCCCCGGCGAGGGCGTGTCGGTACACGTTGCGGGGCCGTCACGTACGGGGACTAGGGCCACCGCGGTACACGGGCACGATCGCACGCCCCTGGGGGCGCGTCGCCGCCCACCTCCTGTGACAGATGGACCCGGAGTCCTTGGGCACGCGCCGGCCCGCCATGGCCCTGATGCGCGACACGTGGGGGGAGGCGCATCCGACCGCCATGAGCGCAGCGGACCTAGGGTTCCCGGGGGCGCTGCGGATATAAATCACGCATCCGCCGCCCCCTCCCCCATTTTGGATCTGGACGAGGGTTTCGCTCACTTCTGGAGCGCTCCGCCTCCTGTCAGATCTAGGGTTCGTCAATCCTTCGTCTGGTGGGAAGGCAAAATCTATGGTGATAGCAGATCCTTTGCGCAAGTAGTTGCTTCTTCCCACCCCACAAATCCACCCGTTCCCCCTAGAGCTGCTGAGATGAGAGGAGAGGGCTTCGGTGCGGGCCGCCATGGCCGCGGGGCTGGTCGCTTCGACCGCGGTCGCGGTCGCGACCGTGAATTCGACCATGTGTGGAAGCGCAAGCCGGAGACGGTGCATTCGTCCTCAACCAGAGCTTCGGGATCTGCCGGGTCCGGATTCGACAAGTGGGATGAGGCCGCCGGCGAACGCCACGCCAGCAATGTTCGTCTGTCCCGCTGGGACGACAACACGGAGGCAGGACAGGAGCATGCCGGGGTGGAGGCGACGGGGAAGCTGATGGCCCCTTCCTCACATGGAAGGCAGGGAGCCCTGGACAGCGACGACGCAGATCTGCGCGCCTCCACCAAGAACAAGGCCACTGCGGGGGATCGAGATCTCCACACTTCCTCTGGTACTCATACACCCTCTTTTGATGTCTGTCAGATCTGCAATACTCCTAGCCACTTTACTGCTAGATGTCCACAAGCTTTTTGTGATCGTTGCAAGAAGAAGGGTCATTTATATGTTGTTTGCAATGAATTCTTTCCATGGGAATGCACCCCTGCAATGTGTGCATTTCAGTCCAAAGGGCAAGGGTTTTTTTACATCCCTGATTTTGGTGTGGATAGGCAGCCTAGAGAGCGCATCTAACATTCTTAAGAAGTTGCTCCCCACTTCTACCTATTCTCTCACCATGCACATTGTCCACACCAGGTTTTTGCCACATCATCATTCAGTTTGCAAAATCAGCCTGCATGTGAAAATTTATTAGAGAGGGAATAGTTTTAATTGACACCACCCGTCTCTACTTTCTTGCCTTCCCGTATTCTCTGGCCATATCCCTTCCTCTTCTTGCTGAAAAATAAATCCCTTCCTCTTCTTGCTGAAAAATAAATCTCTTCCTTTTTCTCCCCCATCTGCTGTGAGACTAGCCACAATAGAGAGTAACATACACTAGCAACATACACATATCCCTAGACTATGTTACTACCTTCATAGTAGGTAGCAACTTAAGTGTGGTAACATGCAAAGATTCATTTATTAGGTTATAGACTCATATTGCATTGGGACATGTGATGTTACAGTAACTAGCTAAGTTACTACAACTATCTGTCTCCTCATTAACTCATTGCCACATAAGCAAATTTGCTGAGTTGGACTCGATGTTACTGCTGAAGTTACTCCCACTGTGGCTAGTCTGATCTCCTTTGCCACGAAGGGCGCCGCCGTTCAGCATCGAAGCGACAGCCCGCCCAAAGATCAAGGTTGGTCTCAGTATCCTCCACCCTTCAAGATCAGCGCCGCCTCACAAGGTAGGAGGCCATGTTTTCCGCCTTGCATCTTCGTCTAAACGATTTTTTTCATCTGCAGTTCGCCTCTCTCTCTCTCTCCGTCTCTTCAACGAATCGGTGGATGCCTTCTGCTCTTCACTACCCGACGACCATGATTCCGCATCCAACCTCGCCAGCCCTTGTGATCGCTAGAATCCATGGCCGGGAGGTGCGAGTCGGATTCGAGTGAGGACCTGCAGCAACCCCCTTTTACAACCGAGCCCTGCCTCCCTAGATGTATACCAAAGAGAAGGTGAGGAAACATATCGGATGTTTGTTATCTGCCAAGTTCATCGAGAATTTGATCCAATTTTTTGTCAAGTGTTGTTGAATCATGATCATATACATTCAGAAGGTAAGGTCCTGTAATGATTTTTTCCTTAAGAGGCTGTGTTTAGAATTTTTGCCATGGGATTTTGGAAACACTCACTACTATTGCACTACAATTACAAACAGGCAAGTAACTGTGCATGGTTTTCGTCTTATCCCTTAGTTATTATTTTAGAGGATGTTGACATGAAACAACAATGATGGCAAAAAAACTCTTACAACCAAGAATCCAGTTCCAGTGCAGTAACAGTTGTATGTATTGTAAAAAGAATCCAGTGTAGTACCATGTACAAGAATCCAGTGCAGTACTAGGTGATGTTGTATACTTAATAATGGTATGGCAAAAACACCAGGACTGATTAATTCATCTACACATCATGCCATCATTCTTTGATTCATATAATGTGCATGCTTATAGTTCAGTAAACTTATTTACTTTGATGAAGGAATATATCGATTTTGCTACAGTTTTTGATCAATAAGGATCCATTTTTTGTCTGTGTCGTGAAAAAATTCTTCCAATTTTTATGGGACCATTGAAGTCTTCATGTATCACATAGTGTATTTGTCTATAAATCGAGTTAGGACAGTTGGCAGCCTACATTTGAACACAATATTTCACATTTCTTTTCTGTTTCCTTCTTCCCATAAGGCATATGCTAATATGGCCTTAGCCAACTTACCATCATTTTCTGCACCTTTTGTTTGTAGAAATCCATGAGGGGTGATTCACAGCACATCTGAACATCCCTGTACTTTAGAAATTGGCGAATATGTATATCCTGAAAATGCATCTATATTTCCCTTCCAGTTTTCCACCATGAATGGTTAAACATTGAGAAGTTTTTATCGTGAGATATAATAATGCAAGGAGTTTACCTACTTGGTTGGTTTTTGAAATTTGAAGCATGTTTAAGTAGCTTCAAGAGGTATAATATTCTGAACGCTAAAGCTCTCTTACTAGCTTTAGTGATTAGAGAATTTATGTTATATACTTTTGTTAAGCATGTTTCCTGTTATCTAGCATTTTATAAAATACTTCTTAGTTTGACTTGATGTTCTTGCAGGAGTGAGGGGGGTTTAGATGTTCTGTCTTGAAGATGTTAGCTGCCCCTGCATGGCCATAGCTTATTAGTGCCTCCGTCCACCATCTTTTGATAATGAGGCTTGCAAATTTAAGTATTGTCCATTTTGATAGTGGGATTCATACGTGAGTATCATTGAGGTACTAAGCAGATATGCTTTTACAATTATATAAGGTGTCTTAAGTTAGTATATGGAAAGATTTGTACGTAGTCATTTTGTGAGGGTGTCACTATAACTTCCACA
The DNA here is from genome assembly GCF_003073215.2 of Triticum urartu. Taxonomy (NCBI): domain Eukaryota; kingdom Viridiplantae; phylum Streptophyta; class Magnoliopsida; order Poales; family Poaceae; genus Triticum; species Triticum urartu. The sequence continues at coordinate 65,880,676 of NC_053028.1, read as the reverse complement.
ATCTTTACCTTGTCACTTCATGTTGTAAGCTAAAGTTGCACATAATTTATTGCTTCATGTTGTATTTGTGTTAGAGCTTGCAGATTTTGTTTGCCCTTCTCAAGTCACTTTCCCATGCTAATCCACCAAAAGGGTTGTAGTTTTTCTTCCGCTATTCATACGCTTATCTGAGTCGTAGCAGAAAGAAGCTGACTGGCCATGTTCATTCTTGATTAAGATGTTGTAGTATTTTGAGTCAAAACAAGGCAGGCGCAAACGGTTTAGGAGGAGTGATTTTATGCATGGATTTGGTTCACATATATTTTAGGGAGGACATTGCACAATAGGAAACTCATGTTTGATCATTATAGATACAACTAAGCTCGGTAAACAATTGAATTTATTGATAGTTTTAAGACTTATCAATCAAACATCCCACAACAACGTCCCGCAGCAACGCGCGGGGTATCATCTAGTTTTCAATATTGTTGTTACTATTACTGAAGGGTCCGCTCTCACTAAAGATATTGAACATGAATTGAGCGTGTATGTGGGTCAGGGGTGGAGGTGTTCGGCTAGATTCTTTGCTCCGCAAAAATTTGTTATGAGAATGTCGAACCCTAGAGAGGTTGATAGAGCTCTTTTTGTGGAACATGTTAGACTTAAACAATGTGGAGTTAGTGTTAAATTTTCTCCCTGGTCCGAAGATATTGATTCTGAAGGACTTCTGGAAGTTGCATGGGTCAGAATTGGCAAGATCCCATCTAACAAAAGATCTGATAAAGTTGTAGCCTATGTGGGGGGATTGGTTGGGATCACTCTGGAGGTGGATATGTCGACCATTAATCGCCCTTCTTCTGTCAGAGCAAAAATAGGGTGCAGATCTGTATCCCAACTGCCTGTTACTGCGGAAGGAGTACTTGGGGGACGCTTCTATAAATTCACCTATGAAATTGAAGAGATTCTTGTTAAAAACCCTGTTAATGAGGAGCCTGTGGATCCTGTTGCTGATGACAAAACTAATCCTGAATACACTCCTAAAAGGAAACGTGCTGGTCAGGAGAAAAAAGAGAGCCCACCTGATAAACATCAATCTGGAAAAAATGACTACTCTTATCGTGGGGGCAAGGCCTGTCACCTGCTACCTAGTGATAATGAAGAAATTGAGGAGGAGGCCTCATCTGATAGTGGGGCAGACACTTCCTTATTGAAACAATGCAGAAGGAGATTGATGATTGTGCTAGAAAGGAAGAGTTGAACTCCTCCAAGTGGATCGTGCCTATTGAATCTGCTAATTTTGGGACAGACTCACAAGATGTTCAGGTGACTGGCGATGTTTGTAACATTGATATCTTAAAGTCTGTAGCTGCTGTTACTAACTTTGATCAGGTTGTGGAGGTGGTGGGTGAAACAGATCCAGGCATGAAAACGTCGTGTGACTATGTGGTACAACTCCCATCCCCGTACCATCTTGAGGAGTTTGTCCTCACACCTCCTCTTGCAATTGAAGCTACTCTCAGGTTCAGCAAGCGTAACGCATACAGAATGCAGGACGAGATGGAAGATAGGGCGGTGAAGCTGGCCTGCAAAAAATACCTTGAACGTACTTCCAAACCTGCTTGTAAAAATTCTTTTGATGTCTTGTCCAATTATGAACTAGTGTGTAGAGCTAGTAAAATGGGGGTGAATATTCCTAATGACTCGTTCACTTCTGTGGATGTTATTAGAGAGTTAGAGATTGTTAGAGACGAGCTAGTTAACAAGAGCAAAACTGAATCCATTGCTCATGGATGAAGATATTGTGGTTATTGATGGGTTGGGCAGAAGTAACCCTGTGGATCTAGAATGGCTTGATCAAGAAGAACACGTCCTTGAAAAGATCTTTTCCAGTAAATCCAAAAAGAATAATAGAAAGAAAGTAGGTATTAAAACTTCTAGACCTGTGACTAGAAGTCAAAAAAGTTGTGCCCTGGAGACAGATATAATCTGTAACCCTACAATGCCTCCTGGTAGGGTTACTCGGTCCAATTTTCATAAGAAGTGTTCCAAATGAGAGGCCTCATTTGGAACTGTCGAGGGGTGGGCAAGAAAGGGATGGCCACCTGCCTCTCCGACATGATTAGTGACCATTCCCTTGATTTCCTGGGTCTTCAAGAAACTATGAAGAAAAATTTCTCCCCCAAGTGCTTGAGGAGAATTGACCCCTTTAGATCCTTCCATTGGAACTGGATCCCTTCTGCTGGGAAATCTGGCGGCATCCTTTGTGGTGTGAGGTGTGACAAGCTTGATATCATCTCCTGTATTAAGGGGAAACATATGCTGCAACTAGTGTTGCTGGACAAACCTAAGAATTTGAAGTGGGGGTTGATTGTAGTTTATGGTCCAGCTTATGAAGAACTGAAAGGGGACTTTCTGGTCGAACTAGCTGCCACTTGCATTGGGATGCAAGTACCCTACATTGTTGGGGGCGACTTTAATATCCTGAGACATTCCGGTGAAAAGAATAAGAAACTTAATAATCATAAATCCTCGGACCTGTTTAATTCTATCATCAATACCTTGGCTCTTCGTGAGATCCACATTAATGGGGGTAAGTATACTTGGACGAACCAACAGGCCCACCCCACTTTGGAAAAACTGGATCGCATCCTTATGTCTGAAGATTGGGAAGACATGTTTCCGCTTGTCTCTGTTCGAAAACTAGTTCGTGAGATCTCTGATCACAATCCTTTGCTTATGTCCATGGGTGAGGAGGGGAGAGATGCCCCTAAATCAAGTGAGTTTTGTTTTGATCTTTCCTGGATTAAAGACGATAGTTTCCTGCCGCTAGTCAGTCGGATCTGGACTAGAAAAGTTAAATCTTCTGACCCCATTGACATCCTAAATATCAAACTAAAAAGATTCAAAACCTTTTTCAAAGGGTGGGGCTCCGATCGATATGGCCATAATAATAAGAGGAAAGAGGACCTTAAAATGGAGTTATCCATGCTCGAAGAGCTCGAAGAAAATGGACGACTTCCTCCTGAGCTCTATAGTAGGAAGATGGATGCCAACTTCGAGTTGCACGAGTTGCTTGTCAATGAAGAGATCTTTTGGCTGCAACAATCACACGAGCGTTGGCTCCTTAAAGGAGATTTAAACACAGATTACTATCATAAGATTGCTAATGGCCGAAAGCGTAAAAACACCATCCATTCTCTTAAAGTGGGGGATGATATTACCGTAGATGGCACTGATAATCTGATTGCTCATGCCACTACTTTTTACAAAGATCTTTTTGGCCCAGCTCCTGGCAATTTGTTTCATCTTAGTCCTGAGATGTGGACTGATAATGAGAGACTTTCTGCGGAAGATAATGTGGATCTTTGTCGAGAATTTACAGAACAGGAAGTTAAGGCTGCTCTGTTTGACATGGCCCCAAACAGAGCCCCCGGACCTGATAATATTCCTGTTGAATTTTATCAAGTCTGTTGGGATATAGTCAAGGACGATATTATGGCCCTTTTCGACCACTTCCATCAAGGTAAGCTTGATGTGAAACGCCTCAATTATGGGATTATTACCCTTCTGCCTAAAGTGTCTAGTGCTGAGAGAATCCAGCAATTTAGACCTATCTGTCTACTCCGTTGCCCCTATAAGCTCATAACTAAAGTACTCGACCGTAGGGTTGCTGTATACGCTGATAAACTCATCAGCCTCGCCCAGAATGCTTTTGTGAAAGGGAGGAACATCATGGATGGTGTGCTCTCACTCCATGAGATTCTTAACTATACACATGTCAAGAAAAAAGTGGGGATTGTCCTTAAACTTGACTTCGAAAAAGTCTATGACAAAGTAAACTGGGATTGTCCTTCTTGAATGTCATAAAATGCGTGGTTTTAATGAAACCTGGTGTGGATGGATTAAACAAATACTATACGAGGGGACAGTTAGCGTTAAGTTGAATAACTGTACGGGGCCATACTTTCAAAGTGCTAAAGGGGTCCGCCAAGGCGACCCCCACTCTCCTTTCCTGTTCAACTTGGTTGTGGAATGCCTCACCAAAATGATTAAAAACGTCCAAAATAATAAGTTGATCACGGGTCTGGCGTCTGACCTTATTCCTGAAGGGGTGGCTGTTCTGCAGTACGCAGATGACACCATCATTTGCTTGGAGGATGATATCGATAAGGTAGTTAACCTGAAGTTGCTACAATATCTGTTTGAAATGATGTCTGGGTTAAAAGTGAACTTCCAGAAAAGTGAAATCCTCACCGTGGGGGGGGATGAAAATACTGTGAAAAAGTATGCAGAGTTGTTTAACTGTGAGATAGACAGTTTTCCCATTAAATACTTGGGCATGCCTATGAGTTATGCAAACCTGAAAAACTCTGATTGGGAGTTCATTGTGAGTAAATACCTGAAGAGATTCGAGACCTGGATAGGTAATGCGGCTTCGATGGGTGGGAGACATACCCTGCTAGATTCCGTGGTTACACAAATCTCTCTATATCATATGTTGATGTGGCTGATGAATAAAACCTTTATTGAGAGACTGGATAAACACATAAGGAGATTCTTCTGGCAAGGGTGTAATAAGAAAAAGAGATACCACCTTGTGAGATGGAGTAGAATTTGCAGATCCAAGGATAAAGGAGGTCTGGGTATCAAGGATCTGCGAAAACAAAACATTAGCTTAATGGTTAAATGGTGGTGGAAACTTGAAACGCAAAAAGGACTCTGGCAGGATATTGTCCGGGCCAGATACCTTCGCAACAAAACTGTTCGGATGTTACTGCCAGATTTTCTGACTCACCTTGCTGGAAATCTTTGCTTAAAGTAAAAAATGTGTATATGTTGGGCAGAAAAATAGAAACAAAAAAAAGGAGACATCACCAGGCTGTGGAAAGACTCGATTAATGGGTCTCCTTCTCTTCAAGATCAGTTCCCTCAGTTGTTTGATATCTGTAATTTTCCAGATTGTACTGTGAACAAGTTGGCCGGCAACAATGCCAGCTCTTTCTTTAGACGCAGGCTTACACCTGATCTGCTTAAGCAATGGGAAGCGTTGCGATCTATCATTAATAACACCCCTCTTGCTAAGAGCGGTGATGGTGACAAAATCTCCTGGGGGCTTAACCAGAACGGCAAGTTTTCCACGAAATCTGTGTATAAGATGTTGGAAAAACCCCTCGTTGGGTGTAACTATAAGTGGATATGGAAAGCAAAAATTCCTCTTAAAATCAAAATCTTTTTATGGCAGTTATCCCAAGACGCAGTGCTCACAAGACAAGTGATGAGGGAGAGAAAGTGGCCAGGGAATCCTTGTTGTTCTTTCTGCAGGGAGGTAGAAACCTCTAACCACCTTTTCTTCACCTGCCCCGTTGCTAGGGTGGTTTGGAGATCTATCGGGGTGGTGCTAGGCACTGATGTGTGCCCTAACAACTATTGGCAGTATTTCGTCTGGTGCAGTAAATTTCTTCCTGGCAAAGATACCTTCTATACTGTGGGTTTAGTTGCTACTTGTTGGGCCATCTGGCTGGCGCGTAATCGTGCTACCTTTGAGAAAAAACAGATTAAGACTCCTTTTGAGATTGTTTTCTCCCTTTGTTCGTTTCTTTTGTACTGGACAGGTTTACAGAAAGGAGAGGTGGCTGGAGAACTTCGCACAGGTGCAGAGATGATCAGGAACGGCATGTTGCAGCTGATGAAACTGTGTGACTCCGTCAAGCAATCGATCCAGACATGAAGTCCAAGTTGTGGCCTCGCGCGTGGCGGGAGCTGGAGGAGATCTTCGCTGTCCTTTTTCATCGTCTGATACTTTTGTCTAGTTCTGCCAATTCGAGCGGTCTGATGTGTGGTTTGCGTATGTCTGGTCGTTCTTTTAGTTGGATGTAATAGACTTAATATTAGTGTTATCAGGTTTTCGCCCCATGACATCCGTTTCGATGACGGGCGGATGTGGTGGGTTTCCTGGTAATGCTTGAACCCGCTCTACCCTCTTTCCCTCCTCCTGTTATCTTGAACTGGTTTGTATTTCCGTTCTTAGTAATGGAAAGGGGTAATGCCCAGTTTTTTTTAAAAAAAAAAGTAGTTCCCAGAAGCACAGAGAGGCTGTTGGACTATACGCCATTTATTTTTCACTAAGCTTGTGCAGACTGTCTAGCTCAGTGGAAAGTGCTACCGGCGAACAAACTAATTAAGGACAACTTTTATTTTGCGAATAATGAAGGGCAACCACCGCTCAAAAACAAAACTAATTAAGGGCAACCAGCAGGCAGCAGGTCGGCAACCATTTTTTTTGTTGTTCGATTTGGGGAAAAGACAAAGCCCCGGCCTGGTCGGCAGCCATGGGTCGCCACGTTACGGATCGATGCATGCGATCATCACAGGTAGTATGGTTGGTCACATCTCCGTCAGCTTTCAATTCACTCCGGGTTGGGGCCGTCGATCAGCCATGGCAGCGCCGGCAAATGCTATATATATGCACGGGACGTGCACTGCGAGGGTGTGCTAAGTTAGACGCAGCTGGCGAAGCTCTAGCTAGTGTGCATGCATCATGGCCGTCGCGGGCAGAGGCATCGCCGGCGTTGCACCCTTTGTCGTCCTCTCGTGCTGCCTGGTGGCTGCGCTTGCAGCGGCCGGCGGCGGTACTCCGCGGTACAACGCCATCTTCAACCTGGGCGACTCGACGTCGGACACCGGCAACATCTGCCCCCGGGGCCGGCACGAGCCGGCCGGCGTGCTGGGCATCTTCGCCCGCATCCCCTACGGCATCACCTACTTCGGCAAGCCCAGCTGCCGCTGCTGCGACGGCCGCCTCAACGTCGACTTCCTCGGTAAATAAGAGCCTAGTGGTAGCATCGTCACGACCCCAGCCAGTTACATAACTGCATGCATGGCTGAATCGCAGCGCAAGCGTTAGGGCTGCCGCTCCTCCCGCCGTCCAAGGCGCGCGGCGAGGACTTCCGGCGGGGCGCCAACATGGCCATGATCGGCGGCACCGCGCGCGACTACAGCGGCAGCAGCATGTTCACCGGCTACGGCGTGCACCTCGACGGCTCCATGGACAGCCAGATGGAGGCCCTCCGCCGGCTGCTGCCTTCCATCTGCGGGACACGGCAGAGTATACACAATATCGATCACATCTGATCAACCATTCGACCGATGGGGTGCAATAACAAGTAAAGTTTGGTTTTGTTCATGTGCCTATCTATAGGTTGCAAGGAGTATTTGGCCAAGTCCCTGTTTGTGTTTCAGTTGGGGGAGAACGACTACAACATCCAGCTGGTGAATGGGTCCACGGTGCACGAGGCAAGAAAGAGCATACCCAGCATAGTCAACACCATCACATCCGGCGTAGAGGTAACCGCAAAGGCTAAAACTTGTCAATTTTACCTGAGCATGCATATATCCTTTTCATTGATGCTTCCGCCAAATACCCCCTCCATCTCAAAATATAAAATCATTTTCTACAATATGATACTGCCAAAAAAGAATATTATATTTTAGGACGGATAGTGTCAAAAATGATCTTATATTTTGGGATGAAGGGAGTAATTATTTGTTTGATGTCATGGTCTGAAACAAGACGGTATTTGGAGCAAAAAAGAGTAACTCGCGAATGCAGAAATGACAAATTGACAAGTGTAAATATGTCAACCAATAAATAAAATGAAGTTTGCACCTAACAAACTTATATTCCAAACTAACATGTCATGCAGAAATTAATCACTCTCGGCGCGGTTGACATCGTGGTGTCAAACGTTGCTCCCATGGGGTGCTACCCGCTATACCTAAACTTCTTTGAGAGCTCCGACAAGGATGACTACGACGAGTACGGGTGCCTGAGAAACCACAATGCCTTGTTTGATAGGCACAACTCTTTCCTCAAGAACGGGCTCAAAAGGCTTCAAAAGAAGCATCAACACACAAGGATCATGCATGCTGACCTCGCGAGCCACGTCTACCAAATGGTGCAGGATCCCAAAAGGTTTGGTAAGTTTCATTCCACAAATGTGCTTGCGAAAAAAGTGTTTTATTCTTTTATTAAAACATAAACTGGTTACGTACAATGGTGCTAACTTAGTGATGACATGTATGATAATTTCATGACGTGGAAGGGAAAGAAACGAGAAAAGAGTCTTGTCTTCTCTTAGTTAAGAGATGATCTCTTACAAAGTAAGATAAGATATTATCTTACAAGATGTCTTCTCTTACTCACATGTTTTCTTATTTTGTTTTTAATCACCTGACAATTTTATGACCTCGTAACATTAATTTTAAAGATAATACTAAGAGATACTCAATTGTATAAGATGTTTTATTGGCTTATCTATATGACATAGAATACATCGAAAAAGACCGCCTTGTCAACCACTAGGCATGTCCTTAATTAGGAGCTTCAACTAGAAACAACCTCTCACCTCGCACCTCAATAGACCGCCACCAGACCATTTGCACTTTTGTGTAGTTCAGTTACACCTTTTGGTTTTAGTTTAATTGCACATTTTTTTGTGTAAGTACACCTTTTAATGAATTACATTGTTCTGAAATCCAAACAAAAATCACCAGTTGTTTTCAGTGGTTTCCAAATATTAGGCTGAAAGTAAAACCGTGAACCTAAATATGCCACCCAATTTTCAGTTTGATCTATTTCTTTCATGCAGGCTTTGGTATTGAGACCATACTTATGGGATGTTGTGGAAAGGCCAATGCGCCAAACGGATTTGATCTGCTTGCAATGTGCGGGATGGATGGCTCGAGCATCTGCCGTGACCCGGGCAGCCACCTAACCTGGGACGGTATGCACCTTAGCGACGCTGCCAACAAACTGATCACCGAGGGCTGGCTAAGTGGCATGTACTGCAACCCATCGATTCTGCAGTGAAGCTCCTTGCCAAAATGTGTACATAGATACACGCACACACGGGCAAACTTTTATAGAACTATGCGCACTTGTACCCCGAAGTTTGAAATAATATTGAAATATGTTATATGTTATATTGAAATATGTTATATTATTTGTGGGGTTAGATGCATCTTGTATTTGTGAAGTATTAAGAATATAGTTGTATTTTTATAAAGTATTAAGAATAAAGTTGTATTTATATGAGGCATAGATGTTATGCAGATTCTAATCAAGAAGGCGCACCATGTTTATTTGATTAGAGGGGTAGTGCCTAATCTTATTGCGTTTTTTAACAATACAATATGCAGCAGACAATGTTTTTTTCTCTTGGAAGCTTATTTTATGTAGTATGTTTGAACATTTGTGTGGCCTATTTTTTTTCCATAAAAGTGAGGTTTTCTATTTTGGTGAGACACAAAACAATATATATAGTAGATGATTACTTGCATAGTTTCACCTGTGGGGAAGGGCTACCTTTGAAATAATTTTCAATTTCCAGTACATAGAAAAAGGTTATGCAAAAAAAATTGCGGGAAAAGATGGGAAATTCGCGGAGAAAAAAAGATGAAGTTTTTGACAAGTGTCTTTTCTCTCTCTAAAAAGGTTATGCAATTAAGATGAGTATGTATTTAGAATATTTCTACATACTCATCTCAAGAGTTTTTGACAAGTGTCTGCGGACGGACAGTGTGCTCAATTTAAGATATCCGGTTGGAGATGCCCTTAAATAGGACTCCTCCGCCCAATTACTTGTCGCATATCCATTTTTGCGACAAGTAATTCAAACGGAGGGAGTAGCTTAGGGGAGCAGATTCCACTTTCTCCCGTAGGGAAACATTCCTCTTAGAGGAGCACCGTGGGTCAGGGGGGGCTACACCTGTTGGATGAGGTTGCCCCCGATCAGGGCAAATCAAGGCAGGTCAACAATGACTACTGCACCTACAGCAACAGGCACTCTAGCAGCACTGTACTAGCAATCAGCTACACTTTAGGCTGTAGATCAAAGTCCATTCAAGAGACCAATCCAAATGCCAGCTTGTAGCTTTATTTGTTCCTTAAATACATTTGAACTGATTTACGAAGTGTGTCGATTATGACTTTGCAGCTTTCTGTTGCGCCTTAAATGTACGCCAAAACATTATATGGATCACATGGCTTCAGCTTTCTGCAGTTGACTATATGTTTAGAGAGGTAAACTGCATCTACGTGTTTAGAACCAGCCGTGGAATGGTTTTGTTCACTCGTTGGGCAGTGATGCTCCACCACGATGGTTTAACTGGTTAAGTAGCATGCCACTCATTCCAGTGGTACAAATGAGTCCGCTGTGTGCGCTTCTAAGCAGTGATGCTCCTCAGTTGCATCTACGTAGCATACCGCTCAGTTCCACCTAAACTGACACGGTTTATGATGTTTGACTCTTAGTTAAGGCCTGTTCGGAGTCTCTCCCCTCCACAACTCCGCTTCCGGAGCTGGTGGAGCAGCAGTTGAAAATCACAGAGCGGGGAAAGAGGTGCTCCACAGATCCTGAGATTTCACGGAGCGGGAGGACTGCCGAACAGCTCCTTGGTAGCTTATCAGTTGAAACATGTAAAATGACCTTCAGATGTAGAGTACCAACCATGGAGAAAATATGACATGGGCACAGCTTGAAGGGAGTGGACTTGGAGGAGACACAGTAGACTGAAGGTGTGATCTGTGTTTCTCACTCGGAGGGGCTAGAATCTAAAAGGTGGAATGTTTTAGAAGGAGATGCCGAAAGGAAGAAGTAAGCACGCAATTATCTATGAGGAGGGTGCAGAAAAGCAAAAGCACACACTATAGTGATTTCAAAAAGATTTCAGCAGAATATGTCCGAGTGGGCGTAGTTTTGACAACCTCAACATGACAGTACAACGATTCAGCTCGTTTTCTATTCGGAGTTATGTCCATGAAATGCACCCTAGCAACAGCAAGTAAAATTTCACAACTGAAGAACCAGATAAATAAAGGAGAATCGACCTGCCACAATACTTGACTCGGCATAACTATGCAAATCTACCACAACACAATTGGCAACCAGATGGGAAGGAATTTTATTTCCATGTTAATGCATAGAGAAACTAGCATCCATCAAGCCTCATATGTTAAGCAAAAAACGCTGCAATGTAACACCACTGTCATGTCATCAGACCACAGCAAGCATGAAACACAGAGTACAGAGGTCCGTGATTGCCAACCAAACATCAATTACTTCATGGTTGCAACAGAATGGTACTGTAAGTAGTGTACTAACTTGGACACATAGCTAATCATGGAACAAGAGTCGACGGGGCGGATATCCAAACACTGAAAACAAACCTCAACGGTGCCTTGCATGCACAGACCACAGGAACAGGACATTCCAATAACTTCCAAGGCAATTTGCGTCGCACGCACCTGTTGTGGCTTCAATAGTTTGCACAAGGAAATTTCAAAATTTCAAAAGAGACAAAAGGTCGCCAAGAGAAAACTCAGACCCTCTCTTGAAACGTCCTTGAAGACCGGAATAGCCAGTGACCAGCGCTATGGAGACTTCACCTGCCCGTTTCACATTCGCCATTTTGGAATGCACCTCCTCCGCCGCCAAAGTGGAGCCAGAGGACAAAAGGATCACCACCTGCTTGAGCATCAATGCACTCTCGACGAAGTATTTGAGGAAGGCGAGCTCACTTCAATCCCCTTGGAAATCATGGAAAATCAGCTGCTTGATGCGTGAACGGGTGCATTCTATGGCACCAGAGTCGTGCCAGAACTTTTGGTTGAGCTTGCCAGTGGATTGATCAGGCTTTCCAGACTGAAAAAAATCCCATCAGTTAAATGCACATGAAGTTCTTCATCAGCTATATTGATAGGAATTAGTAATATACTACTCCCTCCGTTCCACAATATAAGACCTTTTAGCTATTTCGAAATATTGACTACATACATATTGTACTAAAATGAGTGAACATACATACTAAAATGTGTCTACATACATACGAATCAAGAAAAAGCTAAAAGGTCTTATGTTAAGGAACGGAAGGAGTAGTATGGGATGATAATGGGCACATGCACTGATGCACATGAAAGCTGAAAGAGGGTCTCACCTTGATGTAGAGTGTCTCGACATTAGGAAAGCATCTGAGGACACTGGGAATCATCTTGGCATCATTGCGCACTCCGAAACGCACCTCCAAAGCCAGGACTGTCACACTTGTTACCATGGTTCTTGGGCTCACCCTTGTACCAGCCTGCCAATGCAATTCTTTTTTTGACCCGAACCAACAGGAGCTCTGTCATTGCATTATAGGAGAGGGAAAAAACTGTACATTTTAGAGATTACAGATGAGCGTAGAGAGAAGGGAGAGGGCCAATGCAATTCACATTGCAACCAAATTATTAAGAGAGGAAAACCCCACAAATGGAGAGTTTACAGTGTCCAAACAAATGGAAGGATCAGACGAGGCACCTTGATGATTGTGTTGCCGATCTCGAGGACGTGATTCCGTGTGTCCAACTGCAAGTATGCCAACAATTGCAGCTTGGGGGCATGGCCAATCTTGACCTTGGTGCATCTGGCATCACCGGTCCAACCTTCCAAATTGATGAGGCGCTCAAGGAGTGGGGCGTTCACCACGAAGATCTCCTCCAAGAAGGACCCGATGATCTGCACGCACCGGAGGCTTTGGCTGAACAGGTTCCCTTCGACGCAGAGCGTCTCCAGCACCGGGCTCCTGTCGAGCATGAAGTCCAGATCCCGGCTCTCGACGACGACGCTGTAAAGCCCGAGCTCGCAGAGGTTGGGGAAAGAGACGCCCGGCGGGAGCCCGGCCGTGCTTCCAGAAGCAGAGGTGGAGGCGGGTGAGGGTGGCCGTGGGCAGGAACGTGGCGGGGAGGACGACGTCGAGCGGGGAGCGGCGGTTGACGAGGACGAGCTCCTGCACGGCCTTGGCGGCGAGGAGCTGGAGCCAGGGCGCGAGCAGGTGGCGGGACTCCTCCGTGCAGCTGCCGGTGAGGTGGACGCAGCGGAAGGGCCCCGGGTGCGCCTCGAGGACGCGGGACAGGGCGGGGGCGGCCGGGGAGGAGGAGAGGTCCGCGTCGGCGAGGACGAGCGGGGCGGAGCGCCAGACCCCGCGCCAGCGGCGGGAGAGCGCGGCGGTGCGCGCGGCGTCCTTGACTGGCAGGAGGGAGACGACGCCGCGGAGGAGCGCGTCGGGGAGGCGGCTGAAGCGGTCGACGGCGTCGCCGGGGAGGAGGGCGGCGAGGCGGACGGCGGCGGAGACGGGCGGGTCCGGGAGGGTGTGGTGGGTGCAGAAGAGCAGGCGGGCCAAGATCTCGTCCGCCTCGTCTGGGTCGCGCCCGGGGTGCAAGAGCTCGGCCAGCACCGCGGCCCTCGCCCCTAGGGTGCCCTGGGCCGTCGCCGGCGGCGGCATGCCGAGGGTTTTGAGCGGCGCGTGCGGTGGAGTGGAGTTGGAGCGGGGACGGCGGAGCACAAGGGGAACGAAATGCAGAGGTAACTGGCCCCCTTTCATCTGCCCTCCAATGCAGATCCAACGCTTTACATTGTCCCAAGGGAAAACAAGCCACAACAGCTACAGAAAAGCACAAGCATAGAAACATAGCGACATGGCACAGAAACAACGGCTGCAGAAATGCACAAACTGGCCAAATTTGTACTCCCTCCGTTCCAAATTACTCGTCGCAGAAATGGATGTATCTAGAACTAAAATACATCTAGATACATCCATATCTACGACAAGTAATTGGGAACGGAGGGAGTAGCACTGAACACTGAAAATGTGTAGCATTAGTATATACATAAATTTTGATGCTTCAGATTCTACAACCGAAAAATCGAACCGCTACAGAACAACAAATTTGTAGCAAGCGGTACAACTGAACAAATGTGTAGCACTGAACACTGGATATATTAGGCAAGTCTGCTTGTACACTTGGCTACAATTTCATCCAAATAATGAACTGGATGCACACATGAGCAATGAACTAAACATTCAGATCATGCTTGTAGCAGCAAGCAGTACTATAAACATTCGATCTAATAACCATCTGAACTCTACAATTAGTTCTTGTTTCAGCTTTAAAACGCTTTGGCTCACGCTCACGATCGGGGTTTGCCCTTTCCTTCTAATGCCCTCTTTGGAACAAACAAATCTGCATGAAGTCGCCTTCCGATCAAATTTGCTTAAGTTGGTGCATCTTTTCCTCGCATCAAAACCTATGTGACCTCCATATTCTACCCAAAACACCCAAGCCTCATCTGAATCTCTGAATCTCATACCAACTTGAGGTATCCTGTTTGCTTTAGTTCACTGCTGGGCAGATGAGAGGGGGGCAGTTACAAAACACCCAAAACCCATTAAATGAAAGCTGCAAAACACCCAAGCCTCATCTTGCTAGAGGCAAGTCACTGTATCTCAGTCACCCCTTCTTTGCTTCTGCTTGTCACCTTTAATTTTGTGTGTTTATTGTACACATCCTAACATAGAGATAGTATGCCTACCACCTGCATGCATACGAGTTAAAGAGGGAAGCATGTGGCCTCTGCTGTAGATCTGTGCAAGCAACAACATTGATGCCTTTGCATAATTTTCTGTGATACTACTCCCTCCGTCTCATAATCTAAGACGTTTTTTGACACAACACTAGTGCCAAAAAACATCCTGCAAAACTACAAACAAAAATAGTGAAAATAAGCTCGTTAGGAGCCCATCCAAAATCGTGCATTATGGGACGGAGGGAGTAGATCCCAATTAATCTTGCATGTGCACCCATGCCGATGTTAATTGTCAAGATATGGCTGGCTCGACCACTATACATGTTGAAAAAACACCCACGCCTTGAACGTATCCTAATGTCTGAAAGTTGGATAGGCTGGCCCTTATGTAAGGACTATATAACCCCCAATTTTCATGAAATGCAAGATGCTCATTGAATGATAAGAAATCATATGGTTTGTGGAACAGAATCATTGAATGATAAGAAATCATATCGTTTGTGGGGAACAATCACAACCATGATTCACTAATTTTCTCGATACATCACCAAAAGTAGTATGAAGTATGAACATACCAATTAGGGTCAACAAGATTCAGTGATCTTGTGCGCCCACACTATAGACGGGCGGATGGATCAATCATCACAGGCTTTTTTTTTTCAATTTTAACCGGGGGGGAGTTTTCCCCACCTGAATCTTTTATAGATGTATAGACCCAAAGTCCAGATGAAACAGCAGTCTCACATACAAGTCGAGGGAGAGAGAGGTGGGACGGGGGAGCGAAGCCCAGAGGGAAGGGGCTCAGTCGGGTATCACAGGCTTTGTGGTTTACAGACACAGGGATAAATCAAATGCGCATCTCTCCATCAGGTTCAATGCGAGCGAGCCAATTGCTGCAGGGCCCATGGACCCATGGCACCCGCAAGTGCTATATATACACGGCAGTACGTGAGGGTGAGACACAGCAAAGATAAAGTACCTTGGCCATCATGAGCATAGGCATTGCCCGAGTTGCGGCGACCGCTCTCTTCTCATGCTGCTGCCTGATGGTTGCACTTCCAGCTACCGCTGCTGCGGCCAGATCAGGTGGCAGCAGTGGACCGCTGTACAACGCCATCTTCAACTTCGGCGATTCGGGGTCCGATGCCGGTAACTTATGTGTTGATGGCCGGCCCGGGCCTGCCAGCCTGTTGGGCATTTTCACCCGTCTCCCCTACGGTGTCACCTATTTCGGGAAGCCCACTTGCCGGTGCAGCGATGGCCGGGTTAACATCGACTTCCTGGGTAAAAATGCAGTGTCCAAACATTTCTGATCTGACTGGCTTCAAAAACCTGGAGTTGCCCATTTTATGTGGGCATTCCGTGAACTTCTTGTTAAAATGTCATCACACTGACATAGTTTAAGTGAGTGCAGCGCGAGCGTTCGGGCTGCCATTCCCCCTGCCATCCAAGGCGCCCCGCAAGGACTTCCAGCGAGGGGCGAACATGGCCATCATCGGCGGCACCGTACTTGACTACAGCAACGCCAGCCTCAAGTTCACTGCCTACGACGGCTCCATGAACACCCAGATCGACAATTTCCAACAATTGTTGCCTTCAATCTGTGGAACACAGCAGAGTAATTAAACACTGAACTCGTTCTAATATATTCAATCATTTGATCGACTGATTTACGCACACGAGAATATTTTCTTTGGTGCCATAACTAAAGTTTACTAACTTAAATATGTGCCTGTATATAGGTTGCAAGATGTATTTGGCCAAATCCCTGTTTGTGTTTCAGTTGGGGGAGAATGACTACAGCATCCAGCTGGTGAATGGATCCACGGTAGACGAGGCCAGCAAGAACATACCCAGAACAGTGAACACCATCATATCTGGTGTGGAGGTAACTGCAAAGCTTTATAGTTCTCCCTCTGTTTGCAGGCTTGTCGTTTTTTACCTGAACATGCATACCAAGTTACCAACGAAATAATTAGTTACGTTCAGTTGGACCGAAGTATGCTACAACAGTAACAATATCTCAAGCACGAGAAGTACAACTATTTTGGAAACCATGCCTCACAGATGGAAAAGTGACAAATACATGAACAAATAAAGTGGCCAGCCATGCAGTTTGTATCCTAACATATGCTCTAAACATGCAGAAATTAATGACACTCGGCGCAGTTGACATTGTGGTGTCAAACATCGCTCTGATGGGTTGCTTTCCATTTTACCTGAGCATGTTCGAGAGCTCCAACAAAAGTGACTATGACAAGTACGGCTGCCTGAGAAACCACAACGCGTTGTTCAAAAGGCACAACTCTTTCCTCCAGAGCAGCCTCCCAAAGCTTCAAAAGAAGCATCCACACGCACGGATCATGTATGCCGACCTCGCAAGCCACATCTACCAAATAGTGCAAGATCCCAGAAAATTCGGTGAGTCTCGGCAACCATGTTAGCGATGCCTTGCAAAATGAGCAGCCGGTGATTCTTTCTTTCGAAAGAACAATTATTAGTTGGGAATTCACTCAGGAATAATTGAGCAACCTGCCAAATTCAATGATTCAAACGTTACTAGGCTCAAGAATAGGAACAAAATTTCAACGTTTCAGTGTTACTAAAATATTTATGTTTCAGTTAAAAATCAATATCACTTGAATTTGGGCCAGGTTTTAAAGGAAATCAGGCCGGTATTTCTTGGGTTTCAGTTAAATTCAAATGTAATTTCAGTAGTTTGAGCAAATTAAACACCAATATCAGTGTTCTTTTTCTTCTCTTCCTGTTGTTGCTATAATTCAAACTGAGAAAATGAAATCGTGAACCCTGAATGTCACCTAAATATTGTTAGACTGATTTCGGTATGCAGGCTTTGAGACTGCCTTCATGAGCTGTTGCGGAAAGGCCGGTGCACCGCATAGATTTGATCTGTTCACCTTGTGCGGGATGGATGGCTCGAGCGTTTGCCATGACCCAGCGAGCCACCTCCTCTGGGATGGAATGCACCTGAGCGACACCGCTAACAGACGGATTGCCGAGGGCTGGCTCAGCGGCCCGTACTGCCACCCACCGATTCTGCAGTGAAGGTCCTAGCTAAATGGGTGCATATAAACACACAAACGGACTTTGGTAACTGTATGCATGTGTTGTCTGTACTTCCTTTGTAGGGATATCCTATGTACCGAGATTACAAAACAATATTGAAACATGCTGTTTTCTGGTGCTGATTAATGTGGTTGATGCAAGCTATGTACACACATGCGAGTGGACGCGGGGCATCAGATTCCCATGCGCGCCCAACACCACAAATTCTATCCATGTGTTCGGCTGATTCGCTCGGCTTTATCGGTTGTGAAAGAGTGAATGGGTCAGAGTAAAAGAGACTAGTGCACACATACTTGACTTACATGGTGTTATGTGCAGATACCCCGATGTAAATCAACATTCTCACCCAGCTACATGCATCTGTATTTAAAAATAGAGTTGTATTTGTGTGATTTTAATTATTGTAATAACTAACAAAGAAAAACTTGGATAATAGTTGTATCCAACTATTCATCATGTGATTCTAATATCTGAGTAGGAGAATCTTCAGGGCTAGCCACCAGATAAGCGTTGACATGTCAGGCTGACTGGTTGCATTCCATCAGAGCTTTGAACCGGCCATTTTGGTAACTAGTAACACCATGCCTCAAACATGGTGGTTTCGCGCAGAAGAAAAATAGCAATAATCGCGTGTAACAAGGTTTCCAGAAGTGGTGGCTTTTTGTAGTTTACTCATGTCACAATTATTATATGGGTCTAGAATATAGGAATCTATAACGTCCTAAGAAAAGACACTTGGAAGAAGCTCCTTGTAGCATCGTATAGTTACTATGTAACTGGGTTAGGTGACTTCTTCAGAAGCTAACTAGGTGTTAAATCTGCTTCCTTGTAGAGAATATAAATCAAGTCGCTAGAGGTGACAAAAATACTACTTGATGTGAAGTTGTAAATCGTTAGTAATTACTTCTGAAATAAATGGTATTTAAACACATACATACATACCTGATAGGTAAAGATGCAAGCAAGTTGTGAAGCCCACATACAAGTATATCAAAAGTCAATTCTATGTTAATCTAAAAAAATACACTAGGTTATCTTTTACTACACTTACATATGGGTTTATGCAGGCTCCCGCTTGCATCCCTAAATGATAGGTTCAAACTGCATGCATACTTGAACCGGCAGTTACTATCCCTTTTTCTTCGTGCTCCTCATTCCCATGAGCAGCAAGCACATCATGTGCAAAGCTTTTTCATTGGTAGCGGTAGAGATTACACAAAATGGTATTAGAAACCTTCAACACCCCATTTGACAGTGTTGTATGACTCATGATTGCCAGTTTTCATTATCCCTGTTCCACAGTTCGTTTTTTCTCTCAAGTGCCTTGGTGTTGGTGGAACATAAGCAGCTCCCTTGGGCACTTATGTTCTTCATTCTGCAGCAAAACCAAAAAGTTGAAGTCAGTGAATGAAATCAAGGTAATTTGTCTAATAATAAAACAAGGAAACACACAACCAGCACATACAAACAATGGCGCATTCCCTTCTTTATCAAGATTAGCTCTTGTCCAAGTAAAATAAAATGGTGAAAACAAGGAGCCATCTTGTTTCATTTAGCCTATCATAGTAAAAGATACAATACTAGAAGCATATCTTCCGTTGGCTGCCCATAATAAACCAACTGGGAGTGTGGGACTGGCAGTGTCACAGTATACAGATTTAGAGTATATTGTTATGTTTAAAAGACAAACTATTCAGAAAAGAAGGGCACACAAAACCAAAACACGAGTGATATGGTCAAGAGCTCTTCTAGCAATTTTTCATTGTTATTAAGTCAGGATAATTTGATATATTGCTCAAAGGGGCTAAACAACTGGTAGGTCATCAAGGATAGCACTTGCTGCCAAGAGAAAGGCACCCCGAAAAATGGCATCATTTCATCATGCTAGCAAGTCTAACTCACCAGAGTTTAGTAGATTCTGCATCAGATTTCCTTAGTCATACGAAGTTCATAACTATAACCTAGCTCAACAATGAAAAACAAAAGGAGGAAATGAATGTAGATTAGTTGAAGTCATTGCCCATGTAGACATTTGTCTCAAGAGTCAAGACCAATATACAAGGGCAGTTGGCGCATTAAAACTTGTTACGAGGTTGAGTTAAAAATAAGAAGATATCCCGTGCCGTCTTACAAAACTTGGGCAAAATACAAATAGAAATTTTACATGAATATAGATAGGACAGCTTCCAAATGACCCCCCCTTGGCAGGATGATTTGCCTGAGGCGACAAACAAGGAACAGAGCAGAATCCTGCTGTGCTGTGTATCATTGTGGAACGCCTGGAAGGAACACAACCACAAAATATTCAGACATAAAAGGCTCACTTTCCAGGAGGTGGCCTCCCTCACTCGTAATGCCATCGACCGGTCATGACACCGTTGGACGGCGTAGTGTCCAATTTTTTTGGAGTAATCTGACATATTTTTGCTTATGGTTCCTGTTCCATTTCCCATTAAAACAGGCCCCCACCATCAATTGTGACCACACACTATTTTCACCTTAAGTAGGCGGTGCTCTTGCCCAGTTTCTTGGAAGAAGAAAAAAAGGAATTATGTTAATAGACCAATAGAGGTGCTAGCTGGGATCAATGTGTCAATTGTTAACTGAGACCAGGGTACAAGACAACTTTAATCAGTTCGCAAATATCTAATCGTGATCTTCTAGTGTCCTAAACAAGGACATAATCACATGATGTCTTAACCTGATAACAGCAATAACCATTCTTCTTACCTAAGCAACAGTGTGCTAGTACCTAGTCAAGGATTTATAAACAACTTGTATTCACATGATAGGATCTGAAAAAATAATAAATCAAATACTTGTTCACTGCATATCATCCTGTATCATTAATAACGCTCAGCAAGGCATGAGCCAAGAAGTGCTCCAAAGAGATCAATGGTCATCAGTTAATTCAGTGCTCCACAAATACAACAAGGTTCCTACATACCACAATTCACCCTGAGCTTGGAAGTAGCCCATCCCTTGTCATGCCACGGAGGACATCAACCACAGCGTCCACGTTACCTTCTTTCCGATTGAGATCAATAAGAGCCTTCGATGTTTCTGCATCTGCTAGCGAACAGCAATTCAGCAACTCCTGAATCACGGTATCCGCTTCGACAGTCATCCCCTCTTCAAATAGGCCCCTAACCAATGAAATGGTGCTTGTTGAATTAGGAGGAAAACCACACTGCAGCATTTTCTTATGGAAGTTGAGAGCCTTCAGAACATTTCCTCCCCGACAATGCCCATGAATGAGTACACCATACACTGAACCATCCAGCTTCCAATCTCTGTCCAACATTGACTGGTAAACTTTGTCAGCTTCATTCATCAAGCCTTTCATGGAAAATCCCTTAAGAAGAGCCACCACGCTCTTAAACTCAGCTTTCCTGCAACAACGCATCAGGGCCTCATATTTAATATTGTCTGGAACAGGGTCTTCGTAGTACAGCTTAAAGAGTAACCGTTGTGCTTCCTTTGTACGTGCTGACTTGCTAAGCCCATCTATAAGCACACTGTATGTCACAACATCAGGGAGAACTCCTTTCTTTATCATCTCATCGTGCAGAGAAAGAGCTTTCTCAACATCCCCCTCCTTGCAATGGCCATCAATCAGCGTTGTATAAGTAAATTCATCAGGCTGTAGGCCGAGTTGAAGCATCTTCTCAAAGAGTTCACATGCATCACCAAGTTTTTTCTCCTCGCAAAGACCCCTTATGAGCGATGAGTAGGTGATTGCATCTGGAACCACACCTTTTTTCACCATTTTCCGGTTCAATTCAAATGCAGAATCTGTATCACCAATCTTACAGTACCCACTGAGAATTGTACTATATGTAACGACGTCAGGCTTCACTCCTTTAGCCTCCATTTCATCGACTAACTGCCCCGCTTCTTCCATTCTTCCTAACTTGCAGTAACCATTGATAAGCGCATTGTAGCACACTACCGAAGGCTTGATCCTGCACTCCCTCATCTCCTTCACTGCGAGCAATGCGTCATCCAAGAACCCGTTCTTGCAGAACCCGTCTATCAGTGCTGTGAAAGCGATCTCATTCATCCGGAGGCCCCTCTCCTTCATCTGCCCCACCAGGGCAACTGCCCGCTCCAAGTTCCCAGCACTGCACATCGCGTGGATAAGCGACGTGAACGTCACAACATCTGGCGCGACCCCTTTCTGAGACATCTCCGAGAACACCGTCAGTGCCTCATGCAGGCAGCCTGACTTGCAGTACCCACTCACCAAGGTGTTATAACTGACCCCATCGGGGGCCAATCCCTCCCTCGCCATTCCGTCGAACACCTTGCGGGCGTCCTCCATCCTCCCCGCCTTGCACATCCCGTTCACCACCGTGTTGAACGTCACCAGGCTCGGCCTCACGCCGGCCTCACGCATCGCGGCGACGAGCCTCTCCGCACCGCCCACGTCCCCGGCCCTGCAGAACGCGGCGACGAGCGTGTTGTAGGTGACGGCGTTGGGCGCGCACCCCGCGGCGCGCATGTCGCCGTCCACGACGGCGGCGAGCGCCTCCTCTCGGCGGCCGCGGGCGCAGAGCGCGCGGACGAGGATGTTGTAGGTGTACACGTTGGGGGCCACGCCGGCTCGGAGCATGGAGCCCTCGAGGAAGCGCCGCGCGGAGGCGAGCGAGGCGTCGGAGAGCGCGAGGAGCACGGCGTTGTAGGCGGGGAGGGAGGGGGCGTAGCCCGCCGACCTGGCGAACGCGAGCGCTGCGGCGGCGAGGGACGGGGAGGGGAGGGAGGCGTAGGCCCTGATGAGCGCATCGAAGGGCCGCGGTGGTGGCGGGGACGGGAGGAGGCGGAGCGCCGAGAGCAGGGCGAGGAGGAGCGGCAACGGCGGGAAGGAGGCCGCGAGGCGGGAGGCGGCCTGGGGCGAGAGCGGGAGGTGGCGCCGGCGGAGCGGGGACGGGAGGGGCGGCGTGCGCGGGGTCGGGTTGAGGAGCGCCGCGAGGTGCGCGTGCTGCACCGGGTGCTGGTGGTGGCTGCCGGAGGCGCCCGCCGCTTGCCGCGCGGCCGCCATGCTCAGGTGCGTGGCGGCGGCGCACGGGCCTGCGGCATTTGGGTCAGCTGGGAGTGCCGACTTGGTGGGACCCGGTGGTCAGCTGGCCACTGACCCAACGGCCGCCGGCCAAATGCACCGTTTTGACCTTAACGCTGGGCCAAAAATCTCACGATTTGGTTGGTTGGAGTTGTGTATTTTGATGGCATTTTTAATGTGAGCTCTGACACTACTTTTGAAGATTTCTTCCAAGTCCATGCTGAATTATTGAAACTGTGGTTTGTGATGTGTACTAACCCTTAGATTTTGTCAAATATTAGTGATTTGTGATGTGGATGACCTAGGGTTAGAGTTAGGATTTTACGAGAAGGATTCACGGCAAAAGAAACTGATTGTTACATAGAAGTCACTAGTCGGGAGTACAGAATACCATTGTTTTGTGACCTTAGCCTGGCCCATAAGGTTGTAGCTGGTGGCGGCATGCTTAAGGTGATCGAGCCGAAATTGTGCCCAACTAGTACATCCGAGGAGACCGGTAAATCCTATCTAAAGAAAGGCTTGCGGTCTGAGGACATGCTAGAATACAAGATGTGGTTGCGTGGGAATGTTGTTAAGCACCATAGACATGCACCGTTAAATGTTAGAGACGAGGATGCTCATGGAAAGTCCATGCAAGAATCATGAAAAAATGGATGGTGAAAGATATCAAGTTGTCATGCTATTCACCTGTGCAAAACCACCAACAACTAATGCATTCAAGACGCATTATCAGCTGGCCTCTGAATTCATCGGATATAAATTGACGACACATATAGTCGTAGACTCGACCATTAGCTGAAGTTGATGATTACTTTGGTGCAAACTCTCTTTGGATATAAAAGTGAAGTATGGAAAGGCATAGAAGGACAAGCAAATCGCCCCTAGAATGGTGTACGAAGAAGCATGCAACCACCTTTCTAGGCTGTTGAGAGTGATGACCTATAGAAACTCAGGCATGTATCATGTAGCTCAGAATGATGCTTAAGTGTTTTACCATACCTTATGGACGTTCAACCCATGAACCGCGACTTGTAAGTATTGTTGGTCATTTTTGTCATTGCACACACCGTATCTATTTTCTCTCAACCAAATCTAACCCAGAAAATCTTCAAAAAAGTTAGGGAAAACATAAATTAGGGCCACCAAGCAAAAACAATGCACCTAAAATAGCAGGTTTTAACCGCAAAAAATTGGAGGAGTTTTTTTTAAGGAGAATCCATAAGCTGGGGAGGGATTTGGTGGAGGAGGAGAGAGTATTATGGGATGGGGGGAGTAATTTTTTTTAAATCAAGCATTTGAAATTTTTTCGAACAAGTATTTAAAAAAATGTTAAATGTATATACAAAAAATGTTGACCATGTATTCAATTTATTTACATATATTTTAAAAATGTTAATCAAGCATTTGAAAAATGTAAAATATGTATAAAGAAAATGTTGACCATGTATTGAATTTTTTAATCTTGTATTGTATTAAAAAATTAATTAAGCATTTGAAAAAAATGTATATAAAATATGTTGTTGTGTATTAAAAAATAGTTAATCTTGCATTTGAAAAAATGTTCATCAAGCATTTCAGAAATGTCAAATGTGTATAGAAAAAATGTTGACCATGCATAACAAAAATGTTAATGTTGTATTTGATAAATGTTAATGAAGCATTTGAAAACGTTTAACATTTATATAAAAAATATGTTGCCCATTTATTAAAAAATCTGAAAAAAATAAAAACGTGTATACAAAAAATGTTGACCAATTCATAAACCGAGAAAGAAACAAAGAAAAGG
The DNA here is from genome assembly GCF_003073215.2 of Triticum urartu. Lineage (NCBI taxonomy): Eukaryota > Viridiplantae > Streptophyta > Magnoliopsida > Poales > Poaceae > Triticum > Triticum urartu. Next base: position 65,856,363 of record NC_053028.1, on the reverse strand, counting down.
AAGAAAATCAATGAAAACCAAGAAATAAACAAAAGAAGAATGGAGAACAAAGAAAGAAAACCGAAAATCTGAAAGCAAAAACCAAATAAAAACCAAGAAAGAAACAACGAAAGACAAAAGAAAGAAAGAAAGAAAAGCAAAACCAATAAAAATCATGAAAAAAACCAATTAAAAAACATAAGACGGAAGAAAACTGTTGAAGAAATAGAGAAAACCTAAAGAAAAAAATAAAACAGAAAAGACCTGAAAGCAACCAATATACATCAACCACCACGAGGGATCTTCTCGATCGAAATCAGCGAACGGAAGAAACAGATGAGAAACAGACCGGCCCAATACGGCAGGGGGTGAAAATGCTTCATGATAGACCCCGAAGGAACACTCGCTATAAGCGAGATATAGCACTTATATTCATTTTGTGTTTGCCCAAGTATTTTTTTTCCTAGGGTTTTTCTTTTTGAGTTGTTTTTTTCTTAGGGTTTAGGGCGATTCTGGCCGACGCCGCGTGTCGCGAGTCGCGTCATAAAACGGGGGGTTTCCGTTCGGGCTCTCTCCTCCTCCTCCTCCTCTCCCGGCGTTTCCCGAAGCCTCCTTGCCCGACGCGACGCGCGCCCCGAGGTGAGCACGACGAATCCCCACCCAATACCCTTCGAATCCGCGTGCATTCTCGGCCCCTGCCCGCGCGCCTCGCCGATTGCCCCGAGGTCCCGACGCCCCCGCCGTGGATTTTCTCTCTCGCGGTTCTCCCTGGCTCGTGTCGGGGGCGCGATTCGTGTTCGTTCTGGGAGGGAGGGGCGCGATCCGTCGCGGCGGCGCTCTTGACCGGGTTCCCGGGTGGTGTCTTCGTGATTTGTCGTGGGTTGGGGTTGGCCCGTGCGGTACGGATGGATGGCTAGGGTTACCCCCAAAATTTTCTGGTTCTCGTCGAATTCTCAACGGGGAGAGGTAGATTGGGTTGGATTGGGGGCCCTGCTTGTGCCAAATTATCTCTTGTTTAAGCACGTCTTGGTCGATTTGTTGATAGTTTGGTAGTGGATGCGTTGTTCATGGCGGCAGGATTAGGCATTGGTATCGTGTTCCTGGATTCCAATTCGTAGGTGATTGGTTTGCTATCTTGTGTGGTTACAAGTTTTGGTTGCTTCTAGAAGAAAATGGCGTGCCAGATAGCTTGGTACTGGCTAAAATCCCTTCGGTGCTTGCTTTTATGGTAATTAGGACTCTGCAATTCTGCACTACGCAGATTGCATTGGGTTTCCTTGTGTATAATCGTTGCCATTTTCAAAAGATATTAACTACTCCCTCGGTTCCATAATATAAGAGCGTTGTCAAAAACGCAGAAACACTCTTATATTATGGGACGGAGGGAGTAATACTTGTTGTGGCATGCTCTTTGCGACTAGCAACTCCATTAATGTTTTTATTTGTCTTATCATCATTTGATGGATTATAACAATTACACTTGGTAGATTTTGAAGGAAGAAAAGAAGTTGAACCATGGGGAAGAGAAAGTCAGCTGCTAAGCCACCCCCTAAGAAGCGGATGGACAAGCTCGACACGGTCTTTTCCTGCCCGTTCTGCAATCACGGGAGCAGTGTTGAATGCCGAATGTTAGTACTACCTTCACATGTTTTCCTGTTCATTGGTTGATATTGGATGGCTATCAATTCAGCATTGTGACTGGGGTTTCCCCCTTTTTTTCTTCAGTGATATGAAGAATCTGATTGGTGAGGCAAATTGTCGAATCTGCCAGGAAAGCTTCAGCACAACCGTAAACGGTATGCCCAAATTTTACATAAAACTGCAGATTTTACCTCCTAATGCAGATGTTGTACTGATTGATTCTCAGCTAGAAATTTGGCTCTAGACATCTCAATTGTTTTTGTTTCTTCTCAAACTAATGCTTACAGCTTTAAGAACAGGGTATAGCTTATCTATAAATTTCCTACAGCCATGTCCATCTCATATACTCTTGGGGGTTTAGTCATTCTAATCAACTAGGTCATAATGAAGCAGAGCCGAGGTAGCAATCATGTACAGTTATATTCTTACCTGGTTGCCATTAATCACACCATCATGTCTGTAAGGCAGGTCATGTGGCTCCCTATGTTTATCGTGTCCAAGTCTGAGTTAACTGAATTGCTTGAAACAAACCTGCATCATCACAAGTTCAGAACTGAACCTGTATAATAATATTGCTTAAATGAAAAACAGTGTTGTAGAGGGTTAACCATTGTTGTGCCACATGTTTTCAAGTTTGTGTATAACTATCTCATGTAAAGGAAACAGTGTTCAGTAGAATTTTTTACCCTTGCTGACCAACATGTTTCTGGTATTGTACTAATTCTCTGTTTTCTTTGGTGCAGCGCTGACTGAGCCTATTGATATGTAAGTCAAATTCAACAAATAACTCTTGACTAGTGAGTTGGTGCAAATACGTCAGAGACCAGGAACTGAAGATCATATTAATTTTCCTGCAGATACAGCGAATGGATCGATGAGTGCGAGCGCGTCAACACTGTCGAAGATGATGATGGTGCATGAGCATGTCTGGTTGCAAAATGAAATGGTTATTACTACTATGACTGTAATGCGTTGGTGTTATTGGCTGCCACCTTCAGCCATCCCTGTAGTTAGCCTTATGGCTGATCAAACCGTTAGTAGGCAGTTCATCCTGCGTTTAATAAACAAGCGATGATATTGTGTACTTGTGTTTGAACCTTAATAGTAGTGTTGCATGTCCGATGTGTATGGATCCATCATATATGAGACTGTGTAAGGTTGGTTCTCTTCCAGTATGTTATCATGGTTGAGATTAGGACTAATTTTTAGTACAAGAGAAGAATGCTATGTTGGTGGTTGTTCTCAAGCCTGTGGTTGGTATGTTTATGTTTTCATCAGGCTGACTTTGCTTGTTTTAAGTTTGAAATGGAGTGGAAATCTGCAATGGAGAATAAGCTTGCAGGTTAAGGAGTATTCCCTCTGTCCCGAGTGTACTTTCAACTTTGTTTGAAAGTCAATTTTTTTTTATGTTTGACCATATTTATACAATAATACATCAACATTTATGCCATCAAATTAGAAGATGCTCATATGGGTAGGGTGTGCGAGGGATGAGTGTGCGTGTACGTATGAGTTGCTTGCATTTGTACTATGTTCAGAAAAAAGGAAAATTATTAACATTAGATTCATGGTAAAATATATTTTCATCATATATCTATTTAGTTTCACAAACATTGATATATTTTTTCACAAACTCGGACAAACTTTGAGATAATTTGACCCTCCAACAAAGTAGAAAGTACACACTTTAAAGGACGGAGGGAGTAGCAAAATTTGACTATTATATATTTCCTCACGGCACAAAAATGGCATTGGAAGTATGGCTTTGGTCTTAAGAAATTCAGAATATATTTTGAGTTCCCCTCCAGAAAATCCGTTTTATTTAGCATAACAAATTGTCAATCTACCAAGTACAAGAAATGCAGACATGAACATGACCAAAAAACATTAGCCTTCACTTGACTTGACATTTCCTGCTTGCCCAGAGGTAGTATATTTCTGTTTATGTGATGTAGATCAGGGGATTACCCCAAACTTGATGAACTTGTATGAAGCATACATTTATTACAAACAGTGGAAACTAAACTAGCACTACTTGTTAGCTGGTCTCTCCCATCAACTTCTCAAAGAAAACAAGACTACTCCAGGAGTACAACCTTTCTTTGCCGCTACTTGGTTGTGATCACTGCCAGATCTTAAGTGGCATAAGTTTTGCTTCCCAAAAATTGTTCCAGTAATTCACAAACGATCCATCCTCTCCAACCACGACTAGCTAATCTTGCTACTGTAGTGTCGCTGAGGGTGCTTCGCTTTTCTTGATGCCGTAAGCAATGTAGTTTATACTAGTATCATCAGACAGGGACCACTCTCTAGTCAACGGATTGTAGAAGAACCCTGCCATTTCCTCCACCTGGAGACAAGATGTCAAAGCTGTCAGTTATATAAAGTGCCGGCAAGATCATCGCGTGGGAGTGATTAGTAGCTTACGGAGATTGAGGCTCGTTGCAGTGCTAGGACTAGCTCCTCGGGGGTGACTAGTTTGGACCACTCATGTGTGCCTATAGGAAGCTGTAAAAGTACAAAGAAAACCATCAAGACTTTAGGAGTACAGTATCATTGATTCAGATTCATCGGAGCATCAACCTTAGTAGGAATGAGCATATGTTGAAACAGGTTGTTGATTATTTTGCAAATGAACATGATAGCACTCTATTTCCTTGGAGGATCTGAACCCTTATTGAATTCTAGCCCAACAAACACAGCTATACAGATCAATATATCCATACACCTTTGTTTATCTGTGAGCTGTGCAACCTTGCATATTAAAAATCAAGATAACACGGCCCTTCCTACCATTTGCATACACAAAGCCATATGTCAGGCTGATGAATTGAACGACATTTCTTTTGGCTTGAGACTGCTCATGGGTCATGAGCATTAGCATTAGGACATCTTACAATCTCAGGAGTCAAGATTTTGCTAAGCTAGCGACCGTGAAATGGCATATTACTCCCAACATAATAGACTACCAACTATGTGAATCAATCTTCTGTAGGAATTGAAACAAAAAAAAATGCAAAATGGACAATGAGACTGACCCATCTGAGAATATACTCAGCACCAACAATGGCGGCCGCATATGCTCTCATTGACCGGTTGATTGTAGAAATCACAGTGGCACCATTAGGAGCTGTCAAAGCTGATAGAGATTTGCAGAACTCCAAAGGATTGGCGACGTGCTCAATCACCTGCAAAGATATTAAGGCAATTCTTATTTTTGATCCAGTACACTAGTTTCAGTTAAGAAAGCTGTACGTGCAAGGCACACAGTACTTAATCATCCTATTCACAAAGAGCTTATACAGTGTGTTATGTGTTATGATATTCACAAAGTTCTCCCAATATTTTGCACTGGTGTCTCCTTTTCGATGAACACATGACTTGACTCTAGGGGTTGAGAGACGACAAAAAAATGAGGGAGACTACACATGCAGGCAGAATAGATTGATGAACTTCTTGTAGCTTAATTGATTGGATGGCGCAGATGGCTCTTCTCTTTGTATTGATGCCCCTGACAAATAAAATATAAGTCAAACTGTCCTAACTAATGGGATGGTATCCCTTATTAGATTGTATCCATTCTTTGAGTGGTTAGAGCCAGCAGCCCCCCTAACACATGATTCTAGCAGAAGCTATAGCCTATATGCCTGTAATACATGATAAAAGCAGTCTTCAATATCAAACAAAGGTTTTAAAAGGGATCACGCATCAATGAATTACCAAAACACCTCTCTGATAGTGAATGCTATGGTAAATGAGCTATGGAGGCAATCTATTCTTGATCAAAGACCTTTGGAAGACAGCAGGGGCTAGGGGTGTAAGACAGGACGAAAAATGTTCATACCTCAAGAGAAATTACAGCATCAAATTGCTTGTTCTCTTTTACCAAATCCTCTGCATATGAACAATAATACATATAAGTTTTGCTATTTTCAGCCATAAGAAACAGCAGATGTAAATTACTTGTATATCTCAATTTAATCTATCTTGTCTAAATTTGGAAGCTGCCGGTCTTCCTTTACAGTCTGGTTAATTACTCTACATAGTGGAGCTACATAACTAACTGTCACTGGAATATGCCCTGGAAGTCATTACCAGCGGTTGTGCAGCAATACTCAATGGAAGCAGTTGTTGGATCAGATGCCTGCAAAGGTATGAAGCAAAAATCGTTGGTGAAAAATGTAATAAATCCATCATGGTTCTGGCAATTCCGGCAGTGTAAAATCATGAACAATCGATGCACTTTTAGGGGCATTTGATGTTTACATGAGTAAAGGACTAAAGTTAAAAGGCAAAGAAAAAAACATTTTAGTCATCAGTCCTAAAAGGCTTAATACTGCATGCATAGTTATCATGTGCTATATCATCAGGCAAAGTATGAATAAGACCATATTTATTAGCATTATATGTTTCACAGTTATCAGCAGGAAGCCAATAAATAAAACTTAGCAGTATACCTTTCTCATCTAAATTATACATAAAATAAGTGACAAGAAAATAAGCACAGCTATTTCTACTAAACAATTGACATGAAGATGAGTAATACATACGGCATGAATGTGCGCAATCTTTATATTCTTGTCAACAGCATCAATACCAGTAACTGTCGCTCCCATCCGAGCAAGAGGCTGTCATCCAACAAAAATGATCCAAAAGGTCAACAAATATTTTATCCGGCAGTTCAATTACAGAAGAAAACACATGTCAAAGTCCAAATTGCATTGTAACACTACAAAGACTTTGATCCGAGGCAAAGACTGACACTTTCAAACCAACTAGTTAGTACTCCCTCCGTTCAAAAGTACTTGAAGTTCTGGGGTTTGTCCTAAGTCTAACTTCTTTAAGTTCGACCAGGTTTGTAGAAAAATATGCCAATATCTACTACTACTACTACTACTACTACTACTACTACTACTACTACTACTACACACACACACACACACACACACGCACATATTAGCAAAGTTTTCTATAAAGTTAGGACACACCTAGCACTTAGTATTCTGGAAAGGGGGGAGTATATATCTAGATTAGAAATGCAATAAGTACACATCAATAAGCTTAACTCAGGCTGTAGGCAAGGGGAACATACCATGGGTAGTATAAGACATTCATTATAGGCTATAGAGACTAGTAAGTCAAAATGCTGAAGATAGCTATAGTTGTGAATATGAATTTAAATCTAAAAGTTCAATGTGAGTAAGTTGCATAATGTGATACCTGACATTAAAAAAATATGACAAGTAAGAAGGAAAATATTGCATATCCATTATCCATTTCTATATCAGTGAACTAGATGACTTAATTCTCCCTTTCACACAGATGAAAAACCCTCAAAGGGTATTTACCATCTAGTATGTAAACCACCAGAAGGTTTTAATTATTAAAAAAATTGGCTGACAAAGCTTTATACCTCTGAGAGAATGCCACCTCCACATCCAACATCAATAACTTTAAGACCTTCAAGTGGCTTAGCGGAATATGGATCCCTCCTGGAAGAATTAACTTTAGACAAAGTAGAACAGATGTGGATACCGTAGGATGAACTTAGGCAAAATACAACAAAAGGCAGCGATATTGATGATGAGAACTGAGGAACGGGAAAATAATCACAATACGGAATAAGGAACGGTACAATAAGCAGTCCAGCACTTGTCTTCTCTTCGGGGGAAAAGAAAAACTAACAACCACAACAGCAATGCTCCACAGAAAACAAAATACAGGATACATTAAATGTACCTGAAATGTCTACAGAGTGTGGAGCGAATAAAAGATAGTCTTGTCGGATTCATCAAATGCAATGGTTTGAATGGACCTTGAGAATCCCACCTGTTTATTCCAGAAGAAGTATCATCATCAGTAACCAATCATATGCAAAGGAAAAACTTGTCACACCCTTCACTTTGAGCATCTTAACATACACACATACTAAGTGCTGCACTGGCATAGTGGCAGCAAATGCTTCTTCATAGAACAGAGATGACATAATAGAAAGACCCCAAACACCAGATTTGATTTTAATAACCATTGTTAAACATGGAAAAACTATGTAGGCATTCTCAACGTACAGTAGCCCATACACCGTAGTACTTTTCATGCAATTCCCTGAACATGTTGAGGCACATTGATATGTACTCGTATAAAACATATCTAGAGGCATGTTGATATCTACAGAACAAAAATGTATACAAATTCATTGGAAAGCGTCGACAAACTACACTAGCTGTTGCAGGCTATTCTAACTTCTAAGAAACTCATGGCTGCACCTAATTCTGGTGTTCGCTATGCCAGCAGTGACTGATTCCCTGTGCACAATGCTCATCATTGTGACCCGTGGCAGACCTATTTCGCTATTCGGATCCTACAAACAGGCCCAGCAATTTTTGCAGCTCCAATTTGCTCCAAAATTTTAACCAAACATTCAGAGCATAAGCACCGGGGTTCACCATCTCAGAGGGCCAGGGAGGGATCTCACCAGGTCTCGGCGATGGCGGCGAACTTGGCCACCTCGGCGGGGTTCAGCGAGGACGCGGCGGACCCCCCGCCCGCGTGCCGCGGCGGGCCCTGGGGAGGGGACGGCGGAGGCGGCGGGAGCGAGGACGCGGCGGCGGCGGAAGCCCAGCGGCGCCATTGCGGGGGTAGGGCGTGGGGAGATGAGAGGCCCGGGTCGGGAAGGCGCGCGCCGCAGCCGCCGCGCGGGACGGCGGAGGCGGCGAGGGCTCGGCGGAGCGACGGCGCGACGCGGCGCAGCATCGTGTGCTGTTGCGCGAGCGGAGCCGGCGGCGACCACGGTGGCGGCGCTCTAGAATCTGTCGCGTCGCTTCGAAGGGGTCGTCTGGCTGGACGTGGCGAGATCACGGCCGTACGATCCCGATCCACGGTTCGGGTTGGAAAGTTCCGTGGAAGGCACCGCTCTCCTCCTGGAAAAATGCGTGTCTGCACACGGAGGCAGATGTTCCCGTTATTGCTTCTTTGTGTGGAGTATATGGTATGACAGATATATCGAAGGTATTCGATAGGTGGATCAGCAGCGTGTTAACTTAAACGGAGCTCACACAAGGAATTTGATACGCCGAACGCACGAGACATTCCCATACTTTGTTTTTTGGTGACAAAATAAGCAAAACGTCGTGGAGAGAGGTCTATATACTGTACTAGTAAGTTGCACGCTGCTTTGCACGCTAACCTATAAACCACGCGCTTGATTGATGAATTAACCATGGAGCACATTGGAGAGTTTTATATGTTTGCATTTGGAAGCTCATCTCCAATGCTTGCTACTCCACTGTCTCGGCATCCAATGCCCATTTTCTTGGTTTGACTTCGTCGTTGATCAAGCTGACAGTTTGGAAAGCTTGGGCGTCTTCAAAGTGCAATTTTTTTGCTTGGCAAATGATAAATTGCAAAAAAGAGGATGCCTAATTGTAGCTTTTGCCATCTTTGCAAATGTCACATGGAGACCTCGGGACACATCCTATTCCAATGCCAATATACACAAAGAATTTGGTGCATGATCAAAGGTTGGCTTGGAAACAAGGACCTCGACCTCGGAAACTGGCATCATTCAACTCCACCCACACTTGGTGGACCAAAGCGGCCGACTCAAATGAGCAGCCAAACAATGACATGGTTTATCTTCTTAAGCGCGTGTCATGGGAGATTTTGAATGAGGAATGCTCGAGTTTTTCGCAATTTTGCATCTTTGGCTACGTCTCTATTTAGCAATATCAAGAAAGGGGCTAGGTTGTGGTATGTCACCGAGGTGATACACTTAGGGGCGATCATTCCTGTAGAGTAGTTTTTTTTTTGTGAATTTGCTAGAGAGTAGTCTGTTTGCTCTTTTTTAATACGACCTTGTACATGCTCTTTAATCCTTGCTCATTTAATGAAAATGCAAAGCTTTAGCCTTGCTTAATAAAACCTTTACCATCTAAATTACTCCCTCCATTCCTATATATAAGTCTTTATAGAGATTTAGAATACATACGAGGCAAAATGTGTGATTATACACTCTAAAATATGTCTATATACATCCGTATGTAGTTTTTATTGGAATCTCTATAAAAAGACTTATATTTAGGTACGGAGGAAGTATGACATAGTGAGCATATTAGAATGTGAAGCATCTATTTAGTTTCTTCTATGTTTATGGATTGGTAGAAATCTCTATCTTTGCTGAGAAAAATGTGACTCCTACACGCTAGCTAGATTAATTGGCCGCAAAATATCCTGGATAGTGGTGCGTCATACCCTTTTTCTACTACGGCTGAATCGTAGTACTCCTTTTCTTTTACATCAAAATCGTAGTACTCCTAGTTATGTGATAAGACAGGTATTGTCTCGGTCAAGCTAAAAAAATCCATCCATTGCGGCCGGCCGGCCAGCCGCAGACGGGTAAGTTTCTGGAACAACCTTCTAGCTTCTATATATTTTCTTAAGGGGGAAATACCATAAAGCTTCTAGGTGGTTCCTGCAGCTGGTTCAATGTGGACCTGCGACTCACGGCATGAGAGGCGAATCCGGCGCATGCTATCCGTTGGATATGTAGCGCTGACAATTGATGAACGGTAGATGTCAACCTAATGTGGGAAATCAACGGCTCCAAGCACCTCAAAAGCGTTTTGGCGGGAAGCTGGGAGGGAAGTGGTGAATCCAAATTCAAAACTGCTATGCTATAGTAGTAGAGATAAATAAACAATATGATTGATCTCAAACGTTGTGTATGGATTGATTGTGTCTTCATTTTTGTCTCTAATGTATTTTTATTTTGGCGGTATGTTGCTTGAGAGCCTAGCAGAGGGTAGATGCACATAGCGAAAGTTAGATGACTTCTGCAATTAGTCTGTAATCTTAATATGGCAAAGAATGACAAAGGTTAGATATGGTGTTACCCAGGCGTTGCGCATGGACTACTTTTTTGTGATGTGGGAGAATTGAATTGGCTCACAAAGTCTCCATCCAATGTGAAAAGAATTGTATAAGTCTACCTAAATAACTTATATTATCCAAATTGTGCCCAACATGGGCCATGCCGCATTTAAACACTGCATTCTGGTTTGCCAGGCACACACCCCACGACAATAGTGACC